>NC_090927.1:88766252-89075496 GCF_040938575.1 Ambystoma mexicanum
TTAATTATTGACGTAATAGAATAAGGTCCCAGATATTTTGGGTTAAAAGTTCGAGGCCCTTTGAGTGGTAAATGTCTGGTAGCTAACCACACTTGATCCCCAATCTGATACGGAGGTGCTTCACTTCGATGTAGATCAGCATTCTCCTTGTATTTTCTCTTGGCTTGTTGTAAATGTGTAGTTGCCTCTTTGAAGGCTTGGGTAATTGTAGAATGCAGATGTTCTACTGCAGGCATTCCGAGGTTCTGAGGAGAGTCAAGGTTTGAGGTTCGAGGGTGATGCCCAAACAAAGTATAAAAAGGACTGTGGCCAGTTCCAGAGTGAACCGAATTATTATATGCGTATTTGGCTATCCAAAGAATGTCTTTCCAGTTGCTTTCAGATTGCTGTAACATACACCGTAAGTATTGCTCAAGGGTCTGATTTGTCCTCTTGGTCTGACCATCGGTCTGAGGGTGGTGACTGGTCGATAATCTTACGTCGATCTGCACCATTTGACAACATTTGCGCCAGAAGTGGGAAATGAATTGGCTTCCCCGGTCAGAGATTAGTATAGATGGGAATCCATGTAGCCGAACAATATTTCCGAGGAATTCTTTGGCTAGGACAGATGCTGAAGGTAAACCTTTCAAAGGAATAAAGTGGGCCATTTTGGAAAACAAATCCACAATTACCAGAATAGTATTGTACCCCGAACAAGGAGGCAGGTCTGTTATAAAATCCATTGATAGGGTGTGCCAGGGTGCTGGCGGTATGTCTAGAGGTTGAAGGGAACAGGCTGGTCTTTTCTTTTGACTTTTATTTTGGGCGCAAACACCACAGGACATCACAAAAGATTTAACATCTTTTCGCCAAGAGGGCCACCAAAATTGTCGTTTCACCTTTTCCTCTGTTTTGGCAATACCGGGGTGTCCCTCTATTAATGCATCATGATAACCGGAAATAACTAGTTTGTGTAATTCCTTATGTGGCAGGAATAAGCGTCCTTGAAAATAAGGTAAACCATTATCTATGGTAAAGTCTGATCCCTTTTGTATCCAATCCTCTAAGGTTGTAGGGTCCAGGAGTTGTTTCACTCTGGCTTGAATGTCTTCAAGCGTCTGTAACGAAGTCATGCCTAGAATCCTCTGTTTGGGAATTATTGGTACTGGTTCTGAGTTTGTATCAGATTCTCCCATTCCAATTTGGGATAAGGCGTCTGCTTTGCCATTCTTGCAGCCAGGTCGATAGGTAATCACGAAATCAAATTCAGCGAAAAACAAAGCCCATCGGAGCTGCCGTGATGACTGAGCCTTGGCGGTTTTCAAATACTGTAAATTCCGGTGATCAGTGATCACTGTGATGGTATGTCGAGCGCCAAGCAGATAATGCCGCCAGGCTTTAAAAGCGGACTTAATGGCTAACAGTTCTTTGTCCGTGATTGCATAATTAACCTCGGGTGCCGAGAATTTTCTGGACCAAAATGCTACGGGATGCAGTCGGTTGGTTTCAGGATCTCTTTGGGACAGGACAGCTCCCATGGCTAGGCTGGATGCGTCAGTCTCGACGACATAAGGGAGATCTGGACGCGGATGTTTCAATATAGGTGCGGAGGTATACTTAGCTTTTAAATCCTGAAAGGCCTGCATGGCTTCTTCAGACCATTTAAAACGTTTATTTTTCCTCAAGAGTGCAGTAATGGGTTGTACCACGCGTGAAAATTCCGGGATAAACCTGCGATAGAAATTGGAAAAGCCGAGCATGCTTTGAACCCCTTTTACAGAGCTAGGTGATGGCCATTTGAGGATGGCATCCACTTTTCTTGAGTCCGTTCAGACTCCTTTGGGTGTCAGGATGAAACCTAGAAACTCGACTTCTGTGGTATGGAAAACACATTTCTCCAATTTAGCAAATAGTTTGTGTTGGTGCAGTTTTTCAAGTACTGCCCTGACGTGTTTTCTGTGATCAGATTCCGAAGAGGAGTACACCAGAATGTCATCGATATATACGACAACACAAATATCGATGAGTTCCCAAAGGACATCATTCATGAAGTATTGGAAGGCAGCCGGCGCGTTACACAATCCGAAAGGCATCACCTGGTACTCGAATAATCCGTATTTGGTACGGAAGGCAGTTTTCCATTCGTCGCCTTCTTTAACTCGTACCAGATGATAAGCCCTCCGGAGATCTAACTTGGTGTATATGCAAGCGTCCTTCACCTGGTCAAGGAGTTCAGGGATCAGAGGCAGAGGATAACGGTTTTTAACCGTTATCTGGTTCAACGCGTGGTAATCGATACAAGTTCTAAGGTCGCCTTCTTTTTTGGGCACGAAGCACAAAGCCGAGGATGCCGGGGAGTTTGACGGGCGATTAAAACCATTAGCTAGGTATTGATCCAAATATTGTCTCAAATGCAGATTCTCAGGTTCGGTAAGGGCATAAATCCTGCTACAAGGGAGTTGTCCACCGGGCACCAGATCGATTTGGCAATCGTACGATCTGTGAGGAGGTAACGTGTTGGACTGTTCCTTTTGGAAGACGTCCTGAAAGTCTTGGTATTCTGGAGGTAGTTGCATGGAGGCAGAGGTTACAGATGCTAGATTAATCTTCAGGTTTTCTGGGTAGCAGGTTTGTGTACAATCCGGGAAGGTTATTCTCTTAGCTCGCCAATGAATTCGAGGATTATGTGTCTCTAACCAAGGGATTCCAAGAATAACCTGAAACTGTGGAGCCTTGATTACATCAAACACAACACCCTCCCGATGGCCGTCGGGACCAATAAGAGTCACCTCAGTAGTTGAATGTGTTACCGGTCCAGAGGCAATTTCAGTTCCATCGACTGTGGTGATGACATCTTTACTGGTTTTAGGACGGAGAGGGAGGTTAATCCTAGAGACCAATTCACGATCCACATAGTTTCCAATAGCCCCACTATCGATGTATGCCTTTATTGCATGCAACCGCTTAGGCTGTTCTGGTTCTACGAGAACCATTGGCACAATGAAATGCGAGGTCTGAGAGTTAGTTTTCAAGCTCGGCAAGCGGACCTCTACACTTGTCGGGCGGAGTCGTTTCCCGAAACAGAGTCTTCATGGTTTTTATCAGCGGCTCCTACCGCCTTTCGGGGTGGTTTTGCCAGGCAATCTGGTAGAAAGTGTCCAGAATTCCCACAATAAAGACATCATTTTAACTGCCGCCTCCTTTCACGTTCCTTTTGAGTTAAGGGTCCTTTAACCCCTCCAATTTGCATAGGCTCAGAGACATCAACTCCCTTGGGATTAGCATGGGTCTTGACCAACACCCGGGTCTCAAACCTGGACCGATCTGCTTTTCTGTTTTGAAGTCTGTGATCCAATTGGACCACTAAGTCTATATACTCTGTGCATTCTTGGGGCGGATTTACAACTTGGGCCAAGACATCTTTAAGTTCTCCGTGTAGGCCTCGATAAAATAACGTGACTCTTTTATCCTCTGGCCATCCCGTTTCCACAATTAGTCTATTAAAGGTTGCAATATAGGATAGGAGGTCCTGATTGCCTTGTCGCAGGGATAGAAGTTCGTCATCCAGAGCCTGCCCCTGAGAGTGTCGAGCAAATAACCTTTCCATGCTTGCTTGAAACCTTTGAAAATCACGGAGAATCGGGTCATCTTGAGTAACCAGTGGAACTGACCAATCGGCAGCGCAGCCGCTGAGATATGACAATACAAAGGCTACCTTGGTCTGATCATTAGGGAAGGCCCCAGGTCTGCATAGGAAGTGCAAACGACACTGATTCATGAATACGGCAAATCGTTTGGGGTCCCCAGCAAAGCGTTCGGGTGGGGCCAGCGGCATGTTTCCAGGTAGATTAATCTGCACAGGATTACTGGAAACCACAGGAGCGGGGTTCCCTCCGGAACCGGGTAGAGGAGTTTGCCCAGCTTGACCTTGCAAAAGCTGTCTGGCCAGGTCATCAGTTCTTTCCTTTGATATTATTAATTCCCTCCTGTGGGCATTAGTCTCTTGACGAGCGGCATGTACTTCGGCCCGTAATTCCCCCAGTAATTGGGCCAACTGATCAGTCTCAGAACTTTCCATAGCGCCTGGGTGGGAATTTGTAGGAAGGCTTCGCGTTCTGTAATGCTCACCTGACTCCCACGGAGGCGCTGGCCTGGTTTGCGCTGCTGTGACCTCTTCTAAGGTGATGCGCAGGGTTCGGAAGACGGACTGGACCGGGCCCCCAAATCTGGCTTGTCTGGCTCGCAGAAGTATCCTTCTGTAGGCGAAAATAGGGAATTAACTGTCTGTGGGGTAATGCAATCAGCCTCCCACTTTCCCCTCTCACCCTCCTCGAAACCCTTCTGTGATTCCTCGTAGCGTCTCACCTTAGGGTCTGGAAGGACGAGCTCTCCATCCTGCTTCTGATGCAGGGGCGCGTTGGTATCCAGTTACTTCACAGGATTTTCGGATTGGTGAGAACCAAACTTGCTTGGCTTCCAGGTAAGTTTTTTGATAAGAGGTTCCCCTTGTGTCCATGCATTAATGTACTAATGCTAGTGTCTTTTTCCCAATAGGGGCCGGGGTACGGAATGCCGGGGAACAGGCACCGACCCGAGATGAGAGGTGAAATCCTTGTAGAAATCAGGTAAGTCTTTAATGAGCGTTTTTTGGTAATGTCTTTTCATTCGCTCATTAACGCTGATGTCTCTTTTTCCCCTTAGGGGCCGGGGTCCGGAAATGCCAGGATGCGGCACGGACCCGAAATGAAGAGGGAATGAATCAACAGGTAAGTCTTAACATGGAGATTTAGCTTTCCTTATTCCCTTCTCTCTCTCACCTTTTGTTCTGGTCTTTTTCTCCCTAGGTGCTGGGGCGTGACTGCGAATCCGGATGATCGCTGCTGAACATGGAGGCGCCCAGTAAAAGTGAGAGGAATGCAGCGCTGCAGCGATCGACGCGATGAGCTTTTAAATAAAAGTCTTCCTTTTCAGGATTGTCGGCGAGATGTCTCCGGGATGCGGATTTAGCAGGTAAGGACTTTTCCTTCTTCTCTTCCTTTGCAGGTGATCCAGGATGCTGACAGGCGTGGCAGAAGTCAGGATGCAGGAGCAGACACGGTGAGCGTCCAGCTGCTAGATGCAGAACAACGCGAAGCACGTGTGGCTGTTCGGGTGGGGTTTAAATAGCCTTGGAAGAAGTTCCAGGTATGTGTCCTTCCTCCATTCAGGTATGTATCCTTCCCTCACCACGCCCGGATGGTAAATTAGTCCCACAGGTAAAGTAGTTCCTTTCAGGCCTCAAGGAGGCCGGAATCCTGCAGCATGGTCTGCATCAGGTAAGTGCACCCAAGCACATCCATAATGAGCCTGGCGCCATTGGCGCCAGGACTGATGTCTTTTATGAGCCTGGCGCCAAAGGCGCCAGGACACTGTCCAAAGGGCCCCTATATGGGGTTGCTGGGTCCTTCCTTGGGGACTGGATGTCCGCTTTCGGGGACGCAGGGCTTGAACCGGCTCCCCGGGAGCGGGCATCATGACACCTCCTCCCGTGAAAGCCACATATTAACCCCTCCCCATGACACCTTCTCAACATCGGTTCACAGTTTACGATGCAGGCTGGCCACCCCTCCATAACTGCCAACACCACCTTCATCATAATATATTTTTGACAGATTTGGGGCAGACATGATAGCCCATGACAGCTCAACATAAAGACAAAGTGTGTTTTTATTAAAAAAAACTGATTTTTATTCTCATTCAAAACAGTACTTTTTATTCAAAATATATTCATATTAAAATACTAAAGTAATCAGCCCTGTTATAGAATCCATAATACATGCGAATACTGCACACAAACACATTGCATACCGCTGCTTCATTAAGCAAGCGTGTTGCATTCCATTGGGCGCTCATTTATATATGCTTTATCCCCACCCAATTGGGAACTGTTTTCTCAATGATGTTTCTAACCCCCATCGAACCCATGCGTCTAACTGCTTCATTTTCAAGAGATAGTTATTCACAGATTCTATAGCCCATAATGTTTTAGATAAGCATCGTTCAGCCCCAGCACCGATCCTTATCTGTGCCAATGACTGCGTCATGCGCAGCAGATCTACCATGCGTTAAGGGCTCAACACAAAACATATTTTATGTAGCAAATTATGCACGTAAGATATTTACAGACATTTGTGCGCATCCTGCTGGGGATAATTAATTTTATGTCCGTAGCACCATCTTTAAAAGTGTTATTTTAAACACGCCTCAGCCACTATGGCCATGGCCCCCTGAACGGCTCGAATAACACTGGGAAGAGGGGGCGTTGTGTCCATGTCAGTCTTCATTAGCAGAAGAAAGGCCTTGGACAGATTGTTATCCCTCGGCTTTCAATTTGTTTTGAACAGCAAGCACACTGAATAATAGCACTGTCTTGAAGGCTATCAGTCTCCATCAGCAGCAGACAGGTCTTACACAGGCTATTTTTACAATAACTCGGGTTTTCAAGCTGGTTTGAGCAACTGGCACCATAAGTATTACTATTCTCTGCCGCAGCCTGGTTCAACCCACCCCCGCACACACAACCTTGTTTTTTATCATGGTTCCGGGGGGCGAAACCCACCTCTGGTGTCATCGCTGCATCCACCTGCAGAGTCATAGCTTCACAGACCTCATCTTCTGAGCTCACATCGGCCGCAGATGGCTCCTCCATAACCGCATTGTCATTGTCCCAAAACTCTTCAGGTTCGTAACCGGCCATTAAATCCTTAGCATCTTCCATCCCCTCATACACCATAAAATACCCCAGGGTTCCTGGGGTTGTTCTCCCCACATCATAACTATAGCTGATCATAGGTGCCATTTTCTGAATATATTTTGGTTAGCTCAAAAAGTGCTGTGTTTTCCACCTTGTCGCAAAAAAAGCGATATATCCGGCTTCTAAAGCCCACCCCCATGTCACCCTAGCCTTAAGACGGCCCTTTCAATCAAATGTATATCAAACATTCTTAAAAGATATGCCAGCTTTATACAAAAATAATATAAAATATATATAAAGTTTATATATAGGTTTTTCAAGGTCATAACAAATATACGCCCACTTTATATAAAAATAATTTAAAGTTTATGTAAACATTATTTAAGTTCTGATCAAAATGCCTGCCAGCTTTATATAAAATTATTCAAAGGCTTATCAAATATACAACAACTTCATATACAATCTGTTATGAAATTATGACGTCAGGCCTTAAAACCGAGCCCACTCCCATTTCAGCATCTCGTCACCAAACCCTAACACTCACCATCTAAATCCTCACAACTCACTTTGCCCTCAACCAAGCAACAGAACACACCACTCTCCCATATTACATTGTATTTATATTTACTGTGCAGAAAACTGACATAAATTATACCCTTTTGATATCAAAACACAAACACACTTTATATTCAGTTTATATAAATCTGATATAAATTTGATATACATTTGATATCATTTTTATATTAAATCTATATTAAATTGATATCAAAAATCCTATCACACGGAGGCAGGATTAATACCGGAAGCAGGGGGTGTTCCCACCTGTCAAAATGTGATTGCTTTTAAAAGGTGGCCCCATATACTACAGTCACCTAATCTAGGCATCCGTGTCACATCTAGTGTACCACAATATGCCATTACACAGCACACACAACATACTCATTCATCCTTTTCATGTGTGGTGAACATAGATATGGTTTTGACTAGGAAGAGCAAACCCCAAAATGCAGCATTGGGACGTGATGCGTTCAGATATTGCCCACATTGTGGAAGCCGGGAGATGGAAATGAAGTGGGGGGAGATGGTCAGCACATGTAACTATGAAAAGGCCAAACCTACCCTGAAGAGTCACTACAGGATGTGGTGAATCGAGTGAAATCCTCCCTAAGATCCCGACATGGGCCTCCTGTCATGTGGCCAGGGAAAGGCAGAATAATCCTGACCCTGGGGGTGGTATTAGGCGGGAGGATCACATAGGAGGGGACTCATGTCAAGGGGACTGGGAGACCTCTTTGAATGATTCCCCTAATATTCCTGAAGCCCTAATGGCTTATTTGAAAACTGCACCATCCGGGTGACTCATGATGGGAGCCCAGCATGTAAGCTGGCATACACAGAGGTGGGTACTTGGCATTCTAATTGGCACACTGAGAAGGACTTTAGATTGTGCTTCTCGTTTGTTGTTCAAGAAGGATACCGGGCGTGTTAGTCTTTAGACAGTGGGGTACACAGACTGTGCATTTGCTTATTGCTTTCCTCCCTTTTTCTTCCGGTGTTTCGTTTTAATTTCTACTTAAGTGTATCAATGTTGGATGTTGTTCCATAACCATTGGTGTGCTTAGGTTCAGGCAGCTTAGTATAGTTTTGTTGCATACATTTCAGCAGACGGGGGCACAAACCTCCGTCCCCTAATCAAGGCAGCAGTGGCCGATCCAGTATACCCACAGTACGCCACTCTGCCAGGACACAGCATGCCAAACATACTCATTCATTTCATGTGTGGTGGACATAGATATGGGGTTGACCAGGTAGAGGAAAACCCCAAAATGCAGCAAAAACTGTAATAAGCTGCCCCCAAACCTAAAACTGCACATAATTGCATGAGGTCCAAGAGAGCTGACATCCTGGCTCGCCGCATATGGGACCTAACCACCTAAAATAGGTGCCATCAGCTGGCCTGATCTGAAAGGATCTCACTTCAAGCATAGATCCACTCACCCCATGTGGCATTCACTAAATCATGCCAGCACGTGTTTCATTATGGCCAACTCTTCCTGTTTACTAGCCCTTCGGTAAAATGACTGTTAACCTAGAATTTGGCTACCTTGATCCTGCCCCTCCTAGAATGGATATGTTACATTAATTAAGGTATGTACACCTTCTTGTCCTACCCATATTACTCTCCCATGCTGTTGATAATGTCATAGTGAATGCCTTCAATATTCTGTACAGGCAAAACCTGGCAATGATACATCATGCAAAACTATCTAGGCCTCACCCAAACCAGCTTTCTCACCTTATGTCGGCCTGTTTCTGTCTCCCTTGTTCTCTCACCGCATTGAACTGGCATTCCTTCAAACAAGCCTTCCTTAAATCCACCAAATAAAAATAAAATAAGAAAACCTTCTTCCTAAGCTGTCACCTGAGGACTTTTCAGAAATCGTCCTAACCTTCACTAAGAGGAATAAAGTTGTCCAAGGGAAGGATTTCTTGTTAAACCTGTACCCAGCAGTCATAGCGCCTCGCCCTAGTTGTCATAGCGCCTCGCCCTAGTTGTCATAGCGCCTCGCCCTAGTTGCGACACACCCAGATCAACTGTGAGCATTTACTACATCACCTGCTAGTCCTCAGAGTACATTCCTCCAGGGAACACTAGTCTGGACATGAAGCTATGCTATAGATCTGCCGGTTACTCAATTCCTGGAATGGAAGCTTCAGAGGGCGTTCATGGTTGCCACTCTATTGATAGACTGAAAACAGGGAGTTGTTTCATCACTTAAGTCACTGGATGATAACATTCATAATGCATGTTATTAATCTACAAAGACCAAACAGCCCCTGGCCATGCAGGGGTTGTTTCCCTGGAAGCCTTAATAGCAACACAATGAATCAGAAGCACTAGAATGCATACTCAAGTAGCCTACCTCATTGTGTGATCCTTAGAAAGAGCAGGGCAAGGATGTGTATGTGAACCTGTCACTGGTTATTGGATGATGATTTATGACTAGCTTTCTATTATAGAGAAGATATATTATCCCGAGTCCACAGCCAGTATCGTGTTTACTGGAACCTAAAATGGAGCTCCACATTGGGAAGAGATAAGGGTTGCAATCCAGAATCTGTTGTCTTCACCATTTGGATTCTCAGCTTCTGTGCAGTGTACACTCTTCCCAGTGAGACAGCCCCCATATAGTTCATGGCAGATCATCAACTATAGGAGGTCTATCACACCTCCTAACTTTTGATTTTGCCAATCGATGGTGAGCCAGACTAAAATCAGACCGTACCCCCCACACGTTTATGCAATGTCAGCTGAGTGGTTGTTCCCTTTGTGACACCACATGGGCGACGTGTCTGTGCAGCAACACAGATACTGATACCAGTCAACAGTGCTTTTCTCCTCTTATTTTTAATCACACAAATCTAAGTGCCTCTTGCGCTGCACACATGCGTCATATATACCTTACCAAATCTATATGCATCACTCTATGGACCGTACTTTAGTTCTGTGTGACCTCATTTGCACACCATCTCCTGGTCTGGCATGAAAATCAATGTCTGGTAAAGAGTTGAAGCAGGTATCCTACCAAATTAGATAAGGGTGGCTAAACGAATGAGAGAAGAAATCAAAGATTCCTTAATTTTTGAACAGTTTGTACACTCACTATCAAAGAATCTGAAAAGGTCAGTTTATTAATTACACCCACCCACCTGATGCTTCCTGGTTGATGCTCTTTTCCCCTACTTAATCAGCCCTCTGGCCTTTTATCCGTTGCAGAGGGGGAGCAGGTGCAAGTGGACCTAGGTCACCTGGCCTAAGCCCCGCCCACCTACTTAGCCCTGCTTCTTCCTTTCTGCTTTTAACTCTTAGATCAAGGGGCGTCCGAAGCAAAGGGCAGTCGAAGAAAAGGACAATTCCTGTTTGGGCCTGTTTGGACCAGGAGAACCCAGGACCCCCGACCCCTGCTCAGACAACAGGTACCCATGCACGAACATGTGTTTTCTCCCTCTGTCAGGGTCGGACTGGGACAAGAAATAGGCCCGGACACCCAAAAAAAAGTGGCCCACCCGTCGCCTCAGAAATGTGGCCCACCCCTCACCTCAAAAAGTGGCCCACCCCTCACCTCAAAAAAAGTGGCCCTCAAACCATCATCCATGAATCGCGTCAATTCACGACTTAAAAGAAAATGCTACTTATGGAGGGTTCATGTGTCTGTTGCATGTTGTTATGTTTTGTGTAAACGCTTGAGAAAGTGATAATATTCCTTTTGTTCTTGTAGTGCTGGATCTTCACTGTGTAGGGCTTGAAAGGCATACTCTTCTGGTAGTGTCCTCCTCAGTTTAGTCCACTTGCTTGCAAAGTCTGAGAGTTCTCCCCTTGACCCCTGTAGCGTTATGGAGTCATCCAGTCTTTCAAGCAAGGAGCACATATTTGTAAGAGCATTGTCGGGTAGACTTTCATTGAAATTTTTGGGATCCAGGCATGCTATATCTGCGGCAAGAGATTAGTGGGTTTTAAAACGACTAGTTAGGCTTTGAAGAATGTTGTCCATAATGGCATTATGTACAGTAACTCTAAACCAGTCTTTAGCCAAGGTGATTGGCTCATCCCTTGCATTCATTCCAGGCATCCTCTTTTTGTGGACACTCTCCCCTCTGGAAGTGCAGTTTCCACTCCTTTATCATAGCCTCTCTCTTCCAAGCCCACTTTTGCCCATTCTGCTAATTTTTCAGCTGCAGAATACACAGAATCAACATTTCTTGACTGTGCAGCAATCACTTTTGTAGTGTCCGAGACCCTTCTTTGTGCCTGTAGGATGTCCATTCCACTTGTCTGGAGGTACTTAGAAAATGATGTTGTCAAATTAGATACTCTGAGATATAACTCGGCTGTGAGCACTATTTGGAATTTGCACAGAGCCTCAGAAAAGTTTAAAGCTTGGTAACGGACGTTTGCATTGAATTTATCTGTATTTGAGCCAATATTATTGAGTGCAACAACCACATCAATGAACATTGCTTTGTTTGGGTTATTAAAGGAGCCAAAAACTTTCCGTAGTGCTGCATCCTTTGCCCACCACATTGTTTCTCCTATTATTTGGATTGTGCGGCCTTCCACAGACAGCTCACGCTACACATCCATCCTTTTGTAGGACTCCCTGAAAAAAACGGCACAGGAGTTTAACAGGCCAAACAAAGACGTGGATTCATTTGATACTTGAGCCCCTTCTACAAGTACAAGATTTAATACATGTGCATAGCACCAGACATGTATTTGACCAGGGATTCCTTACTGAGCCAGGATGTGAGCCCATTGTACTGCCCCTGCATATTGGATGCACCATCGGTTGAATTTCCAATGCACTTGCGTAGGTCCAGACCATTATCTTTAACAACACTCTGCACCAACTCAAACAGCCCCTTTCCAGTAGACAAAGTGCAGTTGGTTACTAGCAGGCGTTCATGTACAGTGTCAGTAACATATCTAATAATTATAGAGCACTGATCAGTAACACTCACATCTTGGGTTGAGTCTATCCGACTGGAAAATAGTCCTGCTTCCTTTATTTCTTGACAGATTACCATTTTGATCAGTTTGGAAATGGCTTCAATCACATACCCAACTGTAGTCTTTGACATGAAGGTCACAGAAGCACCCCGTCCTTGCCCAGTTTTCTTTTTGGATTTGGTTTGAATGGCCTCAATATGTTCCTTTAGAGGTCTGTCATATTTACTTAGGAGCAGAAGGATTTCAAGGTAGTTGCCATGATCCAGCTCTTCACTATCCAGCTCGGACAGGGACTCTGATTTCCCACGAAAACTGAGCCCCCTTTTCCCAATTACTTTTACAACATCAATAACGCGCTCCAATATGTCTCTCCTTTTTCTGATTTGCTCACTTCGAGCTAATTTCTGTCGGTGAAAGAGTAAACCGCCTATGTCGACCCCTGAAAAGGTCAACATATATGAATCTGTGCACCTCTGGTGACCTTGGCCTGCCTCATGTTCTGCAATGCGCCGGTTTTTCATCCCGTTGATGAAAATACCCCTTTCTCCACGTTTAGTAAACGATAAACAAACTGTGCAAAAAAGGGTCTTTTGTATTTCAGAGTAACTTAACCAATATCGTTTTCCCCCATCTTTCCTCCAAAAGGCTAAGCTTGCTTTAATGTGTCTATGTTTGGCCGGTTGAATTGGATGGTGCTGAAAGAAATGGGAAAGTTGATCTGTTTTTGGACGTTGAAACAAATAGTCTCCACTTGTAGATCATCTTTCCGTGCTCTGCGCTTCACACCCCCATTCCCTGAGTCTTCAGTATGCTGTAAAGCAGATAAAGATTCTTCCGAATGACTAGTACCTGCCACTTCCTCTGGGGGGATGATGTCTCCAGTTATTTCTGGCAGACTTATGTCTGACACTTCTTCCTTGGGGGAATCTTCAATTGTTTGTGGCAGACTGGTGTTAGGGAGAATTCTCGTTTAAGGCTAATTTCCCAAACCTAGTGAGTCCCCCAGCAGCTTTTCTGGATTTTTGGGGTTTGTTTTTTTCTCCTGCTAAGAGTGAGACTCTTTTCCTCCCACTCTTAGGCATGATTTGAGGTATGTCTTTGACTTTTTGTGTGCTTATGGGCTATGGGGTCTTTTACTCCATAGGGTATCATCTTTTTTATGTGTGTGTTACACAGCACCCTCAGTGCAGTACCACAGGGGTGTCACAGTGACCCCCAAACATAGACTCCATACCCTGGGACTGACTACTGTCTCCCAGGGCATGTAAAGTCACCATTGACTTTACTAGTCCTAAATTGTGAACAGAACCAGTACAAACCATCATATTGTGGAAGTACTGGAAGGGGTTAATTATATTGCCCCTGGGTCTGTTTTCAAGGGGGCACTGTCCAGTCCCCGCTTGTCGAGTTTCTGGCTGGTGGCAGTGGCTACCACGCAAAATATTCCACCAGAATATTCTCTATGGGATTTTCCCATTGATTTTAAACGCACCACTTTTTGGTGCAATGTTAAAGATACTGCCGGTTTATTTATTTAATATTAAATCAACGGTTGGGTCTTTTGCCAGAACTCTTTTCTAAAATGGTGTTTGTGTCCGTCTCTGTAACTCTGACCAAGGTCGAGCCCTTTGTTCCACTTTTTGGCGGGCTTCTCCACAGAAGGCCTCCAAATGGTGCCACTCTGTCTGGGTTCCACAGGATGGGTGGGGAGGGGAATTGGCACCCTGGACTGCGTTGCCTTAGCAACTCAAGTCGCACTCTGTTCTGATTGGGCCAGTGGTGAGCCGCCCGGCTCACCACTTAGCATGTTTGAGTGACAGCTAGGCTATTGAATGGGGGTTTTTCTGCATAAAAGCAGGGCCTTTGGGACTGGAACTTCAGAAGTCGCCACAGGACCTAATAATCCGAAGAGGGAAGAAGCTGAGCCATATGCAACGACGACACCACCGGTGAAGCCCTGCTGCAACTACCTCACCACTTTCCCGACGACAAGAGAAGATCTTCTGCTGGACGAGTCTTCTTCCTCTGAGCTGGTGGGACCAACCAGTTCACCCCTTTTGCCTTCCAAAGATGTCTCTTGGTCGAATCGCCCGTGCCAAGCACCCCGGCGGCCAGATAGCCAAGCTTTACCACTTTGATCGTGAATAAAAGGAACGCACCTTTTATCGACAAACTCCGCGGCTGGTTTCATCCCTGTGCAGTGCAAGGACTCCACGTTTCCTCCTCGACAAGATCACCTCTTCCCCTGGTCGAAACAACAAACTGCAACCACTGCCAGGAACAACTGCCACCACTGGAGCTTCCTCTCTCTTAAGGTACTGTGTCCTGCGTGGCTTCCCTTTCTTCGGTTTGCCCAAGGTGACCCTTAAATCCTTGTCTTTCCAACTGGGTTGGCCCAAGACCTTCTAACATTGCCTTCTTGAATCACCCCAACCTCTTTTGAACATTCTGCAAAGACTTTTAGTGCATTTTAAACCGTGTGATCCTGGGCACATTTCGCTTTGCTCCATTTAAAGTGGGCCTGGCCTATGAACTTTGGCTCTACAGTATTTACTGCCCTTATTCCCTTGCTGAGAACTCATAAAGTGTTGGGACCTGTTTTAATTCTATACTCTGTCTTTTTCTCTCCCTTTAACTGAACTATTGGAGTGCCATCAGGTTATGCGCTCACATCTGTTTAACAAATCGTGGTGTTTTAACTCTGACTTGTCTGATAGTTATCAAGGGAGGTGCGTATAATTTACCTGACTGTGTTTTAACTTGCTTTTGATTTAGAGTGCTAGTATATTGCCTAAAGTGTGTTTTAAATAAATAATTCTATACTTTTTACGCAAAGCTCTGGTCAGTGTTTGTTTGCTCTACTGTGTTTTTAGCCCTATTGTGTATACTCTATATACTGCCCTACTCTGCTTGAGAGAAGTCTGACTGCTCAGCCACAGCTATCAGGTAAATCTGGGTGGTGCAGACTGCTACCAATTGGGTTTACTGCCTACTCCTTTAGTCTTAATCTTTTTGCAGTGTTCCCCAAGGGAACTGCACATGACTCTGCCTAACAACTGGTACCACCACCGGCTGCCACTTCCCCATCGAGGAGGACAGCCTCAATTATTTCTGGCAGACTTGATTCCAACACTTCTTCCTTGGGGGAATCTTTGATTGTTTGTGGCAGACTGGTACCACCACCGGCTACCTCTTCCTCGAGATGGACAGCCTCAATTATTTCTGGCAGACTTGATTCCGACACTTCCTCTCGGGGGGCACCTTCAATGACTGATGACATTGTAGTTGCTGCTGCATCTGCCTCTGTTGAGATGTCCCTAATAACTGCAGAGACTCCGGCTTCTGTCACTTCCTCTGTTCTCACATCCTGAGCTCTGGCTGAAGTGTCCAGTGAAGAACCAGGTTTAACACTTGCACCTGAAGAAGGTGGCTGGTCACCCTCATCCACTTTTCTCCCAGCAATACCACCACGTGACATTTTGATGGTCTGACCTGTAAACAGATCCTCACATTTTTTGTTTTGCCGGATTTCCTCTTCAATTTGCTTTTTCTTCTTTTCTCTTAGTTTTTCTGCTCCTCCCTTTCTTTTTATTGAATCTATTTCTCTCCTAAGAAATACAATTTGCTTAATTGTGCATCTGATTCCTACCTTTATCACAGCAGGTCTAAGTAACCTGGCTTCCAGTGCCAACATCCAAAATATCATTTCATTAAGAGGAAACAAGTGCTTGTCAGCATTTTCAGATTTCACTGTCCCCAGCCTCAGCATAACCTCCCTCCCAAAAAAGAGAACAATATCCAGCTGGGTCTATAAAACGCCGAGTCTAACAGTAATCCAGTCCCAGGGCATGGTAAATGAACTGGATGCATGCATGTGATTTCTCCAGGTGAGCAGTGGCCTGGACGTTGTATTATGGTCGGACGTCTCAGAAAAAAATAGTAGCCAAAAAGGAAAGCTGCATTGTAATTAACTTATGAAACACACCAAGGGTGCATATAGCAATTGAATTCCTGCTGCATGCACACAAATGCACACGTTTGTGTAATCATCCTACCCTGCACCCCAGTGTTTGAGAGAGGTATAATCCCGGTTTTCCTTTTGCCGTAGCACACATTAGGTCTGGATGCAAATTCACAATAACAAAACGTGGCCAGATTGAAAGAGGAGGAATAGGCTAAAAGTTCTGCCTGGTCAGTGTGCTGAGTATAGGCTGGACTGGAGCCTAGGATGGCCGTGCTTCTGAGGGAGACAACAGGTGTGCATAATGAAGGCTGCCTAAGTGGTCTTGAGTGTGCTATACAGGACCACCTTACATTGCACTGCATTGAAGATGCACAGTCACTAGTGGTTACTTACCCACTGGGATGGGCTCGCCTGGCTGGCTGTTGGTAGCACTGCTAAGGACTGACTAGAGTGGATACTTGAACAGCGATCTGCCTGCAAAACGAAGCAAGGTAAAGATGACAAAAACCCAATAAACACAGTATGTAGCATATAAATACAGTGCAGGGCTTGTAACAAAGATATGATGGGCGCCAAAGCATCCCCCAATAGCCAGGGGCTAAACCATAGATAGTCTGTCACAAGAAAAGGAGTAGAGCATCCAGGTCCATAAAGGCTGCATACAAATTGAGCTAAAAAACAATAGAGGCGGATTTGTGATGTGTTGATGTATTCCTTGTTTCATTTGGAGGATGCAAATTGCTAAAGAATTTCCAGATAGTAACGTGCTATTCCAGGGACCTAGGATTGCAGTAAACAGGTAAAGGTCATTTGAATATAAGCTTTAAACTAGACATCAACTGCAAGGGCTTGTAAAAAACAATGTGTGTGAGTGAGACTTGATACAGAGTGAACACTGACTGAGGAATCTGTGCCCAGCAAAGCGCAACGCTATAGAAAGGAATGCATTGCCTACCACGGTTCTCACTGCGCAAACACTGATGCTTCTACAGAATCAGTGCCATTAATGAAACACTACCTTTCACCCCTTAACAAAACAGGAAGTGGCCATCAAATAGAATTGTTCCTAAGTACACTATGAAAAATATGGTTATGATTTCACTAATGTGATATACATTTCATACAAGAATGGATCGCCATATGTATCATTAATATCTGTGTGTATAGATCGGTGTCCAGTCAACTGGTCGAAAAAAAACTGGTCGACTGCAATTTGGTCGACGCAATTTGGTCAAAAACCAAATGGTCGAATTTTTTTTTTTATTTATATATTTATTTTTCGGGTTTTCGTTTAGTAAAAAAAGGGGTTTTTAGAGAAAAAAAGGGGGCTGGGGGGGACCCCCCCCAAAAAAATGAAAACCCCCCCCCAAAAAAATGAAAAAAAAGGGTTAAAATAAATTTTAAAAAAAATCGACCATTTGGTTTTCGATCAAATTGGTTCGACCATTTGTCTGGTCGACCAATTTTTTTCGACCAAATGTCTGGCAACCGTATAGATCCATATTGTCAAATTACTGTGAATGCAAGCAGACGTCCAAGGCCAATTAATAATATGTTATTGTATAGCACTTACGCTTAAGCTCTTTTTTATAGAACAAATATGCATACAATATCACCCAGCCTGTGTTGGTACACATTTATCGCCCTCAGGATGAAAGGCTGAGATGGCCTTGCTGGGATTCGAACCTGCAGGTCACGCACACATCACAGCAGCGAGCGCTCAACCCACTAAGCTATCATATCGGCTATATTAAAATGAGCATCTGCAGGTCTGGTGCAAATTTGGGTGCATTTCAAGCCTGTGTGCAATGCATCTACTTTTCAGGCTATGTCTGTATTAGAAGTCACTCAGTATGGTGAATTTCCCACCAAACAGCAAGCAGTGGGATTGGGGAAAGCTAAAATACATTAGAGCTGGCCTAGGGTGGGTCCAGAGCCTGCTGGATCTAGAGACCCAAGTCACACCTTACTGATGATGCCCAATTGGGTGGGACCCAGCCAGATTTGTATATGTTTCCTGCCCTTTCTGTAATGGCTTGGCAGGCAAAGAACGATGGTATGGAGGGTTGCCCAGAGCTATGCCATAGGTGAAGATAAATTCTAAACATTCCAGCCATCACATCTTTTGTTTTGCCTATCCTGAGCCGCACCATTCACTCCTCTTCCTGCCCTGAGACATCTGTTACCACTTACCATTGACCTGTATCTGGGCTTGCACCATTGTAGGGTACTCCATTAGTGCAGCCGGCTGAAACCTTCATAGTCAATGGCGAGGATGATGGGAGTCATAGTACAATGCACCTTGCTCAAATCTGCAGTATTCATAGGTATCCCAGTGCTTAGGAATCCCTGGATCTCTCACAGGCCACCTATTTCCTGACCTGCAACATGCATTTGTATTGTATGACAACAATTAGATATCTGCAGTGCTCTCACAATACAATGAAGCTGCTACTAGACACAGGCCGGTAAGAGGAAGTTCACCCATTTACTTTAGAAGGTCAGCAGAGGTGTTTTTTGCTGCAATGAAGCTGCAATGTCAGTGGTGGGGATAGTATCAGGTTTTGATATGGCACTTCATATATGATTCATCCCGCTTCTAACCGCTGTAATAATAGGTATTACTACCCCTCAACTGATCAATCTCAGCCCGATGAAGGGCCAAGTCGGCCCTGCCCTGATTCTCTAAACCTCTGTCCCACAAGCTGAAAACAGATGTTTGCGGTAAGTGCTTAACTCACTGAGCTATCTATCAGTATACATAGATTTTGGTTTTGGCTGGTTTCGGATTGTAGAAGAATTGGGCTTGGTTCATCCTGGTTTAAAGCAACATCAGAGAGGCTCAACATGAAGGATTCAATATAAATGGGTGCTTTAGGATGTGGAAAAGTGTCCACAGCAAGTTTTATAGAGGGCTCCTTTTGATTTTCATGTTAACCTTTGTGCATCAAATCTAGACTTTTTGACAAAGGTAGACACAAAGCTTTCCAAAATCACTGTAATATGGTGTTCTGATATAATGCTTCTTGCCAGACTCCACTAGCTTCTAAGCACTTTAACAACAGGTGCTCATATTACCTTATTTTGAAAGATACTGGCCCTGATTCATGCAATAGTTTGCACGGTGCAAAGTACTTTTCCACTGCCAACAAACACCCTGATTCATGGAATAGTGCAAAGTATCTTTTTGCCATGCAAAGTCAATTTTCACCGTGCAAAATATTCCATGAATCAAGCCTACTGTCTTTTTAAAATGCTGCCCTCAAGTCAAATGCGCCAGCGAAACTCGAGCCATTTTGTTGACTGTGTAGCTCAACATGTGGTGCTACCGCTGCACACACTCAGTGAGTTGCTTACATAGGATGTAAAAAGGCCCGGCATGTTGTGGTGATAAATGCCCTTTTGATGGCGGTACCGGCAGAGGCGTAGACAGGGGAGGGCCTGAGTGGGCAAGGCACACCCAAAATCTGTACATGCCCACTCAGCCCGTCTAGATGTTAATGTCACTGCGGTGGGCCCAACTACATTAGCTTCCGGCCCCACTTGCTTGAGAATCCTGGCTACGGCTCTGGGTACCGGGCGCCCAGCATATGACAGCACTGCAGAATCCTGGCTACGGCTCTGGGTACCGGGCGCCCAGCATATGACAGCACTGCAGTGCATTCTCATGAGGATATGCCCCATAAAATAATCCTTTAATGCCTGCAGATGGTCACGAGGCTACACCTAGGTATATGATAACAGAGTATATGGTCATCCAAAGGAGGGAGGGAGGGAGGGAGGAAGGAAGGAAGGAAGGAAGGAAGGAAGGAAGGAAGGAAGGAAGGAAGGAAGGAAGGAAGGAAGGAAGGAAGGAAGGAAGGAAGGAAGGAAGGAAGGAAGGAAGGAAGGAAGGAAGGAAGGAAGGAAGGAAGGAAGGAAGGAAGGAAGGAAGGAAGGAAGGAAGGAAGGAAGGAAGGAAGGAAGGAAGGAAGGAAGGAGGGAAGGAGGGAAGGAAGGAAGGAAGGAAGGAAGGAAGGAAGGAAGGAAGGAAGGGAGGGAGGGAGGGAGGGAGGGAGGGAGGATATAGAAAGAAAGATTCTTAAAATCAGTAGGTCTGGTTTTGTATCAGTGAATTGCTTTTGTGTGTTGAGTCTAGTGTGAGTATGATGATGGTGTGTGTAAGAATGTATGCTAGCATGTTAGTAGTATAATTAGAGAACTCAACAACTGAAGTTTCGACTCCCTCTTTACTAGTCCTGGGAGAACATGTTTGAGGGTCACACATGTGGGCCTTGTGAAGAGAGGCAGGCTGCTGACATCCAACGCAGAGCCCATTTGCATGTCTCACTGCATGTTAGAGTGGCCTGGTGGGCTGTCACAGGGAAAAGGGCAAGTTAGACTTATTCTATTTTCCATGCACCCACTTTGGAAATAGAAAGACTAGAAGATCTATGATTTTCCATTTTAAGCACACATAGTTGCAAGTAGAAAAAAATAGAACTATGCTTTGTATTTTTAGCACAAACAGGTTTGGTTGTGCTGTACATAATGAATACGAATGTGGCAGTCATATATTTCAATAAGGCAGCTGGGGGTTTATTAGGCCAGCACAACATTACTACATTGTCATTAGTTGGTAGTCTCAGCAGAGAGGCCAAGGATGTCAGGCACTGGCCACAAAAGCTAATGAAAATCCTTCTACAGAGGGAATGTAAAAACACCACACTGAACTGTAGGTCGGGATACGGAAAACCCTTTCTTCAGACCTGTGGCGCATTGTCATCTTGAACTCTGACTGCTGTTCACTGACGAGTGAGGACCAAATAGCAAATATGACTCCCTCAGTCAGAGACAAGACACACATGCACACACGATCTGGTCCGCAGACAAGATCATATTAGTTGACCTGTGACCGGACTGACCTGCTGCACAGTGGCCTAGCGTGAAATAAGCCTTCTGTCGCCCACTACAACAGTAACGCACTGAAAGCATTGCTGTACAGTTTCAAAACCCTTCTGACCACGTCTGCACAGTTGACGCAGCCTTGACTGAAAATCTGCCCCACACCAGGGGAAGTTGAGTCATGAAGAGTAGAAACACAAACTATGTTATGTACTACGCCCAGAGTCACGGTCACAATAAGGGAGTGAAGGTGGTGCATTGAAGCATTGAAGCAAAACAAGACACGACAATTGCTGCCTTCTTAACGGGCTCTGAAAAAAAAAAAACCTAACACATTTGTTAATCTGAGGGCTTCGGCCTGTTACTGTTCACTGGAGAAAACCATTGAAGATTCAAATTCATAAAAGCAGCAATGCTTTTCAATGCCACCGGACATTCTTCCCAGGGCAGGGTGCAAATACAGTAATACAACAGAAATAAACAGCAAAATTCTAACTGTCCCATCCTATTAAACACAAACGGGGATGATTCAGGATTACCGCCATTTCATTAACGTGTCTGACCCCTGATGGTGTCTTGCAATTGAGCTGGCAGTATCTGTGCTGTCCCCCTACTAGCTGGGGCGGAGTGTACTGCATACTCCTCTATCCTCTCCTCGCTCGCTGCCTGGCTGTCTCCATCTCAGAGTCAGGCGGTGCTGACATCACATGCCGCCCTCGTTCTGACTGGGCTCGACTGAGCTGTCTCTCGGTCAGGCTGCAGCCACTACAGGGACAACACAGAACAGAACATTTGCATGCGGGCACATGCAGTGCTACTCACAGGTGCAGCCCACGCGCAGCACAGTGACAGGCAGCACAACACCACGACCACACCCGAACATCAAGGCACCTGCTGCCTGCAGTGCCACCTTCACAAGAATGAAAATAAATATTGTGTACAAAAATAATGTTTACAAAAAGCGCTTATTGCCGGGGGCGACATTTGCCACTCCAACTTGATTCTCACAATGTAGGCAAAAGCCTAACCTCACCTAATGCTTGCACCGGCCCTGACCCAGAGTCGAACTAGCGCACAGAGAATGGATGATTCTATCTACGTGCGTCCATATTTCAAATCTTAATTCGCCCGGTCTCCTCTGACTTCAACTCCGCCCTCTCTCTTGCAGTACTTGGAGCCAAGAGAACATGCACTTAATGCCTGAATTAGCCTTCCCAATACTCTTATACCACTACAAAACCCAACAGCCTCTGCCTGTGCGCATGCACACTTGAGGACAATCAGGGAACTGCCTTCGGGATGCCCACTCCCTCAGTGAAAAATCCTCATAGCACCAAGATTTTGGCTGATAATAATGCCGCCTCTCTGCATTCTAACCCGAGGCACACTACGATGCCCAGTCTAGAACGCTGCACTACCAGCATACCTCCTACAGTAAACCTTTCCCAGCATCTGCGTTCCTTGTTACGCAATCGCACCCACAATACAACACATTCCACTGCTGACTCTCCCCCCACTTGCAGGCTAGAAGCAGCCTCACCCCTCCTCCAGCCCCAGAAACACATTCCATCCTCCCCCACCCTTCTCCTGGCCCTAACTGGGAACAAGAGACAGTGCCCTCGCTTCTGTGGCACACCCATTATCACTAGACCCCCAACTTCCAAACATTAGAAATGCCAGCCGCTGCCTGTGTACACGGTCCCACTCCCACAGAGGCCATTAAATTGCTGGTAGAACCATCAATATATAATAAAAGGCCCATTTAAATCACTTTATCACACTCATCTTTTGATGAATAATGAAAACTATTTTGTGGGCTACAGCTACCCATATTTCTTGCTGTACGTTTGCAGCAATTAAATTGAAAACTCAAATCATCAGTGAAAAAGTTTAAATGCTGCATATGACAACAAATTCTTACCTGACAGAGCACAGGCTCCTACAGTGTGCTGAACTTCGGTCTCTCTCTGTCTGTCTCTCGTGAGTGACTCGTCTGGGCCGCTGCTGCTGCTGGGGAGGGACTGGAGTGTCTCGGGACGGACATGTGCTGACTGTTTGCTGTGAAACTGTGGACTCGTCGAAGTCTCGTGGGCTGGCTCCTCCTGGCACTGCCTGCTGCTGCCGGTGTCACTGGCCAAAATCATCATGCCCAGTGACAGAGGAGAGGCCCAACTTATCCTCTCTCTAGTCACGTGGTATGATGAAGAGTCAGTGTAGTCCAATTGCGGTGAGTGGCGACACAGAGTCTGGGTCAGTGCTGCGGCCTGAGCCACAGACAATTCCAGGGCCCGGCCCAGCCCCCCAAGCACAACGGATGCTTTCAACCTTGCACAAAGGGCAACAACTTCATTGTTGTTACTTCCTAAAGTTGAAAGCAACTTGTTGTTGTGATAAGGTGCCGCCAGGGGAGCCAGACTGTGTGCTGTGCTCCGGAGCCCAGGCCCAGCCCCCAGCCCAGCCCTGGTGACAGGAGGCCGAGGGGCAGCCAGGCCTGCTAATTTCTTTCATTAGCATTTCAGAGCGAGCAGGGGGCGGCCCGGGCCCAAGGCGAGTGAGCACCACTATACGCCCATCACTGGCTGGCATGACTGCAGGGGGGGGGCCCTGAGGCAGATCTTGCATCTGTATGATGCATAATGCATGATGCATCATGCATGCATGCAAATTTGCAAATGATTTATCAAATCATCAAAGCAAGGTAACAACATACCTTCCTTTGATGAATAATGTATGCTGCACTGACAGGCTGACAGCCCTCCTGACCCCTGCCCGCCCCCTGAGTGCATGAATGGTGTCAGTTTCCTTTCCACTAGCGAGGCCAGGTTGAGCCCGGTGAGGCAGCAACAGCCAGCCTGGCCCAAGCCGCCCCCCCAGGCCCTGCTGAGTCATGTGTGATGCCGATGCGACGACAAACATTCCATTAAAAAAAAACACGTCCCAGCTTGGGCTACCCACACGGCCCGTGCCCACGTGTGGCACTGGCACTGAACAATGACTCGCACACGTATGCAGCGCAGCACCACGCCACGGCACTGCTTGACACAGTGGCTGGCTGCCTGCGAGCTGTGTGAGTGAGTATAATAATTTATAGTCACAAAAACCCGGCCCAGGGTGGCTTCAAGAAAAAACAGGTCCTCAAAGTACATCGGCCAGTGGCCGATCTGCCGATGCAGCTAGTCCAACCCTGCCCTCTGTCCCCACAGGCCATTCCCACCATCATCAGGCAACTGCAACAGCAATGTCAACTTCTCCGGTACTGGGGTGGTGACAGGTGCTCCGTGGCATAGTAAATTGTGCATTTGTAAAAGTGTTATTCTTGCACTGCAGCGTGTGTGTGCCCGCTCCTCCCTCCCTGCATTATATTGCTTTGTGTTCTGCTGCATTCTTCCTTCTTCTAGGTTTACATTTGTCAACGGCTTTGTTATTTTGTAGATTTTTCTGTGTTCTGCTGTGCTCCACCCTCCTCTATGTTCTCTTTTTAATGACTGCTCTGTTTCTGATGCCCTGGTAACTGACCTGATTTGCTTACCGGACTGCAATGTTTTTTGCCTGCTCTTCCATCTGAGCTCTTGTCTACTTAGGGAATCATCCACTATTGTCTTGTCCCTTTCTGTCTCGTCTGCTTGCACCCCTCCTTGTCTCCTCCCCTAGTGCCTCCCCTCTACTTTTTCCCTCCACCCCTCTGCCCCTGTTCCACTCTCCTCTTCCCCCGCCTACTCTATGGTGCTCTCTGTTTCTCCTATCTTTTCAAACTGCTTCTCTATCGACTATCCTGCTCTCCTTACTAAGTCTGGTAGGAAGAAGTTCAAAACAGATATCCTCCTCTCCAAACCAGGCCTCCCTATCGCTGACACCTATACCAGTGCTTCCTCCAGACAGACCCTCACCGGGATCCTCTGTCATTCCCTCACCAGACCTATGGACTCCTCATATGGTCTCTGTGCTAGCCTCCTTACACTCCTCTAAGGTCATCATTAATGTTTACCTGAAAGGCACCGTCTTGGTGCAAGGCCCTCAGGCCAACCTTCTCCTCTTTGATAGACTCTTCCCGTGCCTCATCAATTGTCTTTCTTCTCCTGCTGTCCCTCCTCTTCCCTCCACGGCTTGCTTGCCTCCCCCCTCGGCCTCCTCCTTGGCAACCTTGCCCTCTCCTCCTTCCTCTGGTTCACCCCTCGGGCTCCTTTTACACCTCTGCAGGGCGTGCCTCTAACTTGTACCCCTCCCTGGATGTCTTTCAAGGGTGGCAACCTTCTCTATATTGCCACTCTCGCTTAGCTGTCAAACACTCCCCTGACATCTGTCGCCTCCTGGATGAACTTGATCTCGATGTCCTCAGTCTCACCGAAACATGGTTCATGGCCAGCTCTGTCACAAGCTTTGACACTCTCCTCCCTGATGGCTACAAGATCCTCTCCGCACCCAGATCCAACCGTTCTGGAGGAGGTATAGCATTGATCTTCCCAGAGTGGATTCCTGCCTCTGTCATTCCTATGTGTTACGAAGCAGCTCCCAGCCTTCTTAGGTTGACATGCTAGGTTTATTACAGCTTCTCAGGACACCTTCACAAGCAGTTACATAGTCCTTAAGTAAGTTACATTAATAGGACAGAAACACTGGCAGCCCATCACCCAGGCGTCAGGCTGACTACCTGCCCAACATAGAACCTTCCCTCAGGCATTCCGACACTCAGACACAAACACTCCACATGACATCACAACATTCCTTCTGCATTCCCACTACCAAGCTAAGCCAGACACAACACATCTCCTCCCCTTACATTGGCACATTGCACAGAGCAACAATACATAACGCCTACACAACACACCTCCCCTCTTCCGACAACAACACATACATTACACAACACACCTCCATACACATCAGAATCATTCACACTGACTCACATCATCAGGGCAAGCACACAACATGTGCTCTGACACTCAAACACTCGCCTCATACCCGATGCGCTGGCCAGGCACACCAGGACCAACAACTAATGTCACTGTCGCACTCTGGACCCTGATGGGGTGAAAAGAGTCATAGAAGGACACACAGTACAGCCAAACAGAGCCGCACGTGCACAACGAATAGAACAATAAATTATTTGTGGTAAATAAACCACAAAGTCGGGGTAATACGTGACCATGCAATGCCTAATATCACGCCCAAGGAGGCACGCCCAAACCAACCAAAACCGTGGGCGCTACCACCCGTACACACATACCCCTAACCATGCGTGACTTGTACTGCAGTCACAACCCTACACTTACTGGGGGCGCTACCACCCAGATACCAAACCATTCACCTCGGATGAATGACCACAGTCAAGCTCCAACAATTGGTGGCGCTACCACCTCACACAGCCATACGTGGGATAACCATGCATAACTCATTACAGTCATGCCCCGACATATATGGTGGCGCTACCACCATAAACCCACGTACACTGTTTAACCCTGCGCGACTCATCAAAATCACGCCCATACTGTACTGGAGGCGCTAGCCCTAGAAATCACATTTGGAAGTCACAAACATGCTGACCTGGCATTCACACCATCAGCAAAACCATACTTATATATCACATATAAGCTTCACCCAAAACCAAACACATGGGAGGCGCTACCCCCGCATTCACCAAATAATCATATCCACACCTATACAAGAAACCATTGTAGGCGCTACCCCCAATCTCACTAAATTCCCGGAGTCAGTACAGATTTTCTATACTGTACACAATGCATCACAAAAGAGATTATACAGTTCACATTGCATTGCTCTATACATTTGAAATGATGCATTTTTTTTAACACCATATTTCATGAATTCCAATCCAATCCTAATGGTCCATGTCGCAACTTAGAGACCTGAACGCTGAAAATCCTCAAGAAGGTTAGTTCTAGACTCTAATCCAATACAATAAATGTCATGAGCACATTTCCATATCCAATCATAAAGTCCATGTCGCTATAAAGCGGCCTAAATGCTGAAAGTCCTCAAAAGGTTAATCCTAGTCTTCAAACATGACCCACACCACTCACAAATAATCATGAGAAATGCATGCAGCAAACACCCATACCATTACCTGAAGTAGCGAAACAGAAATGCATTCGCTTAAAAAAAGACGTCACTGTCACCTCCTATGTATCTACAAATCCTCAAAGTGTAACCATCCACTCTTAAAAGACCAAATATCATTGGCGCAACACACATGGATAATATCACAAAAGGATATTTAAGTCCCTTCTCCTTGAATCCTTAGAAGATAACCCGTCACCATCTCATGGTCTGTCCATCAGTGTTTAGACATCCAAACAGCACCTCGGCCCCCGCACCGTTCCTCCTTCGGTGGGGAGAATGATAGATCTCCAAGTCTGCGTTGCATTAACAATACATAGACTTATTCCCTCTCCATGCCGCTCAGAATGCATAAGTAATACTCCAACGGGGCATCGCCTACTTTCCCTTCGCTGGGTAGACCACAACCTGAACGTGCCGCCACAGTACAACACAGCGCACACTCGACTTCTGTTTGCCGTACTATTCCTCAATGAACGTTACGCTGCATCCTGAACACGCAGCCTCATGCCTTTGGGTTCCTTACTCGGAAATCCCCATCATTTCTCACCCTTGACGCGATACAGCTGCATTGTTTAAGCCTCCCGATTCTTGCAACTCCTGAAAGTTTGGCTTGTTTAAACCTCGCAAACAACGATTCCTGCATCTCCTGAGCATTCGCCAGCTCCGTTCACTTCCATACTGACGTCACCATTCCCTTGCCAGACACAGGGTAGTGAAGATCTCTGCTCACCCAACGGTCACTGCCTCTGGCATCTACTGACTCTGCTTTATGCGCCATGATCACTTTACGCTTTACCAGTGCCAAAGACACATCCCTTCACCCTGGCTTCATTTACTTTCATTTTCTTCATCATCGGGAGCTTTCCCTTGGTTTGCCTTGTCCCTTGTTTTACCTGCTGGGACATATGATTACACCAAATGGGACAGCTCTGCTCTTCCTTTATGGGCAAACCTCCCACTTTACATTGAAAGCAACTGCTTCCCACTTCACTTAACTGGGACAGCATCACTTTTCTCCCTATGGGCCAGCTCCTTTCTGCATCCTATGCAGCATGACTTCTCATTTCATTACTGGGACACAGCTTCCTTTCATCTTCTGGTCCAGCTCCCTCTCCAGCCCCCGGGACTCAGCTCTCCCTCCAGATCATTAGCTGCTGGTCCCTCATGCTACGGGGTCTACGGGGTCTTTTTCCTCCCCCTTTGGCACCCTGGGTGATGGTTCTTACTTGTATTGGGGCAGTGTTGTCCTTCTTCTTGTCCTTTCCTTTCCTGCACCCCCCGCAGCAGGTTTCTTCAGCTTCCTACTTTTTCTTGCACTTGGGTTCTTCTTCTTTAAGACCGACTTGTCGCCAATGTTACAAAGCAGCTCCCAGCCTTCTTAGGTTGACATGCTAGGTTTATTATAGCTTCTCAGGACACCTTCACAAGCAGTTACATAGTCTTTAAGTAAGTTACATTAATAGGACAGAAACACTGGCAGCCCATCACCCAGGCTTCAGGCTGACTACCTGCCCAACATAGAACCTTCCCTCAAGCATTCAGGCACTCAGACACAAACACTCCACATGACATCACAACATTCCTTCTGCATTCCCACTACCAAGCTCAGCCAGACACAACACTATGCAGGCCCACTCCTCTTTCGAATGCCTTGTCTGCAGGTTTGCTCTCTCTCCTGGACACACTCTCTTACCGTGGCTACTATCTATCAGCCACCTGGTCAGATCACCTCCTTCCTCTCTGATTTGGCGGACCTCTCCTCCTCCCTCCTGGCATCGACCACTCAACTCCTCCTTCTTGGAGACTTTAACATCCACCTGGATGCTTCCTGTCCCTCCTCTGGACTCTTTTGCAGCCTCTGCGACTCTCCCTTTCTATTCTCCCCTCTGGTATGACTCACTCTGCAGAGCACTGTCTGGATGGTTTGATCTCCTCAGACATTCCCCTCTCCATCCCCCTCACCACTCCTCTCTCCTGGAGTGATCACTTTCTCCTTTCTTCCCATCTCTCCCTCTCTACCCCTCAGGCCAAGCCAATGCCAGCACTGCCACCTACCTTCTCGGTCATCCGACCGATGAAGAGTGTGTCAGTTGAGGCTTTTGCTGCCACTTTCTCTCCTGCTCCGCCTCCTCTGGCTGACTCACATCCTGACACAGCCCTTTCCATGCTCCACTCTTCTATCTCTGTCACTCTTGATGTTCTTGCCCCTGCCATGAGAATCCACTTGAAGCCCAAAGCCAAGTGCAAATCCGGGTATGACTCTGACCTTGTCACCCTTAAACACAAGTGCACGGTGGCTGAGAGGAAATGGCTAGCTTCTTGTGCATTCTCTGACGAATTGGCCTGCCGCCTGCGCCAAAGGCAATACTGGCTCTCTGTCTACACTAAGAAGAGAGCCCACATCCAAGCCCACGTCTCTGCAGCATCTACAACTCGGCTGAACTCTTAAAGTCTGCAAGTAGCTGGCCAATCCTGCTGCAGTCTCTACCTCTCCTGTCCAATCCGAGGCCCTCTGCACGGTCCTGGCTTCTCATTTCATCTCTAAAACCCAGGACAATCTGTCCACCCACTCACCCTCTCCTCCCTCTAAACCCTCCTATACTTAAGCTCCCCGTGGCCACCCCTCCTCTCTCTTTCTCTTCCTTTTCTCTGTTCTCCCCTGACGAGGTTTCTAGACAAGTCTGATCTATGAAAGCCTCATCAAAACAGGTTCTTCCCTGTGCTTCCAAAATGATCAAGGACTACATTTGACACCCTCGCTCCTAACCTGGCTGACTTCTGCAACCACTCATTTGCCACTGGAGCCATCCCTCTCACCCTGAAGCACTATCTTGTTCACCCTCTTCTTAAGAAACCCTCAGCTGACCCATCCTGCCCGGCTAACTATCACCCATCTCCATCCCTCCTTTCTTGGGCAAACTCCTGAAAAGGCTGGCCATCTCCCAACTTAATCTTCACTGCATCTGTTGGTTGTCTCCATGATCATCAGTCTGGCTTCAGAGCAGCCAGAAGGACAGAAACTGCTCTCCTGAACATCCATGAGGACCTGCTCTCTTGCCTTGATTCTAATCTCCCATCTGTCCTCATCTTACTCGATCTCTCTTCTGCCTTTGTAACGGTCAACCATGCCATCTCGCTCTATCGTCTCTGTGATAACCTGGGTATCACCGATCAGGCCCTGGCCTGGCTGACCTCCTTCCTCTCTGATCGACCCTCCCTGTTCCAACTTGGGTTCTTCCTTTCCTCCATCTCACTCTCTACCTCTGGTGTTCCCCAGGGGTCTAACCTCTCTCCCTGGCTGTGCAACCAATACCTAGCACCTCTCGCCCACCGCATTGCTGCTCTCTGCTCCAACCTTCAGTGCTATGCGGATGACACTCAGCTCATTTTCAGGCTCCACTCTGCCTCCTCTTCCCCTTCTCTCATCTCTGACTGTCTGTCTGCTATGTGGTGCGCCACCAACGATCTCTGCCTTAATGCCAGTAAGACAGAGATTCTGCTCATCGGCACACCTGCATCCTCCTTCCTTTCACTCTCTGGCCGGCCTCCCTTCGCCCTCTTCCTGCTCACACCTGCAAGGCTAAGAACCTTGGGGTCATCTTCGACTCCACATACTCCTTTTCTCTTCCTTTTCTCCTCATCCCTGACATCTCTTAGAAGTCAAACTACCAACTGCACCTCCTCAGAGGTATTCTTCCTTTCCTCTCCTTCCCCCAGAAGCTCACTGTCTCTAGACCTCTGGTTCTCTCTAGGCTGGACTACTGCAACAGTCCCATTCTAAATCTGCCTGCTTCTACTATCCGCCCTCTGCAACTCATCCAGAACAGGACTGCAAGACTTGTCCTTGGCCTCAAGCCCAGGGATCGTATATCTCCAGCACTGTAATCTCTGCATTGGCTCCCAGTGGCTGCAAGGATTAAGTTCAAGACCCTCTGCATTGTCCACAAGGCCTTCTGGGGCCTGGGGACTCAATACCTCCAAATCTCTCTTCGTAAATACCTTCCTACTCTAGCTGTTCGCTCCTCCACCTCCAACTCCCTCAGGGTCAGTTGCTTCTCCAAGCAACGAGTTGGTGGTAGATCTCTTTCTTTGGCTGGGGCCTCCCTCTGGACAGCCTCCCACCCTCTCTGAAACTTGAGGGGAACCATCTGTGGTTCCGGAAGCACCTCAAAACCTTCCTCTTTACTTCTGCCTTCTCTCTTCCTCTCCCCTGCTGATTTCCTGTCTGATACTGCACTGGTCACCTGGCTACCCTCTGATTTCAGGCCCAGGTCCCTGCCCGCCCAGTTGCACACCTGCACTGACTCCCGGCAACCCTTGCACTTGGGTCTGTATCTGTAACCCTACAGTACCCCTACCTGCACTTTTGGACACGTGCTGTCTGCACTTACCCTTGTACCTGCCACCTGCTGGCCATACTTCTTGTTATTGTTTTGATCCCATATACAGCACTGCCCCTTTCCCCTGGCACTTTACCCTCCCCCTCCCCTGCACTTGTACAATCTCAATGTGACTTGGCCTAGTAAGATTGTTAGATTGTTGTTTCTGTCCTCCTTCTGTTCCCCCTTCTTTGCCTCGTCGCGCCTTGAAACACTTGTGTATAGGCGCGTTACAATTGCCATATCATATCATATACCCATCAGCAGACCTTCTACATGGCTATTCAAACGGCCATTGGAATGCAAAGTACGCAAAAGTGGATACCACTGTACACTGCTCCAAGTATCTGCCCAGACATAACGCTCCACCGCCTCCCGTTCCAAGGAGAAAAGAGGGGATCCTAGCCCCTACCATCTATCTGCGTGCAAGCAGACTTAATGTACCTCCCCACGCAGTATTGGGTACTAAACCTATATGTCCACATGAGTCATAAAGACCTTATGGGAGTGCCACAGAATGGGTACCGCCAACATGTTTAATCTGTGCAAAGGTAGAGCAGGCCACCTGATTATAAACGCTACCCGAATCAATTAACACAAGATTTTGTCGCAGCAAAGAGGTCCCTAGGGGCAACAATGATTGGTGGCTGGAAAAGGAGTATCGTAGAGGGGAGGTATCAGAAAAGACCTGGACGAGCTTTCTATTAAGTCCTAGAACTGCAACGACCAGGCATACAAGACAGGAAAGATCTGCCCAATACAAATCAAAATGGCTGCCCCCCCACCCCTATAGTCTTTATCTCACTAGGAAAGTCCCAGGCAAAGGTTCAGTCACCACCCCAAAGCTACATGAGCAAGACATTAGGCAGGGCCCCATCCCAGGGTAGTGGCAGAAAGCCTAAAAAATCCAGACTGCACAGCCAAGGCTTGGGGTTGTTGGAGGTGAGGAGGACCGCGTTGGAGACATTTGGTGAGCAGGGGTTGGGAGAGGCACTAAAATTGCAGGAGATTACAGTAGAAGAGTGCAGTGTAGGCCCGAGATTGTTGCATCAGCAAGGCAGACGGAGCCAGAGATAGCTGCCTGATATCAGAAGGAGGAGCTGGGAGAGAAAATGGACTAGGTTGGCGAACATCAGAAGGAGGAAGTTGGAGATTTGTTAGATGAGGTTGGAGAACATCATAAGGAGGAGGCGGGAGTGTTATTGGAGAACGTTGAAGAACATCAGAAGGAGGTAGTGGCAGGGTTATTGGCAGTGGTTGGAGGACATCAGATGGCATAGGTGGGAGAGATATTGGAGGAATTTGGAGAACACCAGAAGAGGTTGGGAGAGTTATTGGAGGAAGATGTAGAACATAACAAGGAAGTGGGGCAGCATTTACTGGAAGGAGTTTCAAAACATTGGTAGGACAATTGTGAAGGAGGTTGAAGAACATCATCAAGGGATGGTGGGATCAGAAGGAGATGGTAGAGCTCTTTTGGAGAAGGTTGACCCAAAGAAAGAGGAGGGAGCAAGGATTTTGTAGAGGTTGGAGATATGTTATGAGAAGCAGGTTGGAAAATGCTCAGAACATCACAAGTTGGTGGAAAGATAGACCATGATCAGCAAACGAGAGAGAGAGGGAAGGGTCCAGGTGTTGAATTCTGGTTCAGTGGTTGACTTCCAGATCTATGAGGTAGGATGCCAAGCTGAGAGGAGGTGCAAGAGTATGACATGGCAGTGAGGAGGGCACAATTAGGCCCAGAGAGCAGAGGCGTCTGCAGGGAATCCTAGTGTGCCTTTGTAGTCATACTTTGCTGGACCAGGTCTCTTGCATCTTTCCTCTTCTCTGGGGATCAGAGACTGCAGAAAAAAAGGACTCCCAGAGGTCAGCTAGTCATGCTGCAGGGTCCCACCCTCGAAAAATGATATTCCAGACCCTTCTGCAATATGTTTGTTTTGCATATTGCAAGGAGAATGGTATTCAGAACATGCCCTTGGGAAACACGCACTGAGGAGTGTTATCCGTAATAAAGATCGGCACGCTTCTACACACCACCGATGCCAGAATTGCAGAGAACCCAGGAACTACTAAAGAGGTTGTCCTGAGCATTTTAAATCCCTTGTTAGGAATGAAAATGCATGGCTCTGGCACTCCTGTAGGACCACCCCGGGAGAAGCAGCGCGCTGTCAGGTAGCAATAGAACTGTGGAGGGGGGCTCAGAATGCCAGAATCTGGAGTGGGATAGAGGAGTCTTGGACTTTACAGACTGGCATCACTGACTGGGGGACTTTGAGAGCTTGGTGTGGTCTGAAGGTTTATTTAAATCAGGGTCTCCTTACGTGCTGTGTACTGTAGTTGTTGCCAGACCTAACAAAGCGAATTTTAAGAGTGCTTTGCTTTGACTCAAATACAGTGGCCATGGTTTGAGGAGAAGGGACTCGGTGGGGACATGCTGTTGGCTTGAGGGAATGGGGGTCCTTGCTGCAGCAGTGGGGCAGTCAGCTGAAGGAGGAATAGTATTTATCATCTTAATGCAAGGTAGATAGATGTGCGTGCAGAAATACCAACACACATAATGGAAATGGGGCAATTAATTTGAGGTGCAGCCGAGCAGCGACTGAACCTTAAAAACGAAATGTAAAAGAGCATGTAATGGAAGGATGTAAATTGTGCCCTTACCTGGCCCTTTGTGAGAGCCAACTACAAATAATAGTTAAAGTTGTGTACTGTTCCATTTGGAAATAATAATTCATGCTACTTTGCAGTTAGGTTCAGAACTAGTTAATTGTGTGCTTTAGTTTGTTATAATATTGCATATAACATGTTACCGTGAGGGGTCCTACATTTTCCCGGGTCACCAGCTAAGATGTGGGTGGAAGCACAGAGCTAGAAGGGACATTGTTGGTGTATAGATACGATGATGAGGAATCTTGGTTAAGATGTGGGTGGAAGCACAGAGCTAGAAGGGACATTGCTGGTGTACAGGTAAGATGATGAGGAATCTTGGCTAAGATGTGGTTGGAAGCACAGAGCTAGAAGGGACATGGTTGGTGTATAGTTAAGATGATGAGGAATCTTGGCTAAGATGTGGGTGGAAGCACAGAGCTAGAAGGGACATTGTTGGTGTATAGTTAAGATGATGAGGAATCTTGGCTAAAATGTGGGTGGAAGCACAGAGCTAGAAGGGACATTGTTGGTGCATAGTTAAGATGATGAGGAATCCTGGCTATGATGTGGGTGGAAGCACAGAGCTAGAAGGGACATTGTTGGTGTACAGTTAAGATGATGAGGAATCTTGGCTAAAATGTGGTTGGAAGCACAGAGCTAGAAGGGACATTGTTGGTGTATAGTTAAGATGATGAGGACTCTTGGCTATGATGTGGGTGGAAGCACAGAGCTAGAAGGGACATTGCTGGTGTACAGGTAAGATGATGAGGAATCTTGGCTAAGATGTGGGTGGCAGCACAGAACTAGAAGGGACATTGTTGGTGTACAGTTAAGGTGATGAGGAATCTTTGCTAAGATGTGGGTGGAAGCACAGAGCTAGGAGGGACATTGTTGGTGTATAGTTAAGATGATGAGGAATCTTGGCTAAGATGTGGGTGGAAGCACAGAGCTAGAAGGGACATTGTTGGTGTACAGTTAAGATGATGAGGAATCTTGGCTAAGATGTGGGTGGAAGCACAGAGCTCGAAGGGACATTGTTGGTGTATAGTTAAGATGATGAGGAATCTTGGCTATGATGTGGGTGGAAGCACAGAGCTAGAAGGGACATTGCTGGTGTACAGGTAAGATGATGAGGAATCTTGACTAAGATGTGGGTGGAAGCACAGAACTAGAAGGGACATTGTTGTTGTATAGTTAAGATTATGAGGAATCTTGGCTATGATGTGGGTGGAAGCACAGAGCTAGAAGGGACATTGTTGGTGTACAGTTAAGATGATGAGGAATCTTGGCTAAGATGTGGGTGGAAGCACAGAGCTAGAAGGGACATTGTTGGTGTATAGTTAAGAAGATGAGGAATCTTGGCTATGATGTGGGTGGAAGCACAGAGCTAGAAGGGACATTGCTGGTGTACAGGTAAGATGATGAGGAATCTTGACTAAGATGTGGGTGGAAGCACAGAGCTAGAAGGGACATTGTTGGTGTACAGTTAAGATGATGAGGAATCTTGGCTAAGATGTGGGTGGAAGCACAGAGCTAGAAGGGACATTGCTGGTGTACAGGTAAGATGATGAGGAATCTTGGCTAAGATGTGGGTGGAAGCACAGAGCTAGAAGGGACATTGTTGGTGTATAGTTAAGAAGATGAGGAATCTTGGCTATGATGTGGGTGGAAGCACAGAGCTAGAAGGGACATTGCTGGTGTACAGGTAAGATGATGAGGAATCTTGGCTAAGATGTGGGTGGAAGCACAGAGCTAGAAGGGACATTGTTGGTGTATAGTTAAGAAGATGAGGAATCTTGGCTATGATGTGGGTGGAAGCACAGAGCTAGAAGGGACATTGCTGGTGTACAGGTAAGATGATGAGGAATCTTGACTAAGATGTGGGTGGAAGCACAGAGCTAGAAGGGACATTGCTGGTGTACAGTTAAGATGATGAGGAATCTTGGCTAAGATGTGGGTGGAAGCACAGAGCTAGAAGGGACATTGCTGGTGTACAGTTAAGATGATGAGGAATCTTGGCTAAGATGTGGGTGGAAGCACAGAGCTAGAAGGGACATTACTGGTGTACAGGTAGGATGATGAGGAATCTTGGCTAAGATGTGCATGGAAGTATAGTTAAGATGATGAGGAATCTTGGAGTGTTTCACAGGGAATTGGCTGCCTCTTCTTCACAAAGGGTGAACAGGTTGCTGATCCAGCATGGCACCACATGTACTAACAGTCTTGTTTCAGGTTGCTTTACTCTACTGATGCCATCACCCTTAGACTGGCACCTAGCCACAGCCAATAAGGGACAGGTGCCATTTACCTGGATTTGCCCCGTCTCCAAGCGTTGTGCCTGCTGGGAGGGGATGTAGCCTGAGGGAACAGCGTGCTTACCTGCTCCCTAGACACTGGGGAGAGGTGGTGAAGACCAGTTCAAACTGATATTCACCAAAATACAGACTCCACATAATCTCTGGATTATGTGGAGTCTGTATTTTGGTCCACCTGACTAACCAACAAGTCCACCTGACTAGCCAACAAGATGCATCACAGAAAGATGCCCCCTGGCCATCCGCTATCAATGACCTTGGGATCCTCGGTCAAGATCATGAAAGAGATTCACCAAAATATAGACTCCACATAATCTCTGGAGTCCACCTAATCAGCCAACAAGATGCAACTCAGAAAGATGTCCCCTGGCCATCCGCTATCAATGACCTTGGGATCCTCTGTCAAGGTCATGAAAGAGATTCACCAAAATATAGACTCCACATAATCTCTGGAGTCCACCTAATCAGCCAACAAGATGCAACTCAGAAAGATGCCCCCTGGCCATCCGCTATCAATGACCTTGTGATCCTCGGTCAAGATCATGAAAGAGATTCACCAAAATATAGACTCTACATAAAATCTGTAGTCCACCTAATCAGCCAACAAGATGCAACTCAGAAAGATGCCCCCTGGCCATCCGCTATCAATGACCTTGGGATCCTCGGTCAAGATCATGAAAGAGATTCACCAAAATATAGACTCCACATAATCTCTGGAGTCCACCTAATCAGCCAACAAGATGCAACTCAGAAAGATGTCCCCTGGCCATCCGCTATCAATGACCTTGGGATCCTCTGTCAAGGTCATGAAAGAGATTCACCAAAATATAGACTCCACATAATCTCTGGAGTCCACCTAATCAGCCAACAAGATGCAACTCAGAAAGATGCCCCCTGGCCATCCGCTATCAATGACCTTGTGATCCTCGGTCAAGATCATGAAAGAGATTCACCAAAATATAGACTCCACATAATCTCTGGAGTCCACCTAATCAGCCAACAAGATGCAACTCAGAAAGATGCCCCCTGGCCATCCGCTATCAATGACCTTGTGATCCTCGGTCAAGATCATGAAAGAGATTCACCAAAATATAGACTCCACATAATATCTGTAGTCCACCTAATCAGCCAACAAGATGCAACTCAGAAAGATGTCCCATGGCCATCCGCTATCAATGACCTTGGGATCCTCGGTCAAGGTCATGAAAGAGATTCACCAAAATATAGACTCCACATAATCTCTGGAGTCCACCTAATCAGCCAACAAGATGCAACTCAGAAAGATGCCCCCTGGCCATCCGCTATCAATGACCTTAGGATCCTCGGTCAAGGTCATGAAAGATATTCACCAAAATATAGACTCCACATAATCTCTGGAGTCCACCTAATCAGCCAACAAGATGCAACTCAGAAAGATGCCCCCTGGCCATCCGCTATCAATGACCTTAGGATCCTCGGTCAAGGTCATGAAAGATATTCACCAAAATATAGACTCCACATAATCTCTGGAGTCCACCTGACCAACCAACAAGATGCATCAATGAAAGATGCCCCCTGGCCATCTGCTATCAATGACCTGGGGATCCTCGGTCAAGGTCATGAAAGAGATTCACCAAATTATATTTCGGTTTATCTTCTCCTCAAATTTAACGTATCAGTTGCACTATCACCAACAGGTTGGATGAACAAGACGATCTACAATCACAAATATTGCAGATTATGTGGTAACTTGCTGGAAGAAACACTGTTCCACCTAATCATTCAATGCGAAAGTCTGAACTATATCTGCATGAAATATTTTAAGTCACATAACAATGCTGTTACTGTGCTTGATATTCCTTGTTTATGGTTGAAATTTTTACAGGATGATGATATCAATTTAATCTATTTCACTGTTAGGTTTTACCTGCATCTCGTTGAGATTTTTAAATGCATTATATAACTGTTATTGTGTAAAAGGATGAAAACATTTTAAGCTGTATGAAAATGATTTGTCTCAAACTTATTTTGTTTGTACCAAGAATGAATTTTAACTGTGTTATATGAAATGTTATACAAAGCTTTTGCTATATGTATATATATAACACCACATAATCTCTGGAGTCCACCTAATCAGCCAACAAGATGCATCTAAGAAAGATGCCCCCTGGCCATCCGCTATCATCGACCTTGGGATCCGCGGCCAAGGTCATGAATTTGAGGTACTGAATCTGCACAATTTATCTGTATGCAAAACTAAGAAACCACCTCTGAGTTGCCACACCTACCAACTTGCATTGTCAACTACCACACACCTCCTAAATCTACTCGTCCACCCCATCTTAATTAGTCTTGATTGAAATGTTTATATAAACCTTTCACCAACCTTCCTGGTTTCAACTCTTCTCTTTTAAAGGGTCCCAACAATATTTTCTGCACCCCACAGCCAAAAACACCTTTATGGGTGAACTCATAAATGCAAGATTGTCTTTCAGGAATGCAATACAGACATATTAGCACCCAGGCGGGGGAAGCCAGAAATCAGATGGCTAGGAATGCAGACTTGAACCGTAGGTACAAGCCCACGTTCCAAGCCGCCTGACACACTGTGACCACTAACCTCAAGACTGACCGCACATGCACGCTCCGGTTACTTACCAAATCAGATTTTACACTTCATAAAAACACAGGAAAACACATAGATCAAGGCCCCCACACCTTGAACTACAACAATATTAGCGCAGCTCACTGGAATTATCCCAAGGAAGTGGGAAACCACCCACCTCAATATACGGCCGCACCGCATTGCGCATGTGCGATCATGAATAGTGTTTCGAAAAAGCAAGTCATCATGACTTGCAGGGCACGCTATGCACATGCTCAGAGAATCAGAGCGCTACTCCTATCACAGAGCCAACACAAATATAACCCCACGAGTAGGGCTCACAACAGAGCAACCAGGACTCCGAAAGGAGCAGACCGGGCCAACTGGCCAGGTAAGCCATACAGCGGGGGCTGTGTAAAAGCTCCCTCAAATGCAGATAACTTTACACACATGGTTTCACAATGCCACCCTGTTCCAACAGTAACTCAAATTCAATCTAATATGCAATGGAACTAAATGTTTCTTACTGCGATTCTTTATACAGCAAAAGACAGTAACACACATGGAGAATCACACCCCCAACATGCATGCTCACCAGCACGAATTATAAGTGCGCCGGGTCACTTGACCTGACCCCTGATATTAGCAAGCCAGAATCCGCATCTCCTTCCATGAGGATGCCACAACCAACACGTAAACTCACCTCCAACTCATTCAACCCACACTCCATATAGTTGAACACTGGGGACACCTGTCTAAATCCCAATAGCACAGCCAGCCGATCACTTACCCAACACTCCCCACAGTCGCACAACGGGGACGATACTCCACCTTAAAGGTTCCCCTGGGAAATGGCGAGCCATAATAATACAACCTACAACTCATGGGTTGGTTGACACCACATGACACCTGTGCTTACCAATTGCATGCTCGAAATGGATGCGCACAAGCCTAATGCCATTACACACAAATTATCCACAGCACGGCCCCTGTATCTTTCAGAGCGAATCACTAGACCTACTACAACCAGACCCACCAGAAATGCATACACCAATTGAGTTACAGTTCCCAAGACACGAAGGGCCCGTGCCGAGGCTCCAGCTTCCTGTTCATTGCCGCCTCTCATTGGAACTCCCTACCACCCCCCCAGCCTCATCAACATTGCTCTCTGGAATGACAGATCCGTCTGCAACAACTCTGCTGGCGTCCTGGACATGTTCTTTCATCTCAACCTTCACTTCCTATGTCTTACTGAAACCTGGATCTCCCTCCACAACTCTACTGTCCCTGCTTCACTCACCGGCTCCCCTTCATCCTTCTCTCATATCTCTCTCCCTTCTGGTCGTGGCGGTGGCATTGGCCTTCACTTTCACCCTAAATACCTTTCTTCTACCTCCTCACCGCCTCTTCCTACTTTCCATTCCTTCGAATACCTATACAAATCCTTCTCTTCCCCCCACCCTATCTCCTTTCTAATCATCTATCAGCCTCCTGGCCCCCTTTCCTCCTTCTTCGACGACCTTGATCACCTCCTCTAACTTATATCTCCCTCCCCTTCTCCCCTAAATGTACTTGGCGACTTTAATCTTCAGCTCCCTACTCCCTCTCAATCCTCCCCCCTTCTCTCTATCCTTGTCTCCTATCTCCTTTCCCCTCTCCCTGCCTCTCCTACTCACTCCTCTGGCTCCATTCTTGACCTTATCTTCAACTGAACCTACCACTCTTCTACTGTCTCTACACTACCTACCTATCTCTATGACCATGCTTTAATCTCCTTCTCCCTCACTCCCCACCCCTTTCACCTTCTCCTCTACCATCCCCTACCATCTTTTATGGACGTGACCTTTGCGACTTTACTCCCTCTCTCTTTTTCGACACTTGCTCTCCCTTTCTTACCCCACTCCCTGATTTCTCCTTGCTTCTGGCCATTGAAGCTCTATCCACTCTTTCCTCTTCTATCTCCTCCACTCTTGATCTACTCTACCCCCTCTCCTCTTTCTGTCTTGCCCGTAAACCCTCTCAACCTTGGCCCTCTCCTCAACTTCTCTCAATGCGTCATCTCCTTCGACGTCTCGAGCGACTCTGGCTGCAATTTCCCTCGCTATCCAACCAAACTTCTCATTTCGCTTACCATTCTCTTTATGACTCATGCCTTGCCTCTTCCAAACGTTCATACTACTCTAACCTTCTCCACTCCCAAGCCTCTCACCCTCACTGTATTTTCAAGACCCTCTCTTGTCTTCTCTCCCCACCTACCCCTGACCCCTCAGCCTCTTCTACCCTTTCTCCTTCTCTTTGCTAACTTATTCTCTAAGATTCTTTCTTCTCGTCAATAAATTAACAGCTCTTTCTACTCACCCCTTTCCATTCCCCTTCAACCTGCATGTCTGACTTCTGGCCTGTCTCCCCTACTGAAGTGTCTCTCCTCCTGTCCAAAGCCCATCCTACGTCTGCCCGTACTGATCCTCTCCCCTCCCTTCTTATCCCCAAGATCTACCCTCTTCTTATTCCTTACCTAACCTCCTTCTTCAATACCTACTTTTCCTCCACTACCTTTCCCACTGCATTTATGCATGCCAACCTCATTCCTATTCTAAAGAAACCCTCTGCTGATCCCCTTCTTACCTCTAACTTCCGTCCAATCTCTCTTCTCCCATGCCTATCTAAACTACTTGAACGCCTCGCCTATTCACAGCTCTCAGCCTTTGTCACTAATCTTTCTCTCCTACCCAGTGGCAGATTTAAGGCAAAGGGCCCCGTGGGCAGCACCTGACAGAGGGCCCTAGGTGGGCGGGTCATGGAGGCGGAGCTTAGGGTGGGCGGAGTTAATTGAGGTAACAAGTGCACAATGGCAAACTTTAGGGACAAAAGCTATTTTTTATGAAGTTGTCTTTATTACAGTTGCCTAGGGGTCTGACTAACTGGAAACAGATGGGCCTCCTAAGCAGGCTTTGCTATCAATGGTAATATTGGCGGATGAAGCCTAAAGCTAATGTTGGAAATGAACATGCTTCAAGGCTAATGGCGAAAGAGAATTACTTAAAGCTTTTAAAGAGCGCCCAATTTCCTAGAAAAATGGCTCTAAGAAGTCTAGCTGGATCCAATGTTTGTAATTACAACTTTGGACATTTTTCACAAAAATACAGAACCTTGTGGAAATATGTCTTTAATAAGTACACATTTCGCAGTACAATAAATTCAGTATTGTGCAGCCAAAAAAAAACAGTTCCTTGATAGACATTCTTGTGCAATAAGGGAAGTTAAAACACAATTGCCAGCTAAGCTTCATAAAATGATGCCCTACGCATACATAAAAAAATTAAGTGCAATGCTAGAAGTAAATAAATTGCCAGCGCCAACCAAAGGTCCCCAAATTTTATAGGAATACACTGCCTCTTCGTGCCTTTGCCTTTGCAAATGCTTCTATCAGTTTTGATAAATCTAAATTATACACAGTAGCTTGTTCAATTGCCAGAAGCGCCAAGTCACTTAGACGCTTCTGTGTCATGGTAGAGCGCATGTAGTTTTTCACACGCCTTAAAGTACTCATGCTCCTCTCTGCACTTGCAATGCCTATTGGCAGGGTTAAAAATATCCTGCACAGCATGGACATCTCTGGTAAGACATCTTCCAGAGAAGAGGAGATTATAAACTGCAGATAATTTAGCACTGTACTCGTGGGGCATGCACTCCCAGTTTTGACATGTTTCTGAACTTCAAAATAGTAGGTCTGGAATAAGACCAGGTTGCCCAGTAGCTCCGGGCTGAAGACTGAATATTTCTTTAGGAGGAGTTCAACTGGTTTTCCTAGCTCAACACTGCTCAGGCCTGATAACCTTTGGGGCTGTAGGAAGCCAAACAGTTCACTCACTTCTTGGAAGCCATTGCATCGCTCTCTCATTTCACCAAGCATGTTATCCAATACTTCAAAGTATCCTAGTTTATGTTTTTCCAAAGGTGAAAGTGCCACATCCCTTAAAGTTTCTCCATCACGCCTTGGTACACGCCTTTCACGTTGGACAGGGAAATCATTCTGTTCAAGCCCCATTGCTTCCCATTCTTCTCTGGCACATTTAATCAAATCAAAGTAGGCATCATCTGACCTTAAATTCTGAAGCTTCTGTATTGTCACTTTAAAAATTTCAGCAACCAAAAATAGGTCAATTGACTTAGACTGTAAGATGCGTGCCACAGCATCCATAACAGTGAGGACTTTCTGCCACCACAACAAGTTCAGATAAAATACCCAATCCATTGATAAGAGGAGTGTTCTTGCCTTCATTACATCCTCTCCATTACTTCGTTGGGCATGGGCTTCATCCTCAAGGCACTCAATTATGTTCAAAAAGTTCTCTTTCATAGCATCAACTGCCTTCAAACGAGCAAACCAACGTGTTTCACACAGGGCTTTTAAGCGCAATGGAACATGGCGAGGTTTTTTATATTCTTGGCTTGATGAACTAGGTGCGACATCATATAGTTCTTTTTCATTTTCTACTGCACTGGAGGATTCCTCTTGTGGAATTCCGCTGCAGTCTTCTAGATCATCAAAGTTACAAATGTCATCTAGTTGGGAATTTTCCTTTGTAACTATTGAGTCACTTTCCTGGGCAAGCGAAGTAAGGTGTTCATGGTTTTCTGATTTTTTCAATAAAAGTGCCCAGCGACGATTGGAAAATGCAAAGTAAGTGTACACTGATTGTATGACGGCAAAGAAACATTTGGTGGTTGGGCTGGCCCTGTTCTCTGCTGCATGTACCAGAACCAAGTTAATTTGATGAGCAGGGCAGTGTATATAAGGGGCATAGAGATGGTCTCCCAAATAATCTTTAATTTTTGCCTGCAATCCACCCCGTGCGCCCGACATCACACTTGCTCCATCATATCCCTGCCCACATAGATAATTACGATTCAGCCCATAGTCCCCAAAAAGAACATTCACAATGCGGGAACACAATGCAGCTGCATCTGCTTGCTGTATGTCAATGAAAGAAAGAAAGCTCTCATTGATGGTCACATTGTTTTTTTCTCTATCAATATGAACATATCGTACCAATATTGCCATTTGATCTACATGGGATATATCAGTCGTTGAATCGGCAATCAGTGTAAAGAATTTCGCCTCTTTGCACAAATCTAGGATTGACTTCCTAGTCTCCAAAGCAATCATGCTAATGAGCTCATCAGTTATGGTTTTGCTGACATACTTTATACGGCTTTGTGAGTTGAGGTGAGCATTAAAAGTAGGATTGTACCTGGCAATCAACTTAACAACCGTCAAAAAAAGTCCACAGTTGAGACCATCTAGGTTTTCCCGATGACCCCGAAAAGGCATTCCTAAAGTAGACAAACTTCGAACTATGTCTAAAAGAATAGTTAGCACTTCATGCCACTTCTTAGCTTCTTCGGAAATTTGTTTGTCAAGAAATGTTTCAATGCTTTGGTCATTGTTGTAAGCTAAAAAAGCTAAAGTAGCTCTCATGTGCGATTTGCATTTTGCGTGTAGCATCATTGATTGTCCAAGACGCCGCCAATCATTGAAGCCTTGAACCCACTTTACATGTTTGGCTTCATGGTCACCCAAAAGCCAGCAATAATGGCAATATGCATAGTGTTCTTTGTATGAGTAAGCCAGCCATTTCACTCTTACACTTTCATTTAATGCATTCTTTATGAAATAGGATGAAGAGGAGAAGTGACGCAAACTGGCATTTCTTGGATATTGGCCATCTGCAAAGTCTTTTTCTAGTGGTTGGCATGCACCATGAGAAACCAGAGCACACAGTTCAGCTTTCGTAACATGTTTGTAAAGCGCTTTATCTGTTACAAAAACAGATCTTAATTTATCACCCGGTGATTCCACCTCAGTGATACATTCATTCTCTGTATTATCTGCAGCACTTCCTATTTTCAAATCGGTTACAGAATTATTCTGGAGTACTTTTTGTGGGCTCATGTTTGTGATCACATCAACATGGTCAACATTTTGGTTTAGGTTAGTTGCTATAGTAGCCGTAGCTACCGGTGCACATTCATAGAGCTGTTGAGTGCACGCATACAATGGAAATGCCACAGCAGGTTCACCAATTTGCAGAGCAACTGAGGCCCCAATAGACTTTTGCCCCCCTCTTTCTGTACTCAAGCTCTTCTGACAATCTGTACTGGAAAAACATAGGGCCTCATTCCGAGTATGGCGGTAAGGGATAGCGGCCACCGCTAACGAGAGCGGTGGCGGTAATCCCTTACCGCCATACTCCGAGTTCCCTTAGCGCCATGGTGCTTTTAACACCTGCTTTTAGCAGGCGTTAAATACCATGGCGCTAAGGGACCTTGATGTTAATTACGCCACCGTAATTTACGGTGGCGTAATTGACGCCTTCCCCACTCCCATTATGCCCTATGGGGCAAGAATGGGAATGGGGAAGGGTAAATGGGGATTGGGGAATTACCGCCCCGCCAACCTTGGAATGGGGCGGTAATTCCGCCAACCACCAAGGCGCTGCCGGTCCGGGTACGGCGTCAACCAAGGCGTTAATAGCGCCATTGGTTAGCGCCGTACTCGGAATGAGGCCCATAATCTCCTCTGTTTTGGATCGCTTGCTGCAGAATTCAAAAGTAGTCGATGCTTATCTTTCCTTTTCAAAGCACCAGACTTGTGCCTGTAGGTGGTGGCCACGTCATTTCGATCCATTCTAGTACTATATCCTGACTGTTTCAGTAGCTGATGACCAATGCGCATGTGTACGTGGCAGGGCAAGTCTTAAAAAAGAAAGAAGAAAAATTGGTCCTTATTAACATGGGCAATGGGAAGACATCACACGAGGTGACATCACAGGAGGTGACATCACAGGATAATTCCTACAGCATGCAGGTTTGTTTTATTGAGGGGCCCGCTGTCCGGCAACTTTTGTTATAAAATAAAATCATCTACTCTCGACACACTAAACTCTAGTTAATGATCATTATTGGTTATTTTGTCAACCATTATATATAGACATATTCACATACAATAATCGCCCAACCAAAGTTGCCACTGATTTATCAACCTCAGAAGGATGAAAGGCTGAAGTCTCAAGTAACAGTGCTTTGAGGATATTGGGTCAGTTACGCTCCACAAACGGGGGCCTTGGAGAGGCAGGGGGGCATGGAGACACAAACGGGGGCCTTGGAGAGGCAGGGGGGCATGGAGACACAAACGGGGGCCTTGGGGAGGCAGGGGGGCATGGAGACACAAACGGGGGCCTTGGGGAGAGGCAGGGGGGCATGGAGACACAAACGGGGGCCTTGGAGAGGCAGGGGGGCATGGAGACACAAACGGGGGCCTTGGAGAGGCAGGGGGGCATGGAGACACAAACGGGGGCCTTGGGGAGGCAGGGGGGCATGGAGACACAAACGGGGGCCTTGGAGAGGCAGGGGGGCATGGAGACACAAACGGGGGCCTTGGGGAGGCAGGGGGGCATGGAGACACAAACGGGGACCTTGGGGAGGGAGGGGGGCATGGAGACACAAACGGGGGCCTTGGGGAGGGAGGGGGCATGGAGACACAAACGGGGGCCTTGGGGAGGGAGGGGGGCATGGAGACACAAACGGGGGCCCTGGGGAGGGAGGGGGGCATGGAGACACTCACGGGGGGCTGGGGCAGGAGGGGAGCATGGTCCATGGAGACAGTCACGGGAGCATGGAGACACAAATCCCCACAATAGCTAAACTTACCCGTTGTTTCAGTAGGCAGGAGACAGCAAACAGCAAACACCACTCGACAGCCTCGACTCGAGCAGCACCTTCTCTTCTCAGCTGGGCCCGGGCAATGGAGATTACTTCTTTTTCCTCGTGGGATCACACCGCCGGCACATAACACTGCGTCACTGTGACGTAGACACGTCTCCTGGGCCAGTCCTGGCCCAGGATTGGAATGAACCCGGAGTGTTAAAATGAAAGGGCCCTGTTGTGTGGAAGGGGCGGGGCCCTGTTGTGTGGAAGGGGCGGGCAAGGGGCGGGCCCTGTTGTGTGGAAGGGGCGGGCCCTGTTGTGTGGAAGGGCCGGGGGGGCCCGGGGCGGGGGGGGGGCCCGGTCGCCTTTTGTTTGCCTAGCGACCGTTAGATCCGCCTCTGCTCCTACCCCCTCTCAATCTGATTTCAGACCTAAACACTCTCCCGAAACTGCCCTCACTTATATCCTTAACTCCCTTCTCTCCGCTCGTTACTCTAAGCAAGCCTCTGTCCTTATTCTCCTTGACCTTTCTGTTCTTTCGACACTGTTGATCACCCCCTACTTCTCAACACTCTTTCTTCCTTTGGTTTCAAAGACTCTGTTCTCAAATGGCTCTCATTTTACCTCTCCTCCTGCTCATTTGCTGTCTCCTGGGGTGGCCGTTCCTCGCCTACCCTCCCCTGGAATATGGTGTACCCCAAGGTGCGGTTCTTGGCGCTTTCCTATTCTCCCTCTACACCTCTCTCCTTGCCCCTATTATATCTTCATTCAGTATTTCTCACCATTTATATGCTGATGACACCCAACTCTTCCTTTCTTTCTCCTCCTTCTCCTCTGACCTCCACCTTAAACTCTCTTCCTGTCTTACTGCCATTAAAAACTGGATGTCATCCCGCTTTCTTTCTCTCAATACTGATAAGACTGAAGTCTTATTCTTTCCCTCCAACACTCTTCCCCCCTCCTCCTCCTTTTATTCACTTTCCCCCCACTAATCTTACTATTTCTGCCCACAACTTAGGCGTTCACTTTGACTCTTCCCTCTCCTTTTCCCACCATATTTCTCTTACCTCTCGCACCTGTCTCTACCACCTCTTCGATATTTGCAAAGTCTGTTCCTCTCTTAGCTTCCATGCAACTAAACTCTTAATCTCCTCCCTATTCTCTCATCTCTTCTATTGCTCCTCCCTATTCTTTGGACTACCTGCTTCTCATCTTGCTCCTCTCAAATCTATCTACCACTCAGCTGTCTGTACCCTCTGTCTCCTTGCCACGCATGACTCAATTTCCTCCGCTGTCCTCCCTTGGCTGGCTTCCCTTCCACTCCCAACTTAAATTTTCTCTGTCTAGTCTTTAAGTCTCTCCATGACCTGGCTCCCCCCTATCTCTCCTCTCTCCTCTCTTTCTATAATCCCTCCCACCCCCTCCGTTCAGCCGACCACTTCCTTCTCATCATCCCCCCTTCCCCATGTGCTTCCTCCAGTTTCCACTCCATTCAGCTCCAAGCCCCCCTGCACTGAAATGCCTTACCTCTCTCAATCAGCTCCATTCCTACCTTTTCCTCCTTCCGCTCTTCTCTGAAATCTCTCCTTCTCCATTCCCGCCTTGAAACCTTCCCCACCTCTCATTCCCTCCCCTTTCCTGATTCTTCCCTATGATCCTCTCTTCCCTCCCCCTTCCCCTTATCCTCCCTCATTTTCACCCTATTCCCTTCCTGTTTCCTCTCTCCTCCTTCCTTCCTCCCTTTCCCGCTCGCCCTTCAGATTAATTGCTCTACTTACAGTTTTTTACTGGTTCGATTCATGATTGTAAATTGCTTCTACTGTTATATTGTCTATTTATATTGTTGTTTAATGTAAAGCGCTTTGGATGAAAGCACTATATAAACTAAATAAACACAAATACAAATTGAACCTTGACAAAGACCTTGAGAGGTCGAAACACGTGTCGACTGACCACCAAAACCATGCAAATAAAATGCACAAAATCCACTGCAAACAAGGATTACATTTCTTTGTCAAGCACAAGCTATCCGGGCACAAACGAGTCTAGTGCCCAAACGTCTCTAGAAATATATCTTGGTGACCAGTTCACTCAAATATTTCTATTTGTGCATTACGCACGACTCGTGTTCTCTGCCAAGCAGCTCAACCACATCAACCACAGAGAGAAAGATGTACAACCCTTAAACCCTTAAGCATTAGTGAGAACAGAGTAAAGGTAATGCAGATGGTACACTGCAGACTTGCAAATCCTGAAACACAGAAGTAGGGAACAAGGAGATGCCAAAATAAAACCCAATGGGTGTCGAGCCACAGATCATGCAGGATCCACACGTGAGGCTATAAACTAGTGATGCAATCATCTTGACCCGTTGTATTAGTACAATGCTCAGTAGGACAAGTCACACTTCATATTGCCGATCTATTAGTGCTGGCATACATAATCAGCATGTTTGGACACAGATTCCGGCAGGTCCCTGTTATTGTGAATGACACAGGTAGTATAGCGCTTGTCTTGGGCGCAAGACGATGCCGAGCAACACAGGTTCAAATCCCGGGTCCGCGCTTAGAAACCTTTTCAGTATTAAGCGTGTTATAAATAAACAATTATAATTATAATTATAAAAAAATGGCAATGCTTTTAAATGTTGGGACTTTGCCTGCATTTTCTGAGTCCTGATGAAGGCCTAACCTAAATGAGTGCAACACTGGATTGCCACCTGGCCGAAAGCTAAATTGTCAGCTTAGATGATTAATATAGTTGGTTGTTATAGTAGATGGGGCTCACCGGGTGGTGGGGTGGAGATTCGATGAGCAGCAAACTCTGCACAGAAAAATGCATCTGCTTCATAACTGTTCATTTTTTAGCTAGCCTTGATCCAATGTCGATTTGGATATCACCAGAATAAAGGCCATTTTGATCTGTCCCTTCAACTACATTCCTATACAATGCCATTTCATCATATACATTGTTTAGTAGCCACAGCCACAAGAATGTGGGCTGAGTAAGAGCTTGGCAGTAGTGGTAAAACACCCAGTATTTTTTATTAGTAGCCGGTGAGGGAGGTGTTGCAGACTCCCAGCCAATGAGATGGCTCGGCACTGGGTCTTTACCAGACTGGAAAAGACCCTGCTCTGACCCTCCTCAGAGCGGGAGGCCGCCATCTTCCCTCGTTGGGTTGTAGATAAATGCATGCTCTCCCCGCAACACGTCCCACATTCCCTTTCAGCCAACCCCACACCCCTTTTCCACTTCTCATCCCCCTCTCCCTAGACCCATCCCTCTTACCTGCGCTGCTCTGGTCTTCACTCCGCTGAGCGTGGCACAGATCCAGCAATGGCCGCCATGGAAAGGGAGAAGGCACTCTGTGTAGTTCCCTTCTCTGCGATCCATAGCGGCCATTTTCCTTTGTAGTTTTTCTCGAGCTGAGAAATGATTATAGGCATTTTCTCAGCATGAGAAAAAATAAATGAATAGTACCCCGGTACAACGTGCGGTGGTACTGATAACAATAGAACCCTCGGAGGGGGGGGGGGCATTACCGGTCTGGTAATGCCCCAGGGCTAACTTTAAGGCTTTTCTATGCTTGGGCCTCTAGCTGTCGCCCAGGGGACATTACCTGACTGGTAGTGCCCCCCTCCTCAGGTTCTATTGTTTTAATATTGGATATTTGATTTGTGTTATTTGTAATCTATATGCCTCCTATACAAGAAGAACCGGACAGACTAAACTGTTTCTGGGCGCAGATTGTACAGATGTGCAAATTGGAATTGGAACATAGATCGAAGGTAGAATGGTGTTTTACATTCTGCCAAATGTGTAGTTTCATTTACCAGCAGTCTTTTCCGACTGCTTTTGTATGTAGGTACAGCATGAAGTAATTAGCATGTGCCGTAAATACCGAACCGTATGGAGTCTCCAACACAACTCCAAAATGGGGATTAACAGAAGGGTTGGCATGACTTGAAATCAAGCGCACTTTTCCGGGTGCCAAGGATTCACCACATGTGGAAGCGGCAAATTAGTTTGTCAGCCCTTTGTCTTTAATTGATGCCACTATGTAGAAGTTTTAAAATAGTGTAATAATGAAACAGACACAAATAATGTCCTTTACTTATTTAATCAGGTAGCTGGACATCAACCTAATGTATATATTTTCATTGAGTTGGCATTGTATTTGATAAGCATGAGTAATCAACATGATGACACAGTTTTGGGGGAGCACAAAATAAACCTCACATAGAACTGATTTCCAACTTCCAATGAATTTCTCCAAACTTCAAAACAACTTTACCCCTATTTATTTTAATCACCATCCAGACTGGACTGTGCCCATCATACATATGGAAGCAGAATGCATGTTACAATCTCATTGTCCCTGGCCGGGTACTAATTGGTTGAAGAGGAAGCTTCCCAATAACAGACAGTGGGACCAGTGTGCAGAGTGTGTGTCCATCAAGTCGTATCTCCCAAAGCATCAGCAAAAGAGACCGCCATACTCCCTGAGCTGGAACCATCTTCCCCTGGACTACTATATGCAGCGGAAACATGCAGAAGCGAAATTTATAGAAACGAAGAGGGAGTGCCATCATTGACCCGCCATGCTCCCCGCTGCTTGGCATCCATGAGCTGCCCAGAGACGCGTCTCCAAAATTAGGCGGGGGCACCTGTGAAACAAACACAAAATAATACAATATACATTAACAAACAAGGACATGCAACATTTACCAGAAGTCATAGCAATGTGACAGAATTTCACAAGAAGTGCAATACATTCAGAAAGAAGCCTCCTTTCCATATTATAGACTATGATTTGTAAGGCATCATTAGGATCTCATTTGCACATGTTGCAGCCTCCTGATATGACGTCACAGCAGTGGAATATAGAAATCACATGTCTCTTCTGTGCTGTCACAGGGTGGGCAGACATCAGGTAGGGTATTTTTGGGGGAAGTGGGAGGCCAATCATACGGAGATGGGAGCAGGTGAAAGGGAGGCGTGGCCTCTGGCACATGGCAAGGGGTGGGAACGAGACACAGACATAGTCCATGCGCAACATGCAATTATCACTGTCCACATATTAACAACGGGGTATATTTAAACCTTTGGTTTCCGAACAACTCGAGACTCGCCTTGGTCTGTCAGGGGTCGCTCAGAAGTAGGGCTGCTTAAACTTCCCATTCTGTGCCCTGGGGGAAGGTTGTGATATTTCTGGGCAGGATCAACCCACCACGTGGGATCTGTGCATGTTATACAGTGGGTGAGTGAACCCCACCTTGGCAGGGGCAGGGATTGCGTATTCCTCATACTAGGAAGGGAAATTCTATCAGCCAATCAGAGGTCAAGACTAGATGTGTCAGTGCTGTGATGGAGGGCGGGCCCAGCAATGCAAGATGTGGGTAAATGTAGGGAAGCCTGGAATGCGGCTGCTCGGATGTCCTGGGTCAGGAGCCATAGGATTGGTCGGCAGAAGTATTCTGCACCGCCACCTGATTGGGTTGTCAGTCAGTCAGTTTGGTGAACATATAAAACACAAAAAGACAGAGAGACATAACATATCAGATGCTACAAAAGAGGCACGGATGAAGCACACCCTGCAGGAGTCATGAATACCGGAGGAATGTTCATAAGATTAGTTTCAAAGAGAGTCTATATGTACTTCATCAAATCACCTATGTAACAGTGATAAGATTCCAAAAACATCCGTTCCGTGCGCAGATGTTCCCACGAGATACAGTAAAACAGCACTGGAGACGGCTCATGAGTCCTCCTGGGCCATGCTCTCTGGAGACTTGAGCTAGGTCATCTGTTCTCATGCACAGAGCTACGATTATTCTTCTGAAGAAACATAGACCTTAAGTACAGTCTCCTCAGTCTATAATATAATGGACACAATAACACAAAATGGACAACTGACAGAATGGGCATTTGTCAAATTTGGAAGAGTACCACGTGCTTAGTAGATTTCAAGCCTAAAGCGGGCCACATTTGAAGGGCAGATCTATACTGTATGAGGGACGGCGAGCCCCGAACACACTACAGCAGTGGCTTTAGTAAGATCAAGCCATCAATGCCTTGGAAATGTAATCCAAGCTGTAACATCTGGGTGGGTGCGCTCTTTGGCTTGTTTTCAAAATATGTTGTGTTAGGGAGAAAGACGTGCGCTGCCGAAAACCCCCACAGTTCCGCCCCATACACACCTGCCGGTCTACCTTCTAATTCATCCACTCTGAGGGCAGGGCTGAGTGCTTCTTGCCCATGAGCTCTAGTAAAGGAGTTGGTGGCCATGGCATACCTATTAAGCACTGTTAGCTCTTTCTAGATGGGCACTCCAGCTGGTGTTGGCACTCACTCTGAGGCCTAGATAATCCTAGTGCCTCACTGGCTGGATCTGTGTTCACCCCAGATCGATACATTTTGTTGATTTTCAGGCCTATGGATAAGCAGAACCCATTAAATGCGTGAACGTGTCTTCTGAGTCCCAGGGGTGTCAGTGAAATGCACTTCTGCATAAAGGAGCGTGGGTCGTTTTTCTGACTCTGGTTTAGGGGAGTCTGTAGATATTCCTATGTTCTTTCCAGTCACCCCATCACCCCATGCAAGTATGCACCCCAGCTTGTTTGAACCTCAAAAGAAGGGATCACTTCGCCTCCGAGGCCCCACCTGCTCACTGCCTTGTTCTTGTGCGTGGGTTGTCCCTCCCCCCTAAACCCCACTCTCTGTGGCTCAGAGGCGTGTATTGCATGGTACCTCTGAATATTTACAATGACAATGGGGTTACGCATGGCTTTGCCAATGCCAGATACCACAGCTGTCTGAATTCCGGTGTTGTCATCTTTGCATCACTAATTGGTTATAAGGGAAAGACACATCGCGATATTCTCTCCTCCCAAAGCAAAGAACTTGAAAATAGGAGATGGGGCTGACGTTATACACATTCTGTTAGAACAGGGAGAAGTCAAAAACTCACAAGCGAAAGACAGAACTGAAAAAAGAACAGGAGAAACATAAAGAACAGTTGAGAACATTCACAAGAATGTCACAAGAACAGAAGAGGAACCACGAAAAGCTGCAAGGAAAATTCATCTACAGAATTCAAAACTGAAAAAAGGACAGGAGTAACATAAAAAACAGTTTAGAACATTCAGATATAAATGTCACAAGAACAGAAGTGGGAACATGAAAAGTTGCAAGGAAAATTCAAGCTTCAAAATAAAAAAAAAATTCAACTATATATTTTAAAACTGAAAAAAGGACAAAAGGAGATACATCTAAATCTACAAAGAAACTTCAACTAGAAATGTCAAAACTGATAAAAGACTAAGGGGCTCCTTACGAGCTGGGCGGCATGCAGTAAAAGTGGCGGTAATGGAATTACCATCACATTTACTACACCTCTGAATTAGGGGTTCATGACAATAGGTGCCAATTCAGCCGGCAGAATTACTGCCAACATCTGGCTGAATTAGTATAAATGCTAATTCCGTCGGCAGAATTATCGCCAAGATGCAAAATAGTAGTTCAGCTGAATTACAAGTAGAACTACCTTCGAAATACCACCGAAAATGGACGGTAATTCTTCCAGAACCTACAGTGCAGTTGCCTCCACCTAAACGTTGGAGGTAAATGCACAGAGGTGTAGAGGAGCAGATGAGTACGTCACTGATGGACTCCGCCCCCTCACCTCCTCCATATTGGAACAGTAGAAGAGGCATATGTGTGACCCCGAGTGTATGAGAGACGTTATGCACTCAGACAACCGTATCTAATGTACCCTCGCACAGAGATGGTGGGAGGATGTCGGCATACACCTTTGGACATCGAAGAGCTGTGAGTGCAAACTGATAGCTGCATAGTGACGTTATGAAGGAAAGACACAAGGACACACTGAAACAATATGAAAATACTTGAAGAATAAAGATGTAACTGAAGTAATGAGAGAAACATGTAACGAAATACGAGGAAATCAGGAGCACCAAAGAAATAAGTGAGAAGAGACGAAGTGAATGTATATAGGCAGAAATGCAAGGTAGTTGACACACATTGGAGCTTACTGCATAAGAAAACATAACGTGACTAAAGCAGCCATGAGAAAAAGATGGATGTGGGACTCATGTTGAAACTAATCAAGCTACCTCAGAGATAGACAAAGGCTGCAGAGTCAGGAGATGCTGGAAAAACAGCTTTGTGTGAGGAATAAAGAGGAGTCTATTGGCCTGGGATCAAGGATGTCACATCAAGGAATAATTGCAAGGCAGAAAGGGAGCCAAGAGCATACGCCATGTGCCCAAGACATATTCCTCTTAGATTAAGTAAAGAAGAAAACTGCTGCAAGTGCCAAGGATTGGGCAATCAAGGTTATAAAAAGTATATGTAAGATGGAGTGATCAGGTCTCCAGAAGCCAAAAGGAGTAATAGCACCTACAACAATTACCTTAACTGGTCTGCTGTTGAATCTCAGTTACCAGTTTAATGGTATCCACTACAGAATAATTGCTCATTTTACTATAGCCGATATGATAGCTCAGTCGGTTGAGTGCTCGCTGCTGCGATGTGTGTGTGATCTGCATGTTTGAATCCCAGCAAGGCCATCTCAGCCTTTCATCCTTCTTAGGTCGATAAATGAGTACCAGCACAGGTTGGGGGGTATTGTATGCATATTTGTTCTATAAAAAAAGAGCTTAAGCGTAAGTGCTATACAATAACATAGTATCATTTGGCCTTGGACGTCTGCATGCATTCACAGTAATTTGACAATATGGATCTATACACACAGATATTAATGATACATATGGTGATCCATTATTGTATGAAATGTATATCACATTAGTGAAATCATAACCATATTTGTCATAGTGTACTTAGGAACAATGCTATTTGATGCCACTTCCTGTTTTGTCAAGGGGTGAAAGGTTGTGTTTCAACGCTTCCTGGGATGTCACTTTGGGGTGGGGTCAAATGACATCACGTCCGGTGATGTCATCAGATGTCGAGGGTCGTGAGGCAAGGGGTGGGCCACTTTTTTGAGTTGAGTGCTGGACCACTTTTTTGTGGGTGTCCAGGCCTATTTCTTGTCCCAGTCCGACCCTGTTTCTGCTCCTTCATTCTTCTTGCAAACAGAGTGAAGCGTGCAATGCTCCAGACTTGGCTGTCTTTGGGGGGACATACATAGTTGATCACTCGCTTGGGTGAACTGTACTTGGACAAGGTGTCCGGGTCTTTATGGTTTAGTCTGATTTGACCCAGTCGCCTTGACTTACTTCTCAACTTTGTATTACTTTGCAATAATCTTATTGGGGTTTCTGCTTATTTTGATTGTTTTGTACTCTCCATAGGATACAGTCAATGGGGATCACATTGGCTATTCTGACAGCAGGTAACCAGGGCGGTATGAGCGTGGAATGAGCTCTTCTGCAACATTTCAGACAGCTGTATGTGTGTGTGATCAAGTTGGGTGTAAGTCTATGTGTCCTGTCCAGTTTCAAGATTGTGTTGTAAGTATAGTGTTGGGAAACCAAGGCTAACTGTGAACTTCCCTTTATGAACCCGTTAGATCTCTGTACTTGACCATTGGCTTGGGGGTAATAGAGAGCAGTTTTGCACTGTTCAATGTTCTGTGACTTCAAGCACTTCTGCATTTAACCTGATACTAGGTGTACCCCATTTTCAGTAAGTAACTGTTTGGGTATCTCCGCTCTGATAAATATCTCGCTCAAGATGCTTAAACCTGTTGCTGTGTTCATGTTTGCAATGAAGTGAAACTCTATACACTTGGATAGAAGGTCTACAAGCATGATACCATGCGTGTGTCAAACTCCATATTTTCAAGGAGACCTATTAAATCTAGCTCAGACTTCCTGGACTCTCAATATTATGGAGGCCAGCTTGGTAAGTGCTAAGTCATGGCTCTATCTGATTATAACGAATACAACTAAAATATATCGATTTTTTATTTTTATTTGTGGGGTGCTCCCCTAAGCCCCCTGTTTCCTTATGTTTGTAACCCCGCCCCAACCCCTCCCCACCAGTTTTAACCCCTTAGCCCACCCCCATATATATATTTAATAACAATTCAGTATTTTTTCATTGTAAAAGTTTTTGTTATTAAATACCTCTCTGTTTTTTATTCGATATTCCCTGGATACCCCAAGTCATTTGTCAATCACCTTACATTTGCAACACTGTTCAGTAGAATTCCCCACTTTACTGTCCATTTGGGGCCACCAATATGCTTCTCTGATTATTCTTCTTGGTCAGTGTGATTGCCAACTTATATTGATGTGCTTTTTCTGTGATGTCCCTTTAACGAATAGCATGGGATATATTTGTCTGTAGGATTGTAAAGCTGGTGAGAGTCAGCCCAATTTTCAACTATAACCAAATATCACAGGCGCTTAAATATTTGAGGATATTGTGTGCCTTTATTTATACAATCTCCTGCAGTGAATTAACACACGAGTCCCATATTATTGTGAACATGTTGCATATGTGCCCTGATGGAAAATAACCACACCTGCTCTGGTTATAGAAAAAATATAGTAAACATAACTATTTCCATCAGTATTGTCTGCGCATAAAGATTTTTTAATACATATTGTGAACAGTAAATCTATAACACTGTACACTCTTTTCTATTTATGAAAAGCTCTCTAAAAACCCAGAGATTGAAAATGACCCACCTTGCCCTCAAGCCCCCTGCCATGGGACTCACAGTATCCAGAGGGCCAAAGCAGAAGGCCTCTTGTTTTGTATGGTTCGGGCAACTCAAAGTTCATTTGAATCATGTGGCCACTTTCGAACATCCAGGACCCACAGTGCTGCCTTTGGTATTCATCTTTGAACTTCAAAACGCTGTTGCTGCATCATCAAACCAGCTTGACACCGCATCGGCCCAGCAAAGCCTCGCCACCTGTCCGGCTCGAGCACCAGCGCACGGTGCAGATGAATTTGACCGTTGTTTCGAACCACTTTGACATTCAATCACAAGATGATTCAATCCGCTGGATAATCGGTTCCTCATTGGCCCAAATGAGCATTACTCATCATTCCAAATCACTCTTGATAATCAATTGATCCTATAGAAGTGCTGCATTCATACTGCACATGGCACCACTTGACCTGACTTGGCACAGACTTTCCATCTGAGATCAGTGCACTGTAACCCATTTTGACCTGCATCTACAGCACCTTGAAGTCTGTTCTGACCCTGTTCAACTACCTAAGCATTGGACTCAGGTACTGTGCAGAGCATCTGTCCCCCTGGTCAATGTGTGGGACTCTAGACACTGGTTAAATCCCTTTTGCACCTTTTATTTCATCAAAGACACTTGGTTCTTCCCTCTTCACTTGCCATTTGTGAGGGAATACTGCTTAGTCTCTTTTCCCCCGCCTAGTACTATGCTTCTGTAGAGGAGCAGCCAAGCGGCACTGCACGAATTTCCACCGCCTTCACACCTATAGGCTAGAAGCCAGAAAACGTGCCATGATTGACACCGGCAATTGTGACTATTCCGCAGAGAGTCTTCAAGAATAGGTATCCACTAAGAAAACCTATCTGATGGATCCCCGAAGAGATGGCAAATTCATGGAGGATGTCCCAGAAGGAATATAAAAATGAGAGAAAGAGAAGTTGGTGACAGTGGCTGAAGAAGAGAGTGTACGGACCTTCTAGAATCTGATGATGAAGTAAAGAGTTGAGTAAACTTTCATATGCAAAATGAAGATTGCACGTGTGAAGAGCACTGCAGAAAATGCAAGCCGTTTATTAACTGTATTGATGCAGCAACGCAAGTAGATTCAGTGATCATAGAAGCTAGCTATTTGTAGTGAATAGACTGCAGGCGAAGCCGCCATTATATATAAACTGGACATCAGTGTCACAATTTTAGTAAGCTCAAACCCGTTGGAGAAGGGCTGAAGTTGTGTCGCAGCACAGAAGCAGCTGGAATCGTGGAAGACTTGAGAAGGGCTGTATACTTAGATGTGCCTTTTTAGCCAACCACAAACCCCCGTAGGTTTCACTTATTTGCCACGTAGTGTGACATCACGTATGACAAATATTTACTATATAAATGTAATTTATTATTAAATGCTTCAAGAGAATTCTGTGCGACGTCCGTTGTAACTCCCTGTTTTAGACAATTGATAATAAAACAGTAACCACACTTTGCCATCTTCCTGAGTTCGTTTGATTAGTTGGTGTAAGAGTTACTCTGCATCTCATCTACTGCATGACGTGCTACTGCAGATAAAAAAGGGCCATAAGCTCACATGGTAGTAGTGGTAGGATGGTTCTGACCCATCGATTAAGTTAAGCTCCAGCGTTTCGGACGGTCGGACACCCTCTGTCGTGTATCCGGAAGATCGCAGGTTTTCCTGTGGAGAGCGGCTGAAGAGAAATCTTGCAAGATGAACTGAGATGGTGTGCAGAGTCCCTCTTTGATAAAATCCCTGCCTGGTTTCTACAGGCACTCTGAGGACAGAAGGTGAAAGTGGTCAATTGGAGGAGCAGATCATACCGAGGGCCTTGAGTCAAACGAACGAATGGTGAGTAGACCAAGGGGAATGTCAAATTAAGGGTACAGGGATGTGGTAATTTAAAGTAAAGGGAAATATTGCATAGAGATAGAAGTGCCTGAGAAACGTGACCCAAGGCGGTCTAGAAGAAGTTGTCTCATACTCCAGTGGGAGTCACTAGACTACGTGTAAACAGGTTCACATAAGGAGATGAGTTAAACTCTGTGACAGAGTATTGAATAGAGGCAAGGAGAAAATGGTGATCACAGGGTATTTTTAGTATATATGTAAAGTCGACTAGTCTGTCTGTGTTATATGTTGAGTTAAGTTGTCAAAGAGCTATACGAAAAGTTGTGAAAGAATTGAGATACGGTCAAGGAGCTATTCTATCCCTTTAGGGAAGTGGTTGGTACCAATCCAGAGATAGGCAGAAATAATTGAAAAGATAGAGGTTTTGAGCGGCGGTTGTTGGAGCGTGCTCCTATTTGTTGTTTTACAAGTATTGAAAATTGGTGAAAGTATTTTATAAACTCTTGTAAGTATTGACAGTCAATTGAGACTAGTCACAATGGGAGACACTGCTCTGATGCATTTATATAGGACACTGCCAAAGCACATGCACAAGCTCCAACAGTATAGTGCAGAATGGGTGAAGGGCACAGCAGATAAGAGGGTCATGCCGTGGCCAGAAGGGGGTTACTGTTAAAAGCAGTACTGCAACACATGACCACATACTTGCATGCTGCGTACACGGGTAAGAAATTGGAGAAAAGGCTAGCTATTTTAGAGCTTTGGAAGATGTACCAAGATGAAAGGGAAGATCCGCCACCTGAGGAGTTGATGCTTAAGCAGTGTAATGAGGAAGGTGTTGAGTCCTCAGCCCCCCCTTACTTCGCCTCCAGTGAAAGACACAAGTGCGGAAGAAATAGGGTTGTATCCTTTGAAGAAATTGAAAGCAACAACGGGTTACAGTAATCCAATAAATGAACCGCCCACCTTTAGCAGTGACGATAGTCCAGAGGAGAGTAAAAGAAAAGAGGATCTCATTTAAGACCATAGAGAATAAAGAAGAGAAGAGTGAGCGATCAAACACATCGATAGAAACAGAAAGAGATTAAGAGATGGAAACGGGAGAAGGATAAAGCTGATGAGGTTGCGCTCGTGCAGAACGAATGGAGGGGAGGACAGATATTACTGAAACTAGATGGAAAAAGCATTGAGGAATTAAGACAAAGGGAAGATCAGGACAAATAGGATAGAAAGGACAGCGAATGAGAAAACAGGTTGAAGGAAGACAAGTATAAGAGAAAGAACAGGGAGCGACGAGACAGAAGTATCAAGACGAGCAAGAGAAAAAAGTAGAATGGGCAGAGGAGCAAAGAAAGTATGACAACAGACAGAGCAATAGAAGATGGGGACAATAGAGAAAGGAAGAGAGAGAAGGAGGAAACACAGAAAGTAAGGGACAAAAGAATATAGAGACAAAGAGAAGAGGAAGTAAGGAGAGCAGGAGCCAGGAAAGAAGAAAAAAAACAAGCAGAGGAGAGAATTAGGAGGTGAGAAAAAAAAGAGAATTAGATGAAGAGTTAGAACACAGGAGGAAACAGCGGGAGCTTGATATTGGTCTCATTCGAAAGGAGCTAGTAGGGTCAAGCCCAGCAATACGATGGGACAGAACAGAAGAGTTCCTTCCTTTAAAGGAGTAGCATTAGGTGAAAATAATGTTGATATAGGAAGTACCAGAGACATGATAGATAAGTCCTATCAAGAATTAAAGGAAGGTAGCAAATCTGGAAGCCAAGGAAAGGGGGATCAATCCCTAGTATTTCATGAGGCGAAGGAGAAAAACCATTTTGCCTCTTGCACAGAGCCTTATCCTTATGCAGATTGAACTTATAAGGGTGAAGAGGATGAAAGTCACACTAGTTGGGGACTAGACATGTCAGATGAGGAAAGAGAATCCTTCCTTGGGGAGGAGGGAGGAAGCATGTGTGCCCCGAGGGAAGCCTGGAGACAGACAAAGAAGTAAGATGGTCAGATCTAGAGCAACCTAAGGATAGGACGCCAGATCCCATAGCATATCCAGAGCGTCCCAGAGGACAATCGTATAGTGAGATAGGAGAATCACCGCCATATGTGATCAGGTTAAGGTCATTACTGACAAGGAGATGGTCAGGGACAATTGACTCTGCCATTTATAGGCAGACAATGGGAGCTGACTGCAGGTTAGGGTTCACACAATTTCCCTTATTGGAAAAAGGGGGCACAAGACCACAGTATTCCATGGACTGAGATGGATAAGGATAATTTAAGGTGCAGACTCCCGAGTTTGACGTCGGGTGTGGGGAAATGGATCCATGAATTAGAGAAAATGACAGGAGGAAATACATTGGCCATAGGGGACACGAAGGGTCTCATGGCAGCCATTCTTGGGGAAAGAGCTGATGACATATGGAGGAGAGCAGGTTAAGTGTGACAGCACAGAACACATCGCACGATGGAGCGCCATTTAATAATTGCAGAGCAGATGTTTGGCGCACTCTCAGGGTGCAGTATCCTAACACATCAGATATAGGTGCAATCATGACACGTATGATGAAGGAAGATGATCCTATTGCTTACATTTAGGACATTCAAGAGTGTTGGCAACTTGAAAAGAGGGAGCCGTCGGGAAAAACAGTAGCATTATTTCACCACATTTTATGTCAGGGGTCTCCCGAGCAAGTACAGAGGCAAATGAAGAAACAAGTGGGAATGGAGGCGTTGGAAATAATGCATCACTGTCAGCTATTGCAGGAGAAAAACAAGAAGAAAGATGAGGTGAGGAAAATTGAGGAAGCCAAATTAGTGCAGAAGAAATTGTCAAAATTTGCCATAGAAGTGGCAGTATTGACAAGCAGAGAAGAGTTGGGAGCAGTGGGTATATCGCAGGAGTATATTCAGTTACCGATGGACCAAGAAGGCAATGGGTTCATGCCAAGAGGCAGAGGCATGGGCTATAGAGGAAGGGGTGGATTCCAAAATAATCAAGGTGGGTTTCAAAATGCACAGAATGAGAATCAGAATGTGCAAGGAGGGTTCAACAAAGGGGGACTAAACAGACAGGCTCCTGCTGTATGTTGGATTTGTGGGATGGCAGGGCACAGCGTATCCTCTACCATACAGCACACAAACCAGGGAAGGGTTTTCCCAAGTTCAGAGTGCCGCAAATGCAACAGACACAGCAGCCACAGCAAGTGCAAATGAATCCATCACAAGGGCAGTCGTAACACGCCCCCATGCAGACACAACATTATGCAAACACGGGACAACTATGGAAACCTAAAATAGGGGGTGTCACTGTGGTGGAAGGAAATCCTTTCACAGGTACAGGGGTAAGCCTGTACCTAAAATAGGACAGCTCACAGGGCAACTTGATGTGTTCAGTACTATCAGTGACACCAGAACCCCAAGAGAAACCAAGGGTTGATGTGACGATAGCAGGCAAATCTTTTTCTTTTTTTGTTAGACACTAGGGCTACTCGTTCATGTATACGAGAGGGAAAATATTAAATGTTGGGATTTTCCATGAATGCTCAAGGGTTCTCTGGAGCTACGAGTCAAGTTCCTTTTACTGATGAATGACCAGTCTCTATAGTAGAGTGTGACATGTCTGTTCCATTGTTGTATTTGCAACAGACACCAGTTAACATTTTGGGAAGAGATTTGATGACAAATCTTAGCATGACGATTTCATTTACTGACAAAGGAATAGTGTGTTCCACTCCTGGAATACACTATTTAAATGTGGGCATGTTTATACTGGCATTCACAGGGCAAGTGGCTCCACAAGGCGTACAAGTAGAGCCAGAGGTTTTTCTTTATGGGTGAGCATTCTAATGACATGGCTACCTGGCTTAGTGGGAAAAACTGTGAGGATACCTGACACATTCTTGTTTAGACCACGGATACCTATGGACAAAGAGGGGTGACAAACTATCCACTTAGAGTTAGAAGCAGCCATAGTCTGAAGGGAAATGGTGACGCTCGAAGGAACGGACGTTGAGGGTAGATCATAGAGGACAGTGATAGCTCCCGAAGAAGGGTGCATGTTGACTCATATTACTGATGATGGCATGTTTAGAGAAGACCCAACAGATGATGAAATAGTATTCCTTATGAGCATTACATAGTGGATAAGAATAGAAAAGAGGGAAAAACCACAGCAAAAAGCGTTAATGCAGCAGCGTCCAGCATTTTTGGGGAAGACTTGGAGAAAGTGTCCAGGGTCCTATGGACTACAGGCCCTTATGACGTAGGATTATTAAAGGGAATGGGGGAAGTCAAAATAAAGCTGAAGCCAGGGGCGATTTTACGTCGAACAAAACAGTACCCCATGTCTCAATAGGCCGATGAAGGTATATTTATGAATATTTCAGCACTGATGAAACAAGGTATTCTGGTGCCATCAGAATCATCTTGCAATACCATGGTGTATCCTGTCAAAAAATCAAAGGGAGGGTCATGGAGATTTATACAAGACATGAGACTTATTAACCAGATTGTAGCGACAGATTTTCCTTTAGTTCCTAACCCGGTGACGATACTATGCAGTATCCCAGTGGAAGAACGATATTTGACGGTGATTGATTTGAAAAATATGTTTTTCTCAATCCCGTTGCACAAGGTCTCACAAGACTTGACTTCATTTACACCAGACTCATATGAAACATACTAGGCTGCCTCAAGGGTAGAGTCTCGATCTTTAACAGAGTCCTACAGATGTACTTAGGAAATATTGATTTGAAAAGTGTGGTAATACAGTACGTAGATGACATTTTAATTTGTAGCACTACAGAAGATGAGTGCAGACAGGACTCAATTCAGCAGGTGACTATTCTAGCAGACAAATGATACAAGGTAGACAAAGAGACGCTATAGTATTGTCACGAAGAGGTGTTATACATAGGAAAGTTGATTTCACATGAGGGAAAGAAGATGACACCTGAAAGAGCTGAGGCAATTATGAGAACCGTGAAACCGTACACAGTAAAACAGATGCAACAATTTTTCGGACTATGCAATTATGTTAGAGCTTGGGTGTTTGACTACAGTTCGTACACAAGACCCCTTTTGCAGGCTTTAAAGAAAGTACACTTGAATAAGGTTACAATAAAATGGACTGATGAAATGGTGGAAGGGTTTGAGCAGTTGAAAAAAGCGATTTGCACAGCTCCCATTTTGGGAATCCCCAATTATGCAGAGGAGTTGTTCTTATTCTCGCACACGAATGGGACAGTCATGACAGCAGTGCTTAAACAGATGACTACATTGGTGTACAAGCCTCTTGCATATTACAGTGGGATTCTAGACCCAGTTATGAAAGTATACTTTCCATGTGAGCAGTCATTGGCAGCCGCTGGTTTGCCATTGAGAAGTTTACAAGTATTGTAATGGGCTGCTCTATGACGCTTTTTGTGGAACATGCTTTGTTTGCCATTTTAGAGAAATCCAAAGGTACATTGACATCCCAGAGAGCTTCTGTTTATGAAGTAATGATTTTGAATCCAATTATTAAAATTGTCAGATGTAAAATAGTGAATCCTGCCACATATGTAGCTGAGCCAGTAGCAGAGGTTGATTGTGTGCATGACTGTGCAAATTATGTTGCGTTTTATGATGATATACCGCGTGTGAAAGAAAATGCTTTGTCCGGTGGGGAAATTCTCTTTATTGCTAGTTCTTCGAGAATTGATCAGACAAGTGGAGAAAGACATTCTGGCGCAGCTGTAGAAAGACATAAATCAAATGGCTAATTTGAGGTTATAGTGAGTATATGGCTACCGTCTCACTTTTAAGCACAAGCAGCAGAATTAGTAGCGCTTACTGTCATGTTCGAGAAACATGAAGGCCAGGAAGTGACGGTGTACAGTGACTCTGCCTATGTGACCTCAACCGTACATGCAGGACTAGCACGCTGGAAAAGGAGGGCCTATCTCCATGAAGACAGCACTCCAGTGCAAGACGCATCGCTAATGGACAGGCTTATTAAGGCACTACAGGTATCAGCTGCCATAGCGATGGTTAAATGCGCAGCTCATACTAAGTGAACAGATTTTATCTCTTGCGGGAATGAAGCAGCAGACGTGGAAGCCAACAGGGTTGCATGCTCTTCAGATATATTGAGTTTTAAGTATAAGAGAGGGAGTAGCCACGACTATGATAATGCAAGAAGGATATAATCATTTGCCAAAGACCCAACTAATGGAGATTCAAGGCAGTGCACCACAGGAAGAGCAGGAATTATGGAAACGAAGGGGGTGTACTTTATCCCCTATAGTAGCATTATGGTGACAGGATAGCACTGGAAAGCCAGTGATGCCAGTAGCGTTATTAAAGATTGTGCTAGAACAACTGCATTACCCTGCACACGTAACTAGGGACAATTACAGAAGACTGGTTCGCTCTGAATCTGTTAGAGCACGTTGCATTCTATGTAGTGAATTGCATCGTGTGTCAGACGTTTACAGCTGGCCATACACTAAGAGAGATTAGAGGAGTAATACCGCGACCGAATTTACATATTAATTATGTTGATATTCTGCAGGTGTGTAATTGATAGAGGTATCTGATAGTGGTGGTGTGTCCCTTCTCTAGGTGGATCGAGGCAGGTCCGTGTACACACCCTGACGACACTTGAGCAGTGAAGTTTTTAGTATGTGAAGTGTTTCCAAGATGGGGTGTGTGTGAAGTGCTGAGATCTGATAACAACAAAAACTGGATAACCTACATGAATTAGGTGGAGAATCACTATCAGAACAAGATATTCGATACATACCAGCATTTAAACTTTAGGGTGCATTTAATGTTACAAAAAGCAAGTTGCACTTTGGGTAGACTTGTAAAACCCACTATCTTTATAAAATGTCTATTTTGCATTTTGTGCACTGTATGAATGAACAATGTATCGGAATGAATAAGATTTAGACTGTATGGGTTGTGTAATTGGTTACAGGTGGTTGTGTGTTTCAATTTGAGATAAGTATAGAACTATAGATCTAGCTATGTATTTTAAATTAATGGGAAAACATTGTGCACTTTCTCTTTTTTCTATGCATAAATACAATAAAGATGATTTAACAATTGAAGGTTTGTTCTATTGCAAAGAGATTGCAAAAGAGAACATGATTGTTAAGTGCCATGATAGTTTATATATACTCTTTGGTATATATGTTTTGTGTAGAGATCTGATAATAAGACACATTTTGTCAATTAAGTATTTGAAAAGATAGGACTATTATTGAGCTTTAAACACAAGTTTACTTCTGCTTATCACTAGCAAGCAAACGGGATATGTGAGAGACTCAACAGACTCCTGAAAGAAAGGATTGCCAAACCCAAGCTGACTTTGAAGAACGGATGGCTATATTGCCTGTCCTTAAAGCTATAAACCCTAAGGAATCAGCCTGGTTTGGACCACCACCTCACCCCCCCATGAACTGCAGGGAGGTGAATGAGAACGCCTCTTACTCCTCCGTCTAGAAGTAGAAGTGATGCCCAGAGTACTGCTAAACTGTTAAGTAATGAGTTGCATAAATATTTGACATGTATGACCTCTAGCATCTCTCTCATTTCAGATCAACTCAAGCGTCGGGGGGGGGGTCAGTCTCAGAACACAGATGAAGACCATTCAGCAAACGGATCTCCTGAACTATTATCGGCACCTAAACTATTTGTTGGTGACACTGTTCTAATTAACAATTCACCCGGAAGTGGCACGAGCCACGATTTAATGGCCCCATTTGCATTGAAAATATAACTATTACTCCCTCAGCAGTAAAAGTCCAAGGCAGACGAGCTTGGCTTCAGTTGAACGACGTGAAATTGCACAAAGGTGAGACTGCACCTCCCACTGCTGCCAATCCAGAAGCAAGACAAGAAGAATAATGTCAGCGTGTGCAGGCTCAATCGATGATGAGGAAGAAGGACGATAAAGCGACCAGTTAATTAATGCATTTCGCGTATGGACTAATGTTCAATCGGACAGTCCTTATAGATATTATAGTAGGAGTGCAAATTCTTGCTGAGAGCCTTAGGAATCTTTTGAAAAATGAACTTTAGAAAAATATTGTTATATCACAAATATGCCTGAAGAAGATTTTGAGTTTGAAGATTGGAAACGAGAGCAATATCCAGATTAATTTCTCACTGAGTATCTATTTGGTTATCCCCATGGTTCTCACAGACGGGGATGTACATAGACTTGTATTTGCTGTTTTTGTATTTATGCTTCAAGCTTATCCTGCTCTTGTCAGAAGAGACGTTGATGTTCGCACTTGTTTACAGGATCCTAAGAATGGCCCTGTAATCAGAAGACTGCTCATAGCCATAATTGAGGAGATATTACAGTTGCAGGAGTCAAAGTTTTTTTTCCTTAAACGATCATAGTAAACATGAGGTATGTTCTAACTAGTACAATTTTAGGGAATGAACAAGCTCCACCAATCCTAGAATAGAGAGAGAGGTGGATGTCCATAGTATTGTGCATATTATATGACTGCACAATTACACCCCTTGTCTTTATATCTCTCTTCATTTCCAGTCTTTATTATACTCACACTGAGGTAGATGCCACTATGAGCTCCCCTACTACAGGAACTGCTTTTGATTTGCTTACTTCCACCAAGGTAGTGGCTCCTATAGTTCTCCCCACAAAGAGTTCTCTTTTTGATATACTCCATGATTACTATGCAAGCACGTACTTTGTAGTGATGAGATATAAGAGAAATGCAGAGGAAGATAATGAAGGTATAATACTTATCTAGATAATACAGCACACTTGAGTAATATCATATGGTATCAGCACATGGGAAAGGCAGGAGAGAAAACATCTAAGGAGCTACATGGGTTCCCTAATACCTTATGCTTTGGGAACCTCTAATATATTCATAGCCACAGAAGCATCAGTGAAAAAAGTATATTTCCTGACACATCTCGCACTTTGCCTGACAAGAAGACAGTTCTAAGGCAGAACAGCATCCATAGTGTGGATGAATAGATTTAAAGACAAGGGAGAAGCCAGAAACAAAGCATCAAATAATAAAATATGAACAGCCTGGAATTAATGGCGCAGGAATCAAGATTGAAGAAAACAAGATTGATTCTGCAATGCAAAGATAAGAATGGAAAGGAAATAGGAGAATGCTGGGAAAGAGGTCAACTACAAATCAAAGGAACAGTGCTCACGTATGGAGGATGGGTTGATGGACTAGTTGTGTGCAACGCAGAAGCTTTAACCGGACAGTGGGAAGCAGTTGTGGCAAATGCAGAAAAAGAATGCAAAGATCAATGGCCGAAGATTGCAAGATTGTTGACATGGGTCGACGATAAGGGAGGACCATTGCGGATACTACCCCTAAAGAATGCGTCCTTATGCTTCAGAAACAATGGTACGAGGAAGGTTGGAGAGAATCGCCAGTGTGGCCGAATGTCTGAAGGTATGAAGGAAGGGACAGGCGTCCTGATGGATCACTATTGGGCTTGTGGGTCCAGAGCCTACATGAAGCTGCCCAAGGACTGGGGAGGGACGTGTTCCTTGGTGCTCATCTATGTTCCAGCATTAGTGATTCCACAGAGAGACCTGAACATTGGTGAATTTTCAAAAGCAGATGCCTAGTTAAGAAGGAGAAGATTGCTTACATTTCTCAATCAGCAAAAGCAATAGAAGCCTTTGATGCTATTCCATACAGGCACAGGTTGTTTAGCCAGCCTGCTGCAATATTCACGACTAGATAACCAGATGGGAGCTTCTGCATACCATCAACACCATTATAAAGGGATTCAATTCTATCAACAAAGAACTCAGGGCCATACGACTGATGACCCTACAGAATAGATATGTCCTTGACATGATCACAGCGATGGATGGAAGAGTTTGCGCCAAAATCGGGCCATCATTTTGCACGTTCAAACCTTATCACGATGACGAGAATGGGACCTTGACAGAGGCAGAAATGTTATTTAGGGGTCACCAGACGTCACAACTGCAACCCCTATGGTCTCCCTTGCTACCCCTATGGTCTCCCTTTCTACCCTTAAAAAATGTAAAAAGGTGTCCTTTTTTAAAAAACATTTTTTTAATGAAAGCTTTTGGGCTGTGGCCAGCACCATGTGGCTCTTTGTTTCTGAGTGGCTGGAATTTTTGGTCGGGCCTCTTAAAAAAATATAAAAGAAAAAAGAACAGGGGTTCCACAACACTTTTAGCAGTGACCATAAATCGGAAAGAATAGGAATACCAAATAATGTGTCTTTCTGGAATTCTATATAATAATTGCAAGACACATTTAAGGTTTACTTCAGACACACTTTGGGGGGTGAGTCACTGATTTAGTCTGTCAAGCAGCCTTTCATCCTTCTGAGGTCGATAAATGAGTACCAACACAGGTTGGGTGATATTGTGTGTATATTTCTTCTATATAAAGCGCTTAAGTGTAAGTGCTATATAATAATACATCATTATCATTTGGCCATGGACGTCTGCTTGCATTCACAGTAATTTGGTAATATGGTCTATACACACTGATATTAATTATGCATATGGCGATCCATTCTTGTATGAAATGTACATCACATTATAGTGATATCGTAACCATATTTTTCGTAGTGTACGTAGGAACAATGCTATGAGATGCCACTTTGTTTTCTCAAGGGGTGAAAGGTCATGTGCCATCGCTTCCCGCAGTATAACGTCAGAGTGGGGTCAAATTACATCACTTCCTGTGATGTCAGAGGTCAAGGGTCATGTGGTGTCACTTCTGCTACCCCTGGCACTTTGGTGAAATGGCGTTCCTGGACAGAGACCATAACATTGCTGATGAAACTGCACAATCAGATGGAAGACGAAACAGACGACATTTTAGATGACGGTTGGTTTGCGTCCATTTTCTCATGGGTTCCACAATGGATGGCGAGAATCTTCATGTTTCTTGGAGCAGTATTAGTGATGGGGATGTTTGGATTCTGCGTAATCAAGATAATAATTACACAGTGCAAGAAGACAGCAAAGAAGTAAGTAGGAATAAAGATTATGATCAATGTCAAATCATGGTTTGGACCCAAGGAGTTGACAGTGAAGATATCAGAAAATATATAGAGGCCAGCATCGGAGCAATTGTAGGAAGATGGGTCTGTTGTAATCCGAATGGACAGTGCAGCTACATGACCTGGAGTGTAGATAAACATGTAAAGTCAGCAGGATCCCTGAAGGGAGTAGTGTAGATCTGGACCCCGAAGAAGCACTTCTTCAAGAGAAGAAATCAAAATGTGGAGATTGGTGAAAGTGTGGTGTGGTCAATGAATCAACCAGAGAGATAGTGTAGTGGAGCAGCCAAGTGCCCCTGCAGGAAGTCCTGCCCCTGCAGGAAGTCCCACCCCTTGACACCTATATGCTGGAAAACAGAAAATGTGCATGCTTGACACCAGCAATTGAGACTATTCTGCAGAGAGTCTTCGAGAAAAGGTATCCACTAAGAAAACTCTATTTGATGTATACCCAAAGAGATGACAATCTCATGGAGGTGCCTGAAGGAATATGAAAATGAGAGAAAGAGAAGTTGGTGACGTCACAATAGATGAGCATGACGCACTGAGAAGACTGGCTGAAGAAGAGAGTGTATGGTCCTTATACAATCTTACAATCTGATGACAAAGTAAACAGTCGAGTAAACTTTCATATGCAAAATGAAGATTGCACACATGAAGAGCACTGCAGCAAATGCAAGTCGTTTAATAACTGTACTGATGCAGCAATGCAAGTCGATTAGCTATAGGTAGTGAATAGACTACAGGCGAAGCTGCCATTATATAGAAGCTGGACATCAGTGTCACAACTTTAGTAAGCTCAAACCCGTGGAGAAGGGCTGAAGCTGTGTTGCAGCACAGAAGCAGCTGGAATCGTGGAAGACTCAAAAAGGGCTGTCTGGCCTAGTGTCAAGGATGGAGCTGCCAAGAACTTGTTATCTCTCCTTGAAGGACAGTGAACATGAGATGCTGAATTATTCCTTGCTAAGTTGCAGAGAAAGAACACCATGAGTGCCAAGTTTTATTCACTTAAGACAATTAAATGTTAGAAAATGGCCCGAATTGGAGTCTCCTGTCACGTGAGCTATCAATGGAAATAGAAGTTGGGCATGCGGCTCTAGAACTTAGATAGCACATGCTCACTCTCCCTTATATTCCCAGAGATTAGAATACACTGCAAGGCCAAGTTCAAAGACAATCTGCATGGCAGAAAGCATGGGTGATGAGAGATGATGGGCTAATTGGGTGGGAAGTGACATTATGTCCACCTCCTGGCACCTGCGGTAAAGCTTAAATGATGCTAGTGAGTCAAATGTTCCAGAAAGGCACAAGCGTGCCAACCAATTGTAGAAGGCTATATGACAAAGGGCCTTATAGTTTGAAAGCCAATGATGTACCGTGCATCTAATAAGTGTCAATGATTACTTGCACTAGGGGGAGGCATGAGTTGTCCACCTGATTGTAGAAACCCAATCACAACCCAATCCCGTACAGAAAATACACTTACATGTTCATTTTTAGCCGTCCACAACCCCCGTAGGTTTCACTTATTTGCCACGTAGTACGATGTCACGTATGACAGGTTTTGACTATATAAATGTAATTTTATTATGAAATGCTTTAAGAGAATGCTGCGTGACGTCCATTGTAACTCCCTGTTTTAGACAATTGATAATAAAACAGTAACCACACTTTGCCATCTTCCTGAGTTCGTTTGATTATTTGGTGTAAGAGTTACTCTGGATCCCATCTACTTCATGACGTGCTACTACATATAAAAAGGGACATAAGCTCACTTCAATTCAGCAGGTTCCCACGTCTATTCTGAGGTCATGGTAAGGGAGCCAAAGTTCAAGCTGGCTTCCGGGCATGAGCTGTTTGAGGGGATTTTCCCCAACCCCGCGCCTCTGGCACAGCTGTGTGTGCACTAGTCCGATCTGCAGCAAAGAACACCTAGGAGGGGTTGTCCATCGGATGCAGCCACAAGGCCTCCACTCCAGGACTATCCCACACAGGCAGACATGGGACACCACCGGCAGTGACAAGTGGCATTGCCAGCTGTGCTGGGGTAGGGGAAGGTGCATCAGGTCAGGTATTTAGGCCACCGCAGCCACCACCACCACAAGCACTGGGGCACACTGGGCACCTAGCAGACCCAACCACACAGGGTGGGAAATGGTGTCCCGGATGCTCCAGAAACAAGCCTCTGCAGTGGGTCCAGGAATCCTGCGACAGTGCTGATCGGGGTCTGACCTTAGGGGGGTGAAGGGAACGGGGTCCAGGCAACAGCCCCAGCCATGTACCTGGGAGTGTCCCTACGGTATTGACATTCAAGCAACCCTCAAACAGGTAGAGCAATAGGAGGAATCCAGGGCCACAGGTGCACTTGAAATGTCAATGTGTCCTGCAATTCACACTGATTCTCGCAGCTAGCTGAATTCTTTATCAATGCACGATCATTCCCCAGTCCCTTAGATGGCAGAAAATTAAGGAGAGAAGCAGCCATTCTGACCATTTTTATAGAAATAAACACCCTTGGACTTTTCATAAGAGTCAGCATGGTTATTTGTGACGGGCCGCCCCATCTCACCCCCTCTAAATAATTGCTTATAACTCCTGTTCTGTAGCAGATCTAACATTAAATATGGTTGATCGTACTGGATCTAATGAATATATAATGAAATGAAGGACTTTTTTCCCAAAATTGTTTTGAGGGGGCCATCCCCCTCCTCCTTTGCAGCCAAGCATTTCAGCAGCTGTGTGTGATCTAACAAAATAAATGCCTGATCATACCGGATCTAACATATATCTAACCAATTAAATCGATTTGTGTGCATTTTTTGGTTGAGGGGGGCTAACTAGTGCACTACGGCCCCCGTATATATATGCGCTTATAACTCCTTTTCTGTAGCAGATCTAACATTGAAAGTGGTTGATCATACCGGATCTAACAGAAATTTCATAAATTACATACATTTCGGTACTATTTTTGATTGAAGGGAGGTGACTAGCTTACTATGGGTTAGCACCCCTCTAAATAATTGCGTATAACCCCTGTAGCAGATCTAACATTAAAAATGTTTGATTTAACAAATATGCATTGAAATAAATTAAATTTTCCCAAAATGATTGCAGCCAAATATTGCAGCACCTGTGTGTGATCTAACAAAACAAAATGCCTGATCATACCGATCTAACGTATATCTAACCAATGACATCAAATTCTGTACATGTTTTTGTTGAGGGGGGGCTAACTAGCTCAATACTACTGCTTAGCCCCCATCTAAATAATTGCTTATATCTCCAGTTCTGTAGCAGATCTAACATTGAAAATGGTTGCTCATACCGGATCCAATGAAGATCTAACAAATGACAATTATTTTTGTACTATTTTTGATTGAGGGGGGGGACTGGCTTACTACAGGTTAGCCCCCTCTCTAAATAATTGCTTACAACCCCTGTTGTGTAGTGGACCTAATGTTGAAGATGGTTGATCATACCGGATCTAATGAAGATCTAACCAATGACATACATTTTGGTCAATTTTTTGATTGAGGGGGGCTGGCTGCGCGTTAGCCCCCCTCTAAATAATTGCTTATAACTCCAGTTCTATAGCGGATCTAACGTTAGTAATGGTTCATCTTACCAGACCTAACGAATATGCATTGAAATGAATGAGCGGGGACCGGTCCCTCCCTTCTTTGCAGCCAAATATTACAGCACCTCTGTGTGATCTAACAAAACAAAATGCCTGATCTTACCGGATCTAACATATATCTAACCAACGACATCGAATTTTGTAAATGTTTTGGTTTGGTTGAGTGGTGGCTAACTAGCTCACTACAGGTTAGCCCCCTCTAAATAATTGCCTATAACTTGTGTTATGTAGTGGATCTAACGTTGATAATGTTTGATCTTACTGGCTCTAACAAATATGTATTGAAATTAATTATTTTTTTTCCAAAATGTTGTTGGGAGGCCAACTCCCCTCTCCTTTGCAGCCAAATATTTCAGCCCAAAAAATGCCTGATCATACCGGATTTAACGTATTTCTAACCAATGGCATCATATTTTCTGTGTTTTATGGTTGTGGGGCCTAACTAGCTCACTACAGGTTAGCCCCACCTCTAAATAATTGCTTATAACGCCTGGTCTGTAGCAGATCAAATGTTGAAAATGGTTGATCTTACCAGAGCTAACGAATATCTAACAAATGCCATACATATTGATCCATTTTTTATTGGGGGGGCCAGCTTCGGGTTAGCCCACTCCACTAAAGAATTGCTTATAATCTGTAGTGGATCTAATGTCAAAGATAGTTGATCAAACAGCTCTAACAGAGATCTAACGAAACAGATATTTTTTTGTAAAAGATCATCAAAAGGGAAGGCTAACCCAGGTGAGGTAGCTTTAAAGCATTCTGATTCCTAAAGGTCAACAGGCTTCTTAGGGGTCCCTTACCCACACTCAGAGCCCCCTGGTTTTACAACGTTCAACCGGTTTCTCAGGGCTCCTTTCCCCAAGCTCTAAATTCCTTCTGGTTAACAATGGTCAGCGGATCTCTCAGGTTTCTCTTCCCCAAGCTTTAAGTACTTTGATTCACAAAGTTCAACAACTTTTCTCCATTATTCAACAAGACTCCGAGTTCTCCTTCCTAATGTTCAAAGTCTCTTGTCAGGCTATTTAACAGTCTCACTATATTTGACAGGTGCTCTGGATTCGCTTTCTCAAAGCTCAAAGCACTTTGAATAGTTCATAATATTGAACAGCAGATTTCTTGGTCTCCTTGATTACTTTCATTGTTGGTTGGGGCCCTCTGGCCTAGGCGCAGTTGATAGACTGCATCGTGCACCCATTACAGGTAGCACAACCATATGCCCTTAGCTTCCAAAGCTTTTGCTCACGCTTCAATGTGTTCCCCTTTTCTGTTGGTCATTATTTGCCCTTGATACTTGCATGGGTTTACCCATTGTTCAGAGACCTTTCAATGCATATCTTTCCTTGGACGAGGTCACTCTGATACAACGTTTTACACACTTTTAGCTTTCAAGTCATTGTTCACTTCTACACTCGACTATCCTCTGGTTAAGGCTTCTCGCCATCGTTCAGAGACTTCGACAACGTGCCGACTGCACACGACCACTTCACTACATTGTATCAATTCAGTTCATTATTCACTTCTACACTCGATTATCATCTGGTTAAGGCTTCTCACCTTCATTCAGAGACTTTCAACAACGTGCCGACTGCACACGACCACTCCGCTATACTGTATCCATTCACTTGCACAGCAGGTTTCTTAACACATGAAACTCATTGGTTGCTCTATGGGATCTTGCCGCTTTCTCGCTTCCACAGTTTCTGCCCTTAGGCACTGCTGGGTCACTTCTCCACCCAGGGGAATGAGCGGTCTGAAGCCACCAGTAAGGGACCGCCTGCCTGCCTGCGCAGCTTCCTCTTACTCCTGCTGCCAGCTCTCCGGAGACTCAATTCTCCCGCCACGCTCCGGCAGACAACTTCTCTCTGCTTCACCACAATGTCTTGGCATTCCAGTTTCTTCCACTCCACAACATCTGAGCTTGGCTTCCTTTCTGCTCCTCTCCCAACGCGTTCTGTTTGCTCTCAGGGGTTTCTCATTTTATATAGCTACCAGTCAATAATAAGTTGCAGGTGCGAGGTATCAGACTCAATTGCCTAACCGTATTAATGGGACATGTTTGGTTGAGCAAGACGACACAGAGCAACACAGGTTTGATCCCCGGGTCCGCGCTTGGAAACGTCTGGGTATTAATCGCGTTATAAATAACCAATCACATCATATCATATTATACTGGTGTGTCCTAAGGGAGATCTGCATTACGCTTTGAGGCTTCTTCCCTGTCCCAGTACGTGATGTAAATTCAGAGAGTAGGACAGGATATGAATGGCAATATCCTAAAAAGGCTGAGGGAGAGTAGGGTAAATCAATGTTGGAAAAGGGGGATACCATGTCTCGCCCTTAGGTACCCTTTCCCCAATCCCCAAGGACCCTCCACTCAGGAGATCCTCCCTCACTGGTCCTCCCCCAGGGCCAGGATTCAAAATCAATGGCCCTTCCCTGAACAGAAGATTTCTGGGGAGTGGAGGAGAGAGTGCCTTCAATGCGCGTTGGAGGGAGGTGTTGCACAAGAAAACCGAGGGGAAAAAATAACCTTAATTTGCTTTTGCGCCTATCGAGGTTATCTTGTGGAATCACCACGTGTACATTCCAAGAAATTCTGCATTCAGTTAAGGTTATATTTTAGGGGGACTCTCAACTTAGTTTCTGATTCAGGAGGTTTTGTGTTTGAAGGGGCCTGAGATCCCTCTACAAGACTTTTTGAATGTATTTGCAAGACCCCTTGATCAAAGTGGGGAACATCTCTCCCTAAGATTAATTGGGTTGGCAAGTTGGGAACTACAACTATTTTCCTTCCTAGAATAGATATAGGAATTTGAGTCAGTGGGTATTTCTGAGACTGGCCATGTACATAAATCACTTGTTCTTGTTTCTCTTCGGTCCACCCCAGTGGAAGCACTTCTGTTCTTATAGTACTTTCTTTACTTCCAGTGTCTAATTCAGCCCAAATCATGGGTTGAATGGATGATATTGAGTTGGAACATTCAAATATATTTACAGGACAATTTTTCACTAGATGACCAAACCCCTTGCAAGAATAACATCCCTGATATGGATGTATTACTGGGGGGTATTTTTCTTTTTCTATTGGTTCCCTCTGGGATTTAGCTCTTTCAATCCATATTTCATAACGAGGGTTTATCTGGGGAAGATGAATGTCCACTAACTTCCTTGTTGAACCATTAGAATGTTCTAAGTTTTCCTCAAAGTGTTTTGTTAAAGTCATGCTTCCCTTCTCTTCTTCTTTGACTTTGGATATCCCCATACCTGTTGAGGTACTAGCTGTATTTAATAATATAGTACATTTGTCAGAATCTTGTGATTCTATTTTGCAAGTTTTAAGACCTAGCTCTTTATTTCTTTCCATTACTGAGATGGGTTTCGAATCATTTTCTTCTGAGTCTGAATAGGAAAAAGGTTCCCTTAATATTGTGTACCTTGGAATTCTGAGTGGTTGGCCCCTTGTTATCTCAATGTGGTCACCAGAAAAATTGAAAAGGACACATTTTAGTTCATGCTCCCATGAGAGTATAGGCTGTAATTTTAATCCTGTTTCTTTTGATGATAACGTATATATGCCTAAACCATGGGGAAAACCAATTTGTAAATCCAAAGATATTATCTTGTCTCTCCCTAATATTCGACAATTGAAAGGACAGAAAAGATCATAATCATTTGCTTCTACGGATTTTCTGATTGAAAGTATGGCCCGAGTGTTTAACATCCAAAAGGTTACCCCTACCAGATGAGCTTTCCGATGGGAAAGTTCACTCTTTTCTTCATTATCCAGTGTTTTTATAATTGTTCCCTTGAAAGAATTCTGATTTATATCCATCTCTTCATTATAAGAACATGCAGGTAGCATAGATGTATCAACTTTCTGACCAGTCATACAATTCTGCATTGGGTTTTAATCTCGGTCTCCATCTCAAACCAAAAGAACTTTCCTCTTACATACATTTTCTATAGCTTGCATGATATTTTGTTAGATGGGACTGAACTTTTTCCAAGATCATCGTTTTATGACTTTCTGCAATCACTAATTGTAACTTTACTTTGTCTCCTGAGAGGGTTTTTACCCTTTAACAAAATCCTTCTTTCACCAAAAAAAAAGGTTCCCTTGTTTCATATCCTTCTTTTTCTGAGACCACCTGTAAAAAATACTTGATTAGGTGGGTTATCTTTTATTTGGGTCACTGCTAAGTCTGAAGGCATAGTTAAATCCTTTTCAGTTTCAGAGAAGGGGAAGTCATTGATAGTCTCCTCCTCTTCCCTGAAGCTGTGTATCCCCCTTTCCACATCATCCTTCTATACTACACTGGGAAGCCTTGCCTTCTCAATCACTCCTTGAGGGATTGTATGTCCCTGGTAAACATAGAATGACTTATTCCGATGAATTTGTATTACAGCTTTAAGCTAACCTTGAAAAATGTGGGTCTATCATCACTGCCAAGACCTCAATCCCAAATCAACATGCCAGCCCCAACCTGGATGCCAATCGGATACACTCGATTGTCCTCTAGTTAAAGCGTCTCGCCTTCGTTTTGAGACTTTTGACAACATGCCGACTGCACCCGACCATTCCGCTATACTTTATCCATCCACTTGCATTCACTTGTTTACCAGGTTACTTAACACATTAAACTCACTGGTCGCTCTATGGGATCTTGCCGCTTCTTCGCTCACATAGTATCTGCCCTTAGGCACTCCTGGGTCACTTCTCCACCCAGGGGAACGAGCACTCTGAAGCCACCAGTAAGGGACCACCTGCCCGCACAGCTTCCTCTTACTCTTGCTGCCGGCTCTCTGAAGACTCAATTTAGACCATCAAACGGCACCCAGAAATCTACAAAGATTACATACAATGGGGCCCTGCTGGTGTTGCCCACCTGGTAAACAAGGAATCTAAGATCTTAAGATTATGGGTGGTCGAGCTCTCCGGACAAAAACATGTCTGATCAAATGGAAACAAGTGGGGGAAGCAAGTGGGATTTCTCAACCCAAGTCTATAAGGTCCTCAGGACGAGTGTAGAGAACATTTTACTCATCACATCTAATAGTGACAGAAGCCTATAACTTTCTGGCTTCATTCGTTCTCCTTTTTTGTAGACCGGGAGCAGGATTGATTGCTGCCATGAATCGGTGATCATCTGTGATTGGCATACTTTGTCAAATAAGATCTCCAAAATCTTAACCCACCCTTTGGGTCATGTTTCAGTACTATCACTGCGTAATGCACGCCGACATGAAACTGAAAGTAAATTTACTGCGGCAGCCATTTTCGTGATATGGGGGGAGGAGAGGCTACTTACTAGGTAAGCAGCCCCTCCCCCCGACCTCTTAAAGCATGGGGCCACACCTATGGAGACCCTTGGGGGCAGATGGGTGATCATCTGCCCCAAAAAATGTTTTAAAAAATTGAAATGAAACAGAGATGTGGGTGGGGGTAGGGGACCACTAGCCACCAGGATTGTTTTTCCATGAAAGGGCGGTGGCCACCCCCCACCCTAAGTGGCTGGGGGCACCTTGTGTAGTCCTCCCTGGGGGCAGATAGGGGCAGACATCTGCACCACTGGAATGCATCCTACCACCCTAAACCACCAGGGAAAACTGTAGTGGAATGAGGGGTGGCCCTCCCCACACCCAAAATGAAGGGGGGGAATCTCATTCAGCCCCTCCCCCCCCGGGGGAAGATATCTGCTCCTAGGAAGGGGCATCTGACCCCAGGGAGGGCTGCATTAGGTGCCCCCTCATCCATTTGGGGTGGGGGGAGAGGATCACCACAAAACGTGGGACAGGCCCCCCAATAGATGGGGCAGTAGCTTTAGGGCACCCTGGGGGCAGATGGGCACACTAGTGTGCCCATCTGCCCCAAGGGAAGTTGGGTAAACAACAAAGAAAAAGAAAGGGTTTGCTCTCAAACTGCACACACACATAGAATAGTAAGCACAATGCAATTTAAATGGGTGGTTTTAATCAGTGCCGGTGCAGCCTGACACGTGTTTCGAGCTTCCCGCTCTTCTACTGAGGCTGCTTGTACAGAATTATAAAACATTGATGTAAAACAAAAACATATGTTGAGCACGATTCAATAATAAAACAAACAAGCCCCCAGACCCAGGGCAAGTAAGGCAGTTAGGGTATGCCAAACCAACACATAAGTATAGGTTAAAGTAACAGTCAGTTTCACTGAATGCACATTTCAAATCAACCCAGTTCAGAGAAAAGAAATTAAATTCACAAAAGGTGCGCAATTCGGTGGAATAAGCATATCACATTGTAAAAAATAAGGAGAGGGGGAAAGAGAGAAGAAAAAAGAACACAATTATTCAGTGAGAAAAGATGCTCATGGTAATCAGCCAGAAATACATGTATAGGGCCACAGACTATTGAAATTTTACCTTGATCTTGGCTTGTATAAAGTCTGGGTGCTAGAGAAAATGCAAAGTTAAATGATTGTGTCGAGGGGTAAATTAAGAATTAAAGATTAAATGCGAAAAACCAGGGTCTGCAAATGTGCTGCATAATAAATAAATATATATATATAATTATACCCCGCTTACCATTGATAGAGGTTGAATTATTTGGCAGAGTTAGACGTGGGCTCCCTATAAAACAAAGAGGGGATGTCTGTTTGAATGGAATTCTGACTAGCTAGATTTGTGTTGGTTTGGCATACCCTAACTGCCTTACTTGCCCTGGGCCTGGGGGCTTGTTTGTTTTTATTATTGAATCATGCTCAACATATGTTTTTGTTTTACATCAATGTTTTATAATTCTGTACAAGCAGCCTCAGTAGAAGAGCGAGAAGCTCGCAACACGTGTCAGGCTGCACTGGCACTGATTAAAACCACCCATTTAAATTGCATTGTGCTTACTATTCTATGTTTGTGCGCAGTTTGAGAGCAAACCCTTTCTTTTTCTAATTCCATTTTCCAGTGGGAATTTGGCAGGCTCCTACTCAAGCTCTCAGCCGCAGCCCTTACACAGCCACATAAGTTGCCGTCCTATGCGCTGTACCCTGCTGGCCCCTTTCTGTCACTCCTCCCCCAAACCCGTTAGGCCTTAGTGGCACAGCAGCTTGATTCGGCACAACTATTCCTATCACTAATATGGCTGTAACAGCTGAATACATTCTAACAAGAGATGACGATATTAAGGCTTTATTTGCCCCTAGGGGCTCGACATTGAATCCTTTCAAAAGGATGACATCTGAAGTAGAGGACTTACGATCTAAATTTATTAAGCTTGAACGCCTTAGCATCAGAGAGATTAATACATTTTGGGAAAAGACTACTCTTACCCATTATTTACATGAAAATAAAATACCAAGAGGTCTACGTATATTAATTCTACCGGATTTTGAAGACCCCTTAGATAATGACCTTGCCACAGACTGGGAAAGTAACTTATCCACCAGTTCCAATAATATGCTTAAGTTACTTATTGAACATGCCAAAAGAGAACATGCCAGAATTGTTGTCCAGATCGATAGTTTGAAAGAAGAAATTGTTCTCTATGATGCACCTAGCACTACGATTGATAAGAATTACAAAACTTTATATACCCGTCTACGCAAGCATCAGGATGAAGTCAAACTACGTAAATCACGGAAGTTCTCACGAGATGATAGAGATTACCGTGATAATAGGGTATATACTTATCAACCCAAATATGATCAAGTATCTCGCTCCCGTACGAGCAGTCTGGCATCATCCCTAGCTAGCTCTGAAGTCGATAGCTACAGTGACAAACCATCTTTTGAGACTAATTCCGAAGTAGGTATAGCTGCTTCTGAGCCTAATCCCTCTGATGATATTGAGTCCATAGAAGGGGAACAAATACCCATTATTCAGCCCACACCTTTTTTAGAACAAATACGCAGGTACAAAAAAGGCAACTGCCAAGCCGCACTAGCAGCGGCCAAAAAGGTTCGATTTCAACTACCCCCACCCGCCAATATTTCAACCCCAGACCCAAGCCTAGGGGCACAAGGGGTGGCCAACCAACCAGGCACAAACGCCCCAATCGCCCAACGCAGAGTCACCCGGGCATCATACCAACAGACTCTCAGGAATCAAATCAGATAGATTTAATTCATAACCTGAGTAGTTATTCGCTCTCCTCTGACGAACGTGCAGTCCTTAACTGAGGGCTCTCTTTTGCTCCTACTGGTTTTAACGAATATGTCCAAATTCAGATTGATTTATTCAAATTTGTTCGTAAATTAAAATTAAAGAAATGTTTTGCTACACAAGTTAAGCTTTACAAAAGTAAGCCCCAAGAACCACAACCATCTGACATCACATTACAAACTATGTTGAGTACTCATGTACTCATGTCTATTGATGAATATGGATTAGACCCTAACATGAATATAATGAACTTGATGCATGACCTTAATATCGAACAACAAAGTTTGAAAATAAAAGAATTATCAAACAAATCGAAATTCACTCCTGTATTTCCTAAGGATAATTTGATTGACACTTTCAACCAAGTCGTAACCAATGACATCCACAAATTACAAGACTCTGCCAAACATAAGAACACGAGATCTAACCTTTTTAGTAAAGAACAACAAGCTCTGCACAATCTGACCTCGATTGATACGATCATCATAAAGGAGGCAGATAAGGGAGGCAATGTTGTGATTCTGGACAAAGTAGACTACATTACAATGGGTCTTGCCCATCTTGATTCTCCTGGATGCTACGAAATTTTACCTGGTAACCTTACGACCTCCCTCCGTGCAACAATTAAATCAGTGGTTGACAAATGGCATACAGCAGGCTTGTTAACCGATGTTGAAAGACAATTCTTAACTGTTGATGGGCCAACAATGCCAACTGCTTATTTCCTGCCAAAAATTCACAAACCGTTGTCAAATTACCCGAAGGGAGACCTATACTGAGTGGAGGTGGTGGTATTCTGGAGCCCACCTCCCTGTATATCAATGAATGCATCTCACCATTAGTTAACAATATACCTACTTTCATCCGTGACACAATGCATATTCTCCAGATGCTTGACCAACTGCCTATGTTTCCCAATCTTGTCTTGGTTACACTTGATGTAAAAGCGCTTTATACATCCATCAATCACCAGCAAGCAATCAATAGTAGTGACTTTATCTTTCGTGCCCATTCAGCTTCATTCTTCGAACATATCGAAATGATCAAAGACTTATTATCTGTTGCTCTTACCAACAATGTATTCCTTTTCAATAACACTTATTACAGACAGCTGATCAGAGTTGCAATGGGGGCAAGTTATGCCCCTGCGTTAGCTAACATTTTTATGCATAACTATGAACAACAACTCGTTTTTTCTAACCAACTATTCACGCCACATATTCACATGTGGAAACGTTATATCGATGATGTGCTTTTGGTTTGGAATGGTTCTATTGAGCATTTGAATGAATTTGTTGCTTACCTCAATTCTAACAATTGGGGCATTCAATTTACACACACGTATAGCCCCATATGCGTTAATGTCTTAGACCTTACTATCAGTATCTCAGACAACCAGTTTGTAACTAAAACTTTTAGAAAATGTACATCCGTGAATTCAGTTCTGCATGCTACTAGTTGCCATAGGAAAACTGTAGTTTCTAACATACCCAAGGGCGAATTCATTCGGGCAAGACGGAATTGTCTGCTGACAAATGACTTTGACCAGGAATGTTCATTGATACGCCAAAGGTTTATTGCTAGAGGTTATGACTCACGCTCAGTAGCAAAAGCAGAACATGATGTACGGGCCATGAAGAGATGCGATCTACTCACTCCGAAAGTACGGAACGAGACTGTTCATTCTCAGAAACTCAAATTCATCACCAGATTTAACTCGGATAGTTCGGTGCTTTACAATATAATCAAACGGCATTGGAACATCCTACAACTTGATCGTGATATCACCCCTTGGGTGGACAACTCACCAAGTTTTATTTATGCCAAGGCAAACAACCTTAAGAACATACTTTCCCCCTCATTCATGTCAATCCCATCCAAGCAACATACTTGGTTACACCAGCCTCCACGCCCTGGCTTTCACAAATGTGGGGGTTGCTCTATGTGTTCACGTGCACTGGAGACCACCTCCATTGACTTCGGACACTTAGGTACACACAAGATTATGTCTTTTATCAATTGTAATTCGAAGTTCTGCATTTACTGTATTAAATGTGTCTGCGGCCTTTACTGTATTGGCAGTACTATACGCCCGCTGAAAACTCGCATCAGGGAACATCTGTACTCAATTACTCAATCTGATTCCAAATACCCCCTAGCTTTGCATTGGCAAAGATCCCATCAAATGGATGGATACCAAGGCAATGATCCAATTTGCTGGGATCATGAAGGTGTCCCTCCCGCAACGTGGGGGTAACCAGATACTTAAACTCAGACAACTGGAAGCCCGCTTGATTTGTCAATACCGGACTGTAGAGTTTGGCCTGAACACAGACCATGAACTATCTGTCTTTTTGTGATTGCATGTTGTTTAAAAGTTATTGCACATGTGTCTTTTAAGGTCTTTCCACATATTATGCCTAACAGGTATTGGTCATTTGTATTGATGTTAATGGTGATCAGCCGATGTCTACATGTGGGTCTTTCAGACCTATCATGAGCCTTTGCTCTCTTGCTTCGCAAGTAATTGTTGCACTCAATTTCCTCTGGGTCATTATCCAACTATTAGGCTATGCTCTTGCAAGCTCTACCATCCTAACATTCCTCCTTGTATACAATATCTTATCTATCCGGGCCCAGCGCCTCATCTTTAATTAATACCCTTGCCAGCACGGGCGTCACCGACTATACAAAACTTCTATAAATCTAACCAGGTCCAGGCGCCTCTTCTTTATTTAGCATCTGTGCCAGTACGCGCAATATCGTCTATACACAATCGATGCAGGCACATGTGTATTTACAATAAACTACTGCCATCCGTGCGAAGCCCAATTGATTTCAAACTTCAATTGATTAGTTAATTCTTTTCAAATGTATGTCTCTCCGCCTTGCATTCTGTTTGCAAGTCACTATTATTTGTGTATTTACCATGCGCATTCTATTTCCGGCATACGCACATCTCAAATATACCATTACCCATATCGAGTAGCCTTAATGATTTCAATTCCATGACACCTACACTAGTCCATCATGGCGTTCGCGCTTTCCCCTTAATTCTGTGGTGATTCGCCCGCGCACGGGCGTTTTCACTGTTGCTTCCATTGGCTCTAGTTCTTCACATAGCAGTGAACGTACTGGTGAGTCAACGCTGATAATTTGTACACGGACCCTTCCTGCGAGCATCACTTTACGATCAGTCATTGTTGACTCAGATGTTCGCAGAGATAGCCCACTTAACTGGCTAATTGACCCTTTGTTGTTTACTTTGTTTCTTGCCGCAATTGCATTCTTTGAATCCTGCCCGTGCCACAGCAATACAATAATTTACTGAAACGTCCTTTGTGCAACTGCAAAATAATGGTATGTCGTTTTTTCAATTTTAAATGACTGCTATGTGGAGATCTAGCTAGTCAGAATTCCACTCAAACAGACATCCCCTCTTTGTTTTATAGGGAGCCCACGTCTAACTCTACCAAATAATTCAACCTCTATCAATGGTAAGCGGGGTATAATTATATATATATTTTTTTATTATGCAGCACATTTGCAGACCCTGGTTTTTCGCATTCAATCTTTAATTCTTAATTTACCCCTCGACACAATCATTTAACTTTGCATTTTCTCTAGCACCCAGACTTTTTTACAAGCCAAGATCAATTTTAAATTTCAATAGTCTGTGGCCCTATACATGTATTTCTGGCTGATTACCATGAGCATCTTTTCTCACTGAATAATTGTGTTCTTTTTTCTTCTCTCTTTCCCCCCTCTCCTTATTGTTTACAATGTGATATGCTTTTTCCACCGAATTGCGCACCTTTTGTGAATTTAATTTCTTTTCTCTGAACTGGGTTGATTTGAAATGTGCATTCAGTGAAACTGACTGTTACTTTAACCTATACTTATGTGTTGGTTTGGCATACCCTAACTGCCTTACTTGCCCTGGGTCTGGGGGCTTGTTTGTTTTATTATTGAATCATGCTCAACATATGTTTTTGTTTTACATCAATGTTTTATAATTCTGTACAAGCAGCCTCAGTAGAAGAGCAGGAAGAACGAAACACGTGTCAGGCTGCACCGGCACTGATTAAAACCACCCATTTAAATTGCATTGTGCTTACTATTATATGTGTGTGCACAGTTTGAGAGCAAACCCTTTCTTTTTCTAATTCCATTTTCCAGTGGGAATTTGGCAGGCTCCTACTCAAGCTCTCAGCCGCAGCCCTTACACAGCCACATAAGTTGCCGTCCTATGCGCTGTACCCTGCTGGCCCCTTTCTGCCACTCCTCCCCTAAACAAAAAAGACATTTCAAAAGTATAGGCAGTCTTTTAGCGGGGGGCTTAGGGGCACCCTAAACCACCAGGGTAAATTGTAGTGGAATGGCGTGGCCCTCTCCCCCCACCCAAAATCAAGGGGGGCATCTCATGCAGTCCTCCTGGGGCCAGATATCTGCTCCTAGGAAGGGGCATATGACCCCAGGTAGGGCTGCATGAGAACCCCCCCATCCATTTGGGATGGGGGGAAGAGGGCAGAAATATTGCTACTGGCCCCCCCAAGCCTAGGGCAGTACATTGTACTAGTGTGTGCCCATCTGCCCCTAGGGAAGGAGCAAAACAATAAAAGAAAAACCAAACAAATGTAGCATTTTCCCTTTGCGCCCAGGTAGGTGCACCCACACATGTGAGGTACCGTTTTCGTCTGGACACCTGTGGGAATGCGGGACGGTAGACCATGAGTTGGTTGCGGCGTGTTTCGGTAGGTCACCAGAGTGAAATGTGCGGTAATTGAATTTTTATTCACCAAATTTCAGACTTTACCGGGGCTTGTGGGTAATAAAATCTGGGCTGCTTCGTGCAATTCAGACCTCTGTTTTAGGCTTGTGGTTTTGCTTGTTTCGTGAAACATTACAAAACAATTGTGATTTCCTAACTGCAAGAGTGGGAGGAATGTAGCGGAACATTGTTTTTCTCAAAATTCATAGAAGCCATTGCCGTACCAGGCCAACCACGTCCACCACATACCTTTTGTTCTGTAATGTTCCTGCTTTTTCCCCAAACTATGGAATTTATCCCTACATAGTTGTTGCCTGACCTGCGCAAATCACCCTTCCTAAACTTGGAATTTTGTCTACTTTCCAGAAATGTATGCCTTTCTGTCCTCCCATTCAGCTTTCTTACCCTTTTCTTTCATTCCGTCTCGCATGTCCTATTGGGAAAAAAAAGCCAAAATCGCCTACCTCACACAAAACGGTTGATAAACATATCAAAATATGTTTTTGAAAAAAAACGAAAAGGTTCTCACTTTTTGGTTATTTTCCCTCACGTCCCTACAACAAACTAGGATTCCTGGGTGGCATTACGACCGCCTACATGTCAGAAAAAAAGGGGCCAAATTTGGCAGAGCTATCTCTTGTAACAGAAAAGTTACAAGAGATTGAATGGCCACATACTGAAATCACCATAAAAAGCCCTTGGCACTGGGAGGGAAACCCCATGGCACTTAAGGGGTTAATCTAATTTTTAGCATTTGTGTATATTTACTCTCTTGTAAAGATAATAGGAGTTTTAAAATAGTATAGTCAAACAACATACCATTCCCAATATTAGCACCAACGTAGTTGAGTAGATACAAAGCATCCTCCTCTTCTATTAATTTCTAAAATGTTAAAACTACCTACAACTAGTCAACAATGTGTGTTTACCCGTTGTGGCGCAGTCAAACTTTAAATCATTCTCACAATCATGATGTCTATTGGCGAACCGGGGGGCAGGTGCTTTTATACAACCATCCCCTGAACACTGCCATGAGACGGAAAAGGTTAAAAACTCTGCAAAGGTACATGGGTCCTATGGGCAGTTAATTAACAACAACATTAAAGCGATCTAACGCTATGGGCTGAGAATTACAGGTAAAGCATTTTAAAGCCATCTGTAAGGATTTATCTCACACTTACGCCGTGCTTTGATGGATCCACTCCTCCTGGACAAAGCAGTACAAGAGTTGGCTTCACGTGCTGTGACGAAACTCAGTACCACAATAAACTAATTGTTTCACCAGCAAAGGTAAAGTTAAAAGGCTTAGGTAGCAAAAATACATGATGGTATCTCTTAACGGTGTAACCATGGGAAAAAAATAATCTCGTTAAAAATGGCTTATTTAAGCTCCAAAATGTGAAATATCACAAAATGTGAATTTGGAAAAACTAGCAAACTGTCAGGTTTTAGCCCCATGAGCATTTTATTCCATCAGGTTGAAAGCATCTGAAAACTGTTTGCTTCTTGTTTCCAAAGCAGTTCAGCTCTGTATTTTAGTTTTGCCTCCAAATTAATGAAGCAAGCTTTACAAATCGGAATTTGGAAACATTGGCAAAATGCTAATTTTAGGACCCTTGACGAGAACTACAGCAGCATTACATTTGCTTCCTCTATTACCCAGGTAGTCACCTCTTGTGGGATCAGCTGTGTCCTCCCTGCTCTGGCCCCATCAGATCTGGAGTGACCTGTCTCCTGCAGAGTAGTGGGGCCTTCTTGCTTTATTGTAATGAGAGGACTACTGCTCTGCAGGAGTACAGGGATGTGTAGTGGCTAAACCGCCTACTCAACCCCACACTACTGCAAAAGAAGCAATGATCCCGATAAAAGGCAAACAGCCATAGCCCGAAAGGTAGATCCCCTTCTCTTCTTCTAGTAATGTGGGCAGGCTATAGCTTCAGTAGCTTCAGGTGGGACGTGAGCTGAATGAGGTGATAACAGTACCAACCCAAACAGCAACAAAGCAAAGACTACAAAATAAAAGAATGCCCAATCAAGATTCTATACAAATATAGACTTAGGTAGATGAGCCTGGTGTCCAGGTCCCAACTTGGCACAATGTCAGTGATCAAGAAAAAGTCTTGTGAGACAAAAGCAGAAAATGAGGCTTAAAAGTCACTATGGTCCCGGAATGTGGCACAGGGACTTTTTATACTAAGTTATTTTCTTTCTTTGGTGCACAATAGTGTTGAGCAGGTTTTTTGATTCTGAACCAGGAGTTTGGAAACTTTTGGCATTGGCCTGAAGGCGAGTTGTGGGTCAGCAGTGGCAGGTCCCATGATGCTGTGCTGTTCAGCTGCAACATTAAATTGCAGGCTAAATACTCTAGGAATGGCACGTGGTGTTGGGTCGGTGCTGCTGGGAGACTCAGTGACCTCGGGGACAGAGAAGCTGCAACTTGCCTTTTACAGTGAGACTTGGCTGGCTCTGTATGGCATCAGGGCACTGCTGCAGTACCAGCCTGTAGCTCACATAAACTGGCAAACACACAACAGTGTCAAGTTGAGGACACAGAAGATTCAGTGGGTCTCAGAAGTGATGACGGCAGAGTTTTGGTTTCAGTGTCGAGCAGAATCGGAGATGTCGAGGCTGTTGGGCATCGATGTCAAATTGATTTGCATTTCATAACAATACAAGCATTAATGTTTTTTGTAGCCTGCGTCTCAGATGCTTGCCGCAAAGAAGAATGTAGTTTAAAGCACAACGCTTTCTGGCTCTGTCAACACCGTCTCAATGGTACTTGAAGTGAACACTTTTTAACCCTGTCTTGCAATATGAAGGGATCAGTTGTGGACAGTGTATATTCACTGGTGCTTGAAGAGAGAAGCTGTCAGAGGTTCTAGCCCAGAATGCACATATGTCAATATCCAACTCTGTATGTATTTACACAATCCTGTTAAAGTCAATAGTCAAGTTTCAGACTAATATGGCTTTCCTTAGATTGATAGCTGTTCAAATCACATGTGTAGTTCTGCAGTTTATGACAATCTTCTTTAGGAAAGGTACCTTTTACGGGGGGCTTGCACTTCATTCCACATTGGAAATAGCAGCACTTCTGATCTCCATCACAATCATAGTCACTCTTGCACTGATCCTTCTCAGCCTGAATGCACACAATGGTGTCTGCTGGACATGCACCTGGTTTTTCTATAAATAAAACAAATACATAGGTTAACCGAAAAATGTCTAAAAATGTCTACCGCTCTAGAAATATGACATGCGGCAAAACACAGCACTCAAATCAAAGCTTTACTGCCTGAGGCATTCGGCACATGCATCTGGTTTAGAATCTCCTTTCCATAAGAGTAGCATGTCTGGAGGTGCTGCTACGGCGCCTCTAGAGAACCACAGGGAGAGATGGGCAGGGGCCAAAGTTACATCATGCTTGATTGCATGGCGGCAACAAACAGGGCTAAAGCAGGAGGGATAGGTTTGGAATGCACTCCCCATTGCCCTCAGAGCAGAAACTTCTCTCCTTGCCTCCCATAAAAACCTGAAAACGTCCCTCTACAACTAACAACTCCTCAACTAAGATTGGTGCCCTGCTCCCAGGGTGCCTTGTGCCAGATTTGGGAGTCTCTCTGCTCTGGAGAGCCGATGCCTCTCTGACAGTGTATGTCTCACTGGACTAGACACAGCTGTCCTGTGTGCTCCTTTACCTGTCTGCCACCGGGGCCCCTTTCTGATCACTGGGAGCTCCCCAGAGATTGGTGCCCTGTGCCAGATCTGGGAGTCACACTCCCTGCTCTGGCGAGCCAATGCCCCTCTGATATCCTCATCAGCTATAATCCAACAGCTGGCGACAAAGGCGGAATGGGGGAATGAGAACGAAAGCATGCCCCTCATACTCACACCAACGCCTGCCAAGAGGGGACCCTCTCACATACCCATCTCAGAGTTGGGACACCATCGGCCCTAGTCCCAAAATGGGTACTCTGGGTCACGAGATTAGAGCGATTAGTGAGAATGAGAGGCCCTCTAAGAAGTCCACAATGCTATTCTACACAGGGTCAGGTCGCTCTCACGAATTTACCGAGGGTAGAGCGCACAACGACCTACTCAAAAGTGGAGGGAACAAAGAAGACAGCACCCAAAGTAGCCAAAATACCTACACACTACCAACCGCTGCCAGAAAATCTCACTACTGCAGCGGGAAGATGGTCCACATGGAGTGATGCCCAGAAAGAGGAGTGGAATGTACCAAGTGCGGCAGGCTAAACTACCTTGCAAGTTTGTGCCATGCAGGCACCTACAAACCACCCTCCAGATCCCATCTACCTATGAGACAAGAGGTCCGCCAAGTGGATGCCAGACACAGCCAGGAAGATTCAGAGGAGGAGCTTGCGATATTCCTTATCACCACATTAGGATGCAACTCACAGTGCCAACCGTGTTGCAGAATCCCAGTAGAGCGAGCGCCAATGCCAGCATTAATAGGCACAGGTGCATCTGTGAACAGCTCAAATCAAGAACATCCGTCAGACCCACAATAGTGAAAATGTTTACACATGAGCGAATCCCTCTCAACGGTGTAGCCCAAGCAAGCTCCCAACATTGTCACAGTTTATTAAGCAGTCACGTTCAACTCAGGGAGTTCCTTCCCTCCCCAGTCAAGGTGGCACAAAGCATTGTTATTTTAGTTTAGTTTGGTAAGGCCTCCTACCCGTCTCGCACCAAACCCAAACAAATACCCAGTGTCACAACGGACTAGGAACCAGGCCGGTGTGTGTTTAAAATATATATTTATACATTTATTGAATCAAGATTTGACAAACAGACTAACGTCAGCCACCAATGCTGTGGCAACACAAGAACAAACATGACTTCCGTAATGGCACCAACACAGAGATAATACTAAGATATGCAGTCATAATTTCCCGCAGCTTTCCTATCTAATCACTCACCAATACAGTAAAAAGAAAAATTCAAGGCACACAGTGATTGCTTATTTGATCATACTACTTTTTCTCCCAGCAACTCCCACCCTCCAAACATCAATTAGATTTGACCCCTCTGAATGGAAGGCAAGTGGCAGGGACTGGGAACACAATGGGAAAATCCTTTTGCGTTCTGATAGAACAATTCACCCTTTGGAACAGGGATTCAATGTGAAAAAACATTTTGGAATTTACACCACAGATGCAATATGATGGAAGGAAAAGCAATGGGAAAAATCGTTTTGCCACAAATGAAAATAACAGGCAGGGCTTTGTGGTTTGGGTCAGACCACAATGGGAACAAAGGGGCAATTTCGTTTTTTCCCACCACACACGCAAAGGAAATTCAAGGCTTCACAACTTTGTTTTGCACCCTGCACACTCACTTGGAAACAGGGTTTTGGGATAGTTTCTTTTGAATTAAGGACCCTCCCTTTCTGTACCAAAGTCAGGGGTTTTCTTACAAATAGTCAACCAAATCTTTATGTCTATACCGGCTCAAAACACACTGGGAGGAGCTTGTTAGTTTTGAATGCTAACAAAACAAATCCTGCGATTTCTATAAGGGAATTAATTGATTTACTGTAATTAAATATGCCAAGGATCTACACAGACCAACAGGGTAGTTTGCTATGGGGAAATAACTAGAACAATACTTGAGAGAAATGCATGACCTACACAGTCTATGGCCTTGGGATAGTTTTACATACAGGAGAGGCCTTGTAGTGGGCATCAGGGAACAGCAGAGCACCTCTGGGACAGCAAGGGTATCAGTCAAGGATAGTCCGCTCTGGCTCCTCCAAGGGGCCCCAGTCAGCTTCTATGTCTACTTGTCCCTGTCTCCAAAGCAAGATTTGGGGCCTCTCTGTTTGGGCGTTTCTCGCAAGAGTTCAGCAGCAGGTTACCTCCCGGAATAAAGTGGAAAAAAGCTCTGTTCTGTCTTCTTATGGAGCAAATGATGTCACATGCTTGTAATGATTCCTGCGGAAAGTATTTGTTGGTTCTCTCCACCCACCTCCCCCCTGTGTGCTAATAAGACAAGGAGTTGAGGGGTGTGGGTTAGGGAAAACAAGGGAGGAGAAAGCTTTGTCATACCAAACTGACATGTGGGTTTTGCATGTTTAAACTCTGCATGTTTAAACTCTGAAAATCTATCAACATGGTAAGTACCCTGATTTTTCAAATCTTTGCATATACTTTTAAGAACTGCATTTTAAGGCAAATCAGATGATACTAATCTGAATTTGGTCAAGCCCATCCTATGCAGATACCGTTTTTCTTCATTTACTCAGGAGTGTCACAACCACAGCCCCTGGCCGGAACTACCTAACCAGATGGGCTGCATCTAGTACCCCCATCAAGGCCTCAGGGGCCTTAACATTCGCTCCCAGACTCACTTGGAGTCAGTCCTGGCGCCTTTGGCACCAGGCTCATGTGATAAGGCAGTAATCTGGGCCCATAGGGCATTGCGCAACAACATGGAAGCTGAACCATGCGGTCTAGCATTTTGGGTGTGGCAGGCCCAGGGATACCTGGGATACCTGCAGGCTATATAAGCCACGGCCAGACTACAGCACACGCTTCGCGTTGCTCTGCCTGTGGCATCTAGACGTTCACCGCAGTCAGCTAGCATCTTTATTCACACGCCGGCCCTGATCACCTGCAAGAACAAAAGGAGACATCATTAGAGTTTGCTTACCTTCTGGGAGCAGCCTCAGCATTCCGCTCCAGGATTCTGAACAGACAACATCTCTGTGGATCTCGTCTATCCGAAAGCCGCTACTCTAGAAAGAAAAAGACAGAGAAAAGCAACTTAGTAAGCGTTTACTTGGACATTCTGAAAAAACATATCTTACCTGTATTGAGTAGAAGGCCCGGGCCCGAATCCAGAGTACCAGCAAGCGGTCCGCTCTTTTCTACTTACCACTCTTCATCAGCTCGGCACACGCATTCCAGACAGCATTGCGACCTGCAGAAAGACAAAAAGGTTTGCACAAAGAAGCACATAGCGGCGCGCTTCGCGCTAAATTACCATCTTGTGCACAAAGCTGCGCAACGTCATAAGTACAGCATCTAAGAGAGACAGAAGGGAACAATTACAAAACAAGAACAGCATTCACACCTACCATTTAAGGAAAGGAAAGAAGGGTCAATTACAAAAAACAAGAACGCATTTACAAGACAGACTTACCTGAAGAAACGGAGTCGCAGCTGGCCTGGACCCATAATGTTGCCCGAGTGAAGTAACTAGGCAGCGACAACTAACCCAACGCGCCCCTGCTCGGAGAGGCAGGACGGAGAGCGCTCTAAATCAAGAAACAAGGTGAGAAAAGCGCCAAGGGGGTTCTAGGGTCCGGAAGGGAGGTGGGTCCTGGGCCACCAGAGACAATTAAGCTAAGTTTCGCTCCTGTAGTTCAGACTCGGTCTTCAGCCACACAAGGTTCAAAGGGGAAAGGTCCAAGAGTGCAGCGGTCCAGACTGGGTGCGGACCCCGTGGATACCAGGTGAGCGTTACAGGAGCCGCATCAGTGAAAAATATGATGATTCATCATACAAATGTTAATTTGGTCCTTCACCCTCCCACCAACTTTCAAATCCCTTGGAACCATGCAAAGGCCCAAATCAAACTTTTCTTAAAAATCGTTTTGGCATGGTTCAAAGGGGATTTCTGTCACCTTTAATAAAAGTCAGGAATGAGCGTTGTGGCATATACACTGCCCTTTGTATGAAATAAAATGAATTAAACCCCTGCCTCACAGGTATCGCTCACCCTCCCAGACCCACGTTTTTTTAAGTTTCATTTATCCATAAACATATGACCAGCCAGATGCTGGCTCATGTTCATCATTTTTATCTTAGCCTATCCCTCCTTGGCCTCCCAAGGGTCCTGGCTATAGGTTAATATGCATTTTATGGGAGTTGTGACCTCAAGGTCGCTTCTGCTGAAAAAACAGGCACGTATTTATCTATTTCCACTGTGTTATACATCTCGACAGTGTATTTCTTTGTATTTTAAGCAACAAACCTGATTGATTGCTGACAACCAGACCTCCCTCTTTGGGACAAGCAGAGGATAGGTGTTTGAGGATAAAGTTTCAGTTCAGTAGACATGCCCAGCTGCATGAACAATTCTGTAAGAAATGGTATTGAACTCACACGCAATGCATTTTACATGAAGCATTTTATAAAGCATCCGGGCCATCTGTCCATGTGTAATGTATTTCTTTAATCTCACAGTTGCAAAAGACATGAGTATCACTTCAGGATTGTTCATACACATGCAAGTTATATGAAAAAACCATGTACACCTTGAAACCAAGTGGGCCCTTCTCTTTGCATACTGTCATTTGAGATGAGGAAAAGGACGTTCTTTTATTTCTTATAAATGCAATAATCTTGGTTTAACTTGAGATTTCTGGATCACAATCTGGTATTACATTGAAGATAATGTAAACGCTGCTATCTGTCTCTTCAAGTAGAAAGTTTAGCTTTCCATGGATTTAGTAAAACAGCATTTTCAGCCACATGTCTTTCTTTTTTTTTCTTGCTGAAATGCATTGCGCATATCTTCACACTTTTGAACTTCCAATCACACGTTCCTTCATTTGAGATTAAGGCCTGTTTTAGTTCAATGGGCCTCATGTCTGACATCACCATTTCTGTGCTGGCTTTAGACTTCAGTGGTAGTGCACTTTAGCCAGTTTCATTCAAATCAATCTGGCCTCCTGGGGCTATATTTTACCCCAAAACATGAAGGAACAGTCATAGAGAGCAACATCTACATCACAACAGCTGCCAAGGGCACCCTACTCAGCTGTGATACCGCAGAGGATCTAGGGTTGGTCCAGTACGCATTTGACATGCACAAAGACTAAACAGAGGGACTGCTCGGAGAATTCAAAGAACTCTTTCATGTTATTGGCTATTATTGCTTATTGACAAGATGGACCAATCCATCGCACTGAGCCACGGGCAGGTGGCTTTCCACCTATGCCCTCAAGTTGAAGAGCTGTGCATGATGGAACACGCAGGCATCATTGAAAAAGGCAGGCGGTCCCATACCGTGGGTGTCGCACATCTTAAAAGCCCAAACACCAAAATGTCCCGATGAAGAGCGCATCTGCGCCTCCCCAACCATACACGTAACCTTGAGAGGAATCCCACACCTGCACTGGATGACATTCATGCACATATACAGGGAGTGAAACACTTTTCAAAGCTTGATCTAACAGCCTGCTACCACCAGATTCCATTACACGAGGTCCCGATATACATACGTTTTCATCACCCAAAGGACTGCATTGCTTTAGGAGGCTGATCTTCTGCATCTTTTCTGCAGCAGAGGTATTCCAAAACATCATCCTTGGAGTCATTACTGAGATCCCAGACTTCCTCAAAATGAGCAATGATATACTGATATTTGCCAAGGCCTGACTGAACACCACTGCTGGTCCTGGGGTGATTGGCGGACCCGGGACTTTACCATTAGCAAGAGTAGGAGCAAGTTTCACAAAGTTTTGCAAAGACTGACTCGAATTATTCTGCTTTGTCTTTAAAAATCAAGGAGACTCCGCAAAAAGTGAAAGGTATCAAGGCGGCTCATTCCCTCCAGACTCAATAGGAAATAGAAAGCTTCTTGGGATGATAACCTATTGTGGGAGGTTTGACCTCAACCCTGCCACACTCACAGGACACCTCATGCGCTTGACGAAAACCTCAGAGCAATGGGAATGCGGCGACCTATGTACAAGCCTTTGAAAATTGAAGAATGCACTGGCTGAAGAAACAGAAATGGCATACTTTGACAACCCGACTAAGCACCAAACTGATCTTGGATGCATGCCCCAATGGGCTAGGTGCCGTACTCACTCAACAGCTGTAACGCAGTTGTTTTACTTGCTTTTGGATGTCCTCAATAGTTTGCAATGAAGTTAAGCCTAAGATTCTTTGCTCAGGTATGATGGGCACAGGTTCTAAGCTCGAATTAGGTTCTTCCATGCCAATCCGGGATAAGGCGTCCGCTTTTCCATTCTTGCAGCCAGGGCGATAGGTAATTACAAAATCAAATTCCGCAAAGAATAGAGCCCATCGGAGTTGTCGTGAAGATTGAGCTTTGGCCGTCTTTAAATACTGTAAGTTTCTGTGATCCGTAATTACGGTGATGGTGTGTCTTGCCCCGATAAGGTAGTGACGCCAAGCCTTGAAAGCAGATTTGATGGCCAGTAACTCTTTATCGGTAATTGCGTAGTTGATTTCAGGAGGAGAAACTTTTTTGGACCAAAAGGCCACTGGGTGTAGTTGGTTAGTTTTTGGGTCTCTTTGCGACAGGACAGCTCCCATGGCCGAACTGGATGCGTCGGTTTCCACAATGTACGGGAGATCTGGGTGCGGGTGCTTCAATACAGGTGCAGAGGTGAATTTGGTTTTCAGGTCCTGAAAGGCTTGTTCGGCCTCAAGAGTCCATTTGAAGCGTTTGTTTTTCTTTAGGAGAGCTGCGATGGGTTGGACTGTTCGGGAAAATTCCAGGATGAATCTTCGATAGAAATTGGCAAAGCCGAGCATGCTCTGAACTCCCTTCACCGAGCTAGGAGATGGCCATTTGAGGATGGCGTCCACCTTTCGCGAGTCCATTCGGACTCCTTGAGGTCTCAGGATGAATCCGAGAAACTCAACTTCTGTGGTATGAAAAACGCATTTTTCGAGTTTTGCAAATAGTCTGTGCTGGCGCAATTTCTCAAGAACTGCCCTAACATGTTTTCTGTGATCAGATTCTGAAGAAGAGTACACCAGGATGTCATCAATGTAAACAATGACACAGACATCGATAAGTTCCCGAAGAACATCATTCATAAAGTACTGAAAGGCGGCAGGTGCATTGCACAAACCGAAGGGCATTACCTGATATTCGAAGAGCCCAAACTTGGTGCGGAATGCAGTCTTCCATTCGTCGCCTTCTTTTATACGCACCAGGTGATAAGCTCCTCGGAGATCTAACTTGGTGTACACACAAGCGTCTTTCACCTGGTCGATAAGCTCAGGGATCAAGGGCAGAGGATAACGATTCTTAATCGTTATTTGATTTAGGGCGCGATAGTCTATACACGTTCTAAGGTCGCCCTCTTTTTTCGGCACGAAGAACAGAGCTGAAGAGACAGGAGACTTGGACGGGCGAATAAAACCATTGGCTAGGTACTGATCTAAATACTGACGCAAATGCAGGTTCTCAGGTTCCATAAGAGCATAAATCCTACTACAAGGTAGTTGAGCATTGGGTACCAGATCGATTTGGCAATCATAAAACCGATGGGGAGTTAACGTGTTAGCCTGTTCCTTCTGAAAAACGTCTTGGAATTCTTGGTATTCTGACGGTAGCTGTACAGGGGTGGAAGTTGCTGAGGCTAGACCCATAGCTGGATTTTTGGGATAACAAGTTGGTTCACAATCAGGAAAACTTATCTTCTTTGCTGGCCAGTCAATTCTGGGATTATGTGTTTCTAACCAAGGAATTGTGGGGCCTTGATCACATCAAACACGATTGCTTCCCGATGTCCATCCTGACCCACCAGTGTCACTTCAACAGTGGAATGCGTTACAGGCCCTGAGGCTATTTCGGTTCCATCTACTGTAGTAATGACATCTTGGGTTACTTTCGGGCGGAGAGGGAGCTTAATCCTGGAAGCCAATTCACGGTCTATGTAATTTCCAATAGCTCCACTGTCGATGTATGCTTTTATTGCATGCAACTGCTGAGGCTGTTTTGGGTCCACGAGCACCATTGGCATGACAAAATGCGAGGTCAAAGAGTTTGTTTTCAAGCTCGGCAAGCGGACCCCTACGCTTGTCGGGCTAGGTCGTTTCCCGAATCAGGTGTCAATAAATCGTTATCAGTGGCTCCAACCTCCTTCTTAGGTGGTTTAACTGGACAATTTCGAAGAAAGTGACCGGAAGTCCCGCAATACAGACAAAGTTGCATTTGCCGCCTTCTCTCTCGTTCCTTCTGGTCCTTTAACACCACCGATTTGCATAGGTTCGGATACGTCGGTACGCTTGGAGTTAGCGTGGGTTTTGATCGGTACTCGGGTTTCGTACTTGAACCGATCTGCTTTTCTATTTTGAAGTCTGTGATCAAGTTGAACCACCAAGTCTATGTAGTCTGCGCAGACCTGGGTTGGATTTACTATCTGAGCTAGAACATCCTTAAGCTCTCCGCGCAGGCCTGGATGAAACAATGTGATCCTTTTGTTTTCTGGCCAACCAGTTTCCACAACCAGTCTATTAAAGGTGGCAATGTAGGGCAGAAGATCCTGATTACCTTGTCGTAAGGATAGCAGTTCGTTATCAAGGGCCTGTCCTTGAGAGTGTCGAGCGAACAATCTTTCCATGCTGGCCTGGAAGCCCTGAAAATTCTGGAGAATGGGATCATCCTGATTTACCAATGGAATAGACCAATCGGCAGCACTGCCACTGAGGTAAGATAGTATAAAGGCTACCTTGCTCTGGTCGTTAGGGAAGGCTCCGGGTCTGCATAGAAAGTGTAAACGACATTGGTTCATAAAGACGCCATATTTCTTGGGATCCCCCGCAAAACGTTCAGGCGGGGCCAAAGGCATGTGTCCAGGTAGATTGATTTGTACCGGGTTATTCAAACCCATTGATGTGGAAATGTCTCCGGAATTAGGTAAAGGAGTGTGCCCTGCCTGGGCCTGTAATAACCTTTTGGCTAGGGCATCTGTTCTTTCCTTGGATAGGATCAGTTCTCTTTTGAGAGCGTTAGTCTCCTGGCGGGCTGAGTGCACCTCTGCCCGTAATTCCCCCAAAAGCTGGGCCAGCTGGTCAGTCTCGGAAGTCCCCATAGCGCCCGGGTGGGAAATTGTGGGTAGGCTTCGCGTTCTGTAACGCTCACCTGATTCCCACGGAGGCGCAGGTCTGGCTTCGAGTGCTGATGCTTCTTCAATGGTGAAGCGCAGGACTCTGAAGATGGACAGGAAAGGCCCCTCTACTCTGGCTTCTCTGGCTCGCAGGAAGATTCCCCTGTGCGTGAAAAGGGAGTATTACCTACTGACTGAGTTATGCTCAAGCCTCCCACTCTCTTCCAACCCTCCACGATACCCTTCCACGATTCCCCGTGAAGTCTCACCTTAGGGTCAGGAAGGATGAGCTCTCCATCCTGCTTCTGATGCAGGGGCGTGTTGAAACCCAGTTACTTCACTGGATTGAGGATTGATGGGAGTTCAGGTAAGCTTGACTATTCAGGTAAGGCGCTGCAAAAGTTCTGCTGCAAGTTCAAAAGTCCAAGCTTAATAATAATGTTCATTGTCTTGTTGCAGCAAGCGCTAATGCTTATGTCTTTTTCCCCTTAGGGGCCGGGGTTCGGAATGCCGGAGATATGGCGCCGACCCGAAGTGAAACGTGCCGTTCCAGTAAATGACAGGTAAGTTCTGGATGAGCGCTCGGGTAATGTCTTTGCATTCACTCATTCAATGTCTTTGTCTTTTTTCCCCATAGGGGCCGGGGTCCGGAAAATGCCTGGAAGCGGCAAGACCCGAAATGAAATGGGAATGACCCAACAGGTAAGTCTTAGAAGGAAACTGAGCTTTTCCTATTCCTTTCCTTCTCTCACCTTGTTCTTGTCTTTTTCTCTCTAGGCTCTGGGAAGTGGCTGTGGATCCGGATGATCGCTGCTGAAGATGGAGGCGTCCAGGATAGGTGAGTGAAATGCAGCGCTGCAGCGATCGTAGCGAAATGCTTTTAAAAATGATGTCTTCCTTTTCAGGATCGTCGGTGTGATGTCTCCGTAGTGCTGATTTAGCAGGTAAGGTCTTTTGTCTCCCTTTGCAGGTGACCCAGGATACTGACAGGCGTGGCTGAGGTCCAGATGCAGGAGCTGACACGGTGAGCGTCCAGCTGCGAGGAGCAGAACTACGCGAAGCGTGAGTTGCTGATCGGGTGTGGTTTAAATAGCTTTGGAAGAAGTTCCAAGTGTGTATCCTTCCACCGATCAGGTATGTATCCTTCCCCGACCACACCCGGGTGGAAAGTAGTCCCACAGGTAAAGTAGTTCCATTCAGGCCTCAAGAGGGCCTGGATGTAGCAGCATGGTCTGCATCAGGTAAGTGCACATTAAAACACTTGAACACATGTCTAGCTTTATGAGCCTGGCGCCTAAGGCGCCAGGACAGGGGTCTAACATGAGCCTGGCGCCAGGACTGCGTCCAAAGGGCCCCAGTTTGGGCCCGCTGGCACTCCCCTGGGGGAAATGATGCCTGCCTCTGGGGTTGCTGGGTCGGACCTGGCTCCTTGGAGGTAGGCATCATGACAACAGCCACCATCAGGCGAAATAATTCCTGTAGCCTTCGCAAGTCAGGCACAGATGATGCCCAAAACTCTTCCATCTCTGTTGTAATGTAGGCCTTTCAAGGTCTGCATAGGCCATAAGCCACTATTCCCATTTTGAATGGGTCCTCGCTACGCCCACCTCTGTGCATCGAAAAGTGGATGTTCCAGTGGCAGGAATTAAATCTGAATAGTAAGTACTGCCCACGGATGGGAAACCATGCTGACTTCCTCTGCAGAAACCATCGAGGAGCTACAGTCCAAGAAAAGCAAGCAGCAATCCGCCAAGAACAGCATGTACACATGGGCACTCCCGGGTACATCCCCAAGGTGCTATCACAGGAAGATCTCAAGGAAGCCACGGATGGGGGCGAGTGTCTCAGCAATCACAGGAAGATCTCAAGAAAGCCACGGATGGGGGCGAGTGTCTCAGCAATCACAGGAAGATCTCAAGGAAGCCAAGGATGGGGGCGAGTGTCTCAGCAATCACAGGAAGATCTCAAGGAAGCCACGGGTGGGGGTGAGTGTCTCAGCAATCACAGGAAGATCTCAAGGAAGCCACGGGTGGGGGCGAGTGTCTCAGCAATGACAGGATGATCTCAAGAAAGCCACGGATGGGGCGAGTGTCTCACCAATGACAGGAAGATCTCAAGAAAGCCACGGATGGGGCGAGTGTTTCAGCAATCACAGGAAGATCTCAAAGAAGCCACGGGTGGGGGCGAGTGCCTCAGCAATCACAGGAAGATCTCAAGGAAGCCACGGATGGGGGCGAGTGTCTCAGCAATCACAGGAAGATCTCAAGGAAGCCACGGATGGGGGCGAGTGTCTCAGCAATCACAGGAAGATCTCAAGGAAGCCACGGTTGGGGGTGAGTGTCTCAGCAATCACAGGAAGATCTCAAGGAAGCCACGGAGGGGGGCGAGTGTCTCAGCAATCACAGGAAGATCTCAAGGAAGCCACGGTTGGGGGTGAGTGTCTCAGCAATCACAGGAAGATCTCAAGGAAGCCACGGAGGGGGGCGAGTGTCTCACCAATGACAGGAAGATCTCAAGAAAGCCACGGATGGGGCAAGTGTTTCACCAATGACAGGAAGATCTCAAGAAAGCCACGGATGGGGCAAGTGTTTCAGCAATCACAGGAAGATCTCAAAGAAGCCACGGGTGGGGGCGAGTGCCTCAGCAATCACAGGAAGATCTCAAGGAAGCCACGGATGGAGGTGAGTGTCTCAGCAATCACAGGAAGATCTCAAGGAAGCCATGGATGGGGGTGAGTGTCTCAGAAATCACAGGAAGATCTCAAGGAAGCCACGGGTGGGGGCGAGTGTCTACGCAATCACAGGAAGATCTCAAGGAAGCCACGGATGGGGGTGAGTGTCTCAGCAATGACAGAAAGATCTCAAGGAAGCCACGGATGGGGCGAGTGTCTCAGCTATCACAGGAAGATCTCAAGGAAGCCACGGATGGGAGCGAGTGTCTCAGCAATCACAAGAAGATATCAAGGAAGCCATGGATGGGGGCGCGTGTCTCAGCAATTACAGGAAGATCTCAAGGAAGCCACGGGTGGGGGCAAGTGTCTCAGCACAATCAAACACACCCTCGCCACAGCTTGGTGGAATGGGCTCCTAGAAGCCCAGCTACATCCACGGAGTTAGCTCAGTGTTGCCTAATAGGCCTTTTCTCTGGAAAGAGGATCTTTCATAGTTAATAGGTTTGCTACTAAGAGTCTCACGCATTGTCATCCCAGTGGCTCTGATGAATAGAGCGGTGCATTTGTTCATGCGGGACACCAAGGAGTATGCAAGACGAAGTCCCACCTAAGGAAAAAAGTCTGGCTCCCTGGACTGGAGCCGGTGGTCAAAACAATTATCACAAATGCTGCCAAGCAACAGGCCCAGCATCAAGACTGACCCCTACATTCCATGACCAGATTGGGTAAACCCTGTGAGCATGCCGGCACAGACACTGGTTCTTTGCCGGATGGGAGACACACCATGGTCATAGTGGATGATTTCTCACACTACCCAGATATTGAAATAATCGGTCAATGGCGACAGCTCAGTGATACCCAAACTGGAGAAAATGTTTGCAAAGCGTGCCCTTTCAGTGTCTCTGAAGTCTGAAAACTGACCCTTTTTCAGAGGGAACATCTGAGTGGGTGCCGGAACTAGTGATGGATGACATAGTACAAGAAGCTGAAGAGCCAATCGAATGCCGGTACCCAGCAAAAGGAAACGTCAGACCCCTGGAAAGGCTCCAGGCCTTTGTCATGGGTTGACTTTTATGGTTGGTGTGCAGGGATGTGTTGATCTCAGAGAAGTGTGTATGGTGCACTATGTGCCCAATCTACATGCACATCAAAATGCACACAAACCATCACGCAGCGTGATGTGTGGAGCACCCAACACAATCGTGTTGGTCTCATCCCAGCTGTCGTGTGTGCTCTTTTACCAGTGTGCCACCTGAGACCACTTTGATTGTAAACGCTGCCTCCCATGGACTCATGGCAGGAAGCGTTTACAATGGGACCCTATGTAGTCCGCCCGCTTTATAAAATGCATGTTGCTGCAAATGCTGGGGCTTATGTATGGTGGAAAGGAAGGATTGCGGCGGCAACGCAAGTTGTGTTCAGCTCCTCTTCTCTGTCATACAAATGGTTGAAAATTATCTGTGAAGCAAATCACACGGTAACAGCCTTGCACAAGACTTGTATGCATGTCATTTACTTTACAGCTCATTGAAAATAGGCTCCAATGTGTGTCCAATGTGTGTAGTTCTGTTTTTTATCTGAAGAAAATTTTGAAGGGAAGTAAACACATTACGTTTCTAAAGGCTTATCTGTTTCCAAGGGATTTTGAAAATATTGGGTTTACAGTGCTTCACATGGACCAGTCCAAGCCAGCCCTCAGTAACCCCTGTCTAATTTCTGAGTGTCTGGGGCGCATCTGCACGGGCAGCACCTTAAGAAGGGCATGGCAATTCTTTTTTATATATTTATTTTTGATTAGCAGTGCCTTTTTTAATGTGTAAATGCTTATGTGAATGGAACTGTGATGGGATGTTTCATACTGAGAGCAGCACACCACTCCAGTAACCTGCCTTCTTACCAGACCATGAAAGTCAGCAGAAACACAAAGCTCCCATTTTGAATCTTTGTTTATTTCTATGATACCTGCTAGTTTGACGTGCAAAAATAAAAGGGTTTACTTTTATGTGGATATTCAAAGATTGTTAACACTGAGCAGAACAAGAAGTTGGAAGTTTGCCTCAAACAATCAGTGTAGACAGGTGACCTTAACACAAAAAGTATTTGATTATGCGTCTTTGAGGTCTGAAAGTGAAGTGGTGTAATTGTTGTATTACTTTACATTCTAGAACTTGCAGTTGTCCCTTTAGGATGTGTGAGAATAAAACTGCAATAAAGCCTTTTTGGCTCAACATGCTTCTATAGGGACCTATATACCGTGTGAAAGTTGATTTGCTACATGATTTGTGTACTTTGCAAGTAACCGCCATAGGATTCTGTTCTTTAAAGCCAAAACCAAAGTATTTACCCCAACTGGAGCTCAAGAGTTATGTGGTCAGGTCCCTAAATTGCAGAGTGGGTTACAACCACAGCTTCACTGCTTAACAAAGTGTGTGCTCCTGTGCAAATACATTTATCTCACTTTGCCTAATCGGGAAAAAAGGCAGTTCTCAAAACCTCCAAACCTTTATACATCACACCACTGATGCCAAAACGGAGAGAAATCAGGCAGTGATTGATGAACATCTTTGAGAGACTGAAAATCAAATTTAAATTGAATGACTGAAGAGTGAACCATTACAGTCAGATTTTAGTCACAATCACTGACTGAGATGGTTCAGCTCATCATGTTCCGATGGCTCAGAAAAAAGAGTGTTGGGTGAAATGTCCATTGAAGTATAAGGCCAACACCGAAACGGTGATGTCAGACATGAGGCCTACTGAGCCAAAAACAGGACTAAAATCTAAAGGAAAGAACGTGGGCTTCAACCGCAAAAAGGCGAAGATATGCACAATGCATTTCAGCAAAGAAAGGAAAGGCATGAGGCTGACAATGCTGTTTTACTTAGTCCAAGCAGAGCTGCACTTTTACTTAAAGAGACAGTAGTGCGTACATTATCTTAAATGTAATACCAGATTGGGCTCTAGTCATCATAACTGAAACCGAGCTTCTCGCATTTGCAAGAAATAAAATAATTCCTTTTCTTTTTCCCCTCATCCTAATGACAGTATGCAGAGCGAAGTGCTCACTAGACTTTCAGAGTTTGAACATGGTTTTCTCATACAACTGCCCTAGCTATACATATGGACAATCCAGAAGTGATACACATGCATTTTGAAACTGTGAAATTAAAGAAGGACAGTACATATGGATAAGGCCCAGGTGCCTTATAGAATGTCATGTAAAATGCATTGTGTGTAAATTTAAACCCCATTGTTTGCAGGACCACATGAGCCTTTCATTTCTCTAAAGATGAATCTTAACCTCTAAGACCTTCCCTCTGCTGTACTGGGGAGAGGGATCTCGTGTCAACCATCAATCAGGGCTATTACTTAAAAATATAGAAATAAATACACTGCTTAGATTGAAACCATGGTGGGGACAGATAAGGCCATGCCTGTTCTTTCAGCAGAAGTGTCCTTGAGGTCACAATTCCCATACAATTTCCATTAATGTTGCCATTGGGGCCTCACTGGCCTTGAAGGAGGAGGCGAACATAAACATAAGCCAGGCTCTGGCTGGTCACATGCTAAGGGTAAATGCAAAAGGCTGAAGTTGAAACACATATTATTGCATAAAAAGGGCAGCGTATATGCCACCATGGTCATTCCAGACTTTTATTAAAGGGGACAGTAACCCCCTTTGAACCATGCTAAAATGATTTTTGTGTGATACAGATAAATACAGTCATTAATGAAAATTTGATTTGCGCCTTCCCTTGATTCCGAGAGATGTGAAAGGTGGTGTGAGGGTGAAGGAAATAATTAACATGAAAATTATAAAGTGGCATATTTTTCACTGATACGGCTCCTGAGTAAATGAAGATAAACTGTATCTCTGCATAGGAACGGTGTGCCAACTTCAGACTAGCATCATCTGATTTGCCTTACAAATGTAGTTCTTACAAGTATATTCACACGTGTAAATGTTTGAAAAATGAGGGTACTGCCATGGTGATAGATTTTTAGAGTTCTGAATATACCGAACCCACTGTCAGTTTGGGATGATGAAGCTTTCTTCTCTCACAACTGTCATAACTCACACCCCTCATCTGTTTATGCTATTAGCATACAGGTGGGAGGTGGGTAGAGAAAACCAGCCAGTCTCTTTCGTGGGAATCATGACAAGTTTGTGGCGTCATTTGCCCTATAAGTAGACTTGTTTGCATTAGAAATGGGTTGGCTTTTTCACTTATTCCCAGAGGCAAACTGCTGCTGAACTTTTGCGAGAGCCATCCAAGCAGAGAGGCCCAAATCTTGCATTGGAGACAGGAACCAGGGGACATAGAAGCTGACTGGGACCCCTTGGAGGAGTCTGAGGAGGGATCCTTGACTGACACCCTTGCTGTCCCAGCGCTGTTCTGCTGTTCCCTGATGCCCATTCCAAGGCCTCTCATGTAAGTAAAACTATCCCAATGGCCATAGATTGTATAGGCCCTGCATTTTCCAGTATTGTTTTAGTTATGTCCCCATAGCAAAATATCCTGGTTGTCTGTGTGGATCCTTAGCATATTTAATGAAAGTAAATCAATCAATTCCCCTATAGAAATCAAGGGATGTGCTTTGTGGACATTCAAAACCAACACGCTCTTACCAGTGTGTTTTGAGCCGGCAAAGACATAAAGATTTGTCAAAAGAATTAATCCCAAAACCCTGGTTCCAAGTGAGTGTGCAGGTTGCAAAAATGAAATTCCCCATTGATCCGCTTCATTTTAAATCAAAAGTGTGAAGCCTGGTATTTCCTTTCCATGTGTGGTAGAAAAAACACAATTGCCCCCTTGTTCCCATTGTGCTGTGACCAAAACCACAAAGTCTTGCCTGTTCTTTTTAGGTGTGGCCAAACATATTTTTCCATTGCTTTTCTTTCCCTCATATTTCATCTGTGACCAGAATCCCAAAACGATTTTCCCGTTGTGTTCCCACTCTCTGCATCTGGCCTTTGATTCATAGGGGCCACGTCTAATTGATGTTTGGAGGATGGGGGTTGCTGGGATACAATGTATTATAGCCAAATCAGCAATCACTGCGTGTCTTGAAATGTTCTTTTTCTGTATTGGTGGGTGAATTGAAAAGACATTTTGACTGCATATCTCAGTATTATCTCTGTGTTGGTGCATTTACTGAACTCATTTTTGTTCTTGTGTTGCCACAGCACTGGTGGCTGATATTAGTCTGTTTGTCAAATTTGGTTTAATTAAATTAATAAATATATATTTGTACTACACACCGACCTGGATTCTAGCCCATTGTGGCACCAGGTATTTGTTGGTGGTTGGGTGCGAGATGGGCTGGAGGCCTTATCAAATAGAATCTGAATCAAAAACATAGTGATTTGTTGCGCGCCACATTCATTGGGGTAAAGGAACTCGCTGAGTGGAGTGTAACCACGTAATAAACTGCGACACAACTGCAATAAAACTGGGGGCTCGTGCCGAGATTGGTAGAGAGTTCACACTTGTGACAGTGCAGTAGTAGCAGACAATTCATTTAGGTGTTATTGCATTTCAGTGGATGGAAAGTTGTGTTGTATTGTGAAGGCACCATTCAGACCTGTACCCTGGGTTTCAGGGTGGTGTGCAGATAAAAGTGTGCATTTGAATTGTCATTGTGAGTACAAACTAAGCAGGAACAGGGTTGAGATTTTGCCATTGCATATAGAGCATATTAGGGGCAGAACACATTTCAGAATGAGCGCTGTAGAAATCAATATGGCCATGAAGCACCTTCTATCCAAATTGTTTATTAAAGGTGAATGGGTCGAACAGGAGCATGGAATGTGGCAAGCTAGAATGATGCAGGAGGTTACCTCTCTAAATGTTGATATGTGGCAGGTTAATGGGCTGTTAAATCAGGCCCTAACATTTTTTTATATGACACAGGCCAGCAGAGATGTGAAAATTAACATGGCTCAGTTCACAGCATATATGTACTGCCATATGATGACCATGGAAGAAAGATACCAGGATAGTGTAGCCTCTGTACAAAGCCAATCTGAGCTTTTGGATCAAGCACAGAGAGAATTGAAACAACTAGAGGAAAAAGCGCAACAGAGCCAAAATTCAGAGTTGAAATTAAAAGGCAGATAGTGAGCACATGCTCAGATTAATAGCGAACAAAAACACAGCTGAGACTTGGGCAATCTTTAATAAATGTGGCCATACAAGCCGGAGTACTTTGCAGGCTCTCAGGGGGCAATTCATAGAATTAAGCGCACAAGTGGCGCACGCGGCTGCCGCACAGTGTGCGCGTGCGAATCCCTGCGCCAGCCGCGTGCGCCAAAACCCATTTCCGCGCACAGCATACTCATGGATTCCAGCAACCAAAACCAGCCGTGGCGCACAGTGGCGCAGCGACCTTGCAGCAGCACCAGTAACGCCCCCAAGAACGCCTTCCGCGCAGGGAAAAGCCATCAAAATCCCCAATCCAGCGCAAAGGGCTGCGCTAACCCTGTACCAGCACGGCAAGCGGGCTACGTGTATTTCAGGGGTACGCGTGAAGTTTCTCACGCGATCGGGCCTGGGGGAGCGTGCTACGTGTATTTCAGGGGTTCGCGTGAACTTTCTCACGCGATCGGGCCTGGGGGAGCGGGCTACGTGTATTTCAGGGGTTCGCGTGAACTTTCTCACGCGATCGGGCCTGGGGGAGCGTGCTACGTGTATTTCAGGGGTTCGCGTGAACTTTTTCACGCGATCGGGCCTGGGGGAGCGTGCTACGTGTATTTCAGGGGTTCGCGTGAACTTTTTCACGCGATCGGGCCTGGGGGAGCGTGCTACGTGTATTTCAGGGGTTCGCGTGAAGTTCCACACGCGATTGGCCTGGCTGCGTGTATTTCAGGGTTGCGTGGGAAGTTCCACACGCGATTGTCCTGGGCGCGTGTATTTCAGGGGTGCGCGGGAAGTTCCACACGCGATTGTCCTGGGCGCGTGTATTTCAGGGGTGCGTGGGAAGTTCCACACGCGATTGTCCTTGCCGCGTGTATTTCAGGGGTGCGCGGGAAGTTCCACACGCGATTGTCCTGGCCGCGTGTATTTCAGGGGTGCGTGGGAAATTCCACACGCGATTGGCCTGGGCGCGTGTATTTCAGGGGTGCGCGGGAAGTTCCACACGCGATTGGGCTGCGTGCGGGTATTACAGGGGTGCGCACGAAGTTTTACACGCAATTTCAGCAGGGTACGTGGATTTCAGGGGTGCCGGGGAGTCCTACATGTGATTTGCCAGTGTGGGTCCTCCCAGGTGTTCCCTGTACACCCTCCACGGCCCCTGCAGGCAGCCCACACCACAGGGGACTACCCTGCATCCCTGGTCATGTCCCGCAGGCAGCCCACCCAACATGGGCATGCCCCCCAGCAAAGGCACATGTCTCCTTGCACCAATGATCACCAACTCATGTCCCCTTGCACCCCCACCCCCAGCATTGCGGGGCACCTGCCAGCAGGCCCCCACCCATGTCTCCCAGCACCCCCACCTCCCCAGTCACCAGGGGCAGCCTCCACCAGGCCCCCACCCATGTCCCCCACCACCCCCACCCCCCAGCAGTGCAGGGGCACCCACCACCAGGCCCCCACCCATGTCTCCCAGCACCCCCACCCCCCCAGTCACCAGGGGCAGCCTCCACCAGGCCCCCACCCATGTCTCCCAGCACCCCCACCCCCCCAGTCACCAGGGGCAGCCTCCACCAGGCCCCCACCCATGTCTCCCAGCACCCCCACCCCCCCAGTCACCAGGGGCAGCCTCCACCAGGCCCCCACCCATGTCCCCCACCACCCCCACCCCCCAGCAGTGCAGGGGCACCCACCAACAGGCCCCCACCCATGTCTCCCAGCACCCCCACCCCCCCCAGTCACCAGGGGCAGCCTCCACCAGGCCCCCACCCATGTCTCCCAGTCACCAGGGGCAGCCTCCACCAGGCCCCCACCCATGTCTCCCAGCACCCCCACCCCCCCAGTCACCAGGGGCAGCCTCCACCAGGCCCCCACCCATGTCTCCCACCACCCCCACCCCCCAGCACTGTGGGGCACCTGCCAGCAGGCCCCCACCCATGTCCAACTCATGTCTCCCACCACCCCCACCCCCCAGCACTGTGGGGCACCTGCCAGCAGGCCCCCACCCATGTCTCCCAGCACCCCCACCCCCCAGTCACCAGGGGCAGCCTCCACCAGGCCCCCACCCATGTCTCCCAGCACCCCCACACCCCCAGTCACCAGGGGCAGCCTCCACCAGGCCCCCACCCATGTCCCCCACCACCCCCACCCCCCAGCATTGCGGGGCACCCTCCACCAGGCCCTCGCCCATGTCCCATCCATGCCCCCACCACCCCCACCCCCCAGCACTGTGGGGCACCTGCCAGCAGGCCCCCACCCATGTCTCCCAGCACCCCCACCTCCCCAGTCACCAGGGGCAGCCTCCACCAGGCCCCCACCCATGTCTCCCAGCACCCCCACCCCCCCAGTCACCTGGGGCAGCCTCCACCAGGCCCCCACCCATGTCTCCCACCACCCCCACCCCCCAGCACTGTGGGGCACCTGCCAGCAGGCCCCCACCCATGTCCAACTCATGTCTCCCACCACCCCCACCCCCCAGCACTGTGGGGCACCTGCCAGCAGGCCCCCACCCATGTCCCATCCATGCCCCCCTGCACCTGGGTCCCAACAATCCCCAATCATGTCCGTAATGGCCATCCTCCCCTGCCAAAAGGGCCAACCAACTATCACATCCACCCACATATCAAAGGCAATTACATGTTACACACCCAATGTAAATAATGCAAATGAACACATGTCTGTCACACACAATGGCTGCAAGTGAATGTTAAAACACCCAACATGACATGCATGAAAGTAATGAGATGATACGACACATTGAAGGATGAAAATAAAAATGTATTGAAAATCAAGAAGAATGGAAATGAAATAAGAAAAACCACAAAGCAAAGCAACAAAAAGAAGTTGAATGTCCATGAAATAAATCCAAAAAATCCAAAAATCCATAGAAGAACTATATACAAGACAATCCCGGGTCCATGAGCCCAACCAAATGAAACCTAACTATGTCAACTAACTAAAAACTGAACTATATACAAAAAAGTGGCGCATTGTCCAATCGCAACTAAATAATAAAAAAAATTATTCAAAGGAAACCTACCACTAACTATATAACTATATACAATGGCAGCGGGCAAGTCCTGCGGCTCACTCTGTGATGTTGCCGGCCAGGGCATCATCGAACTCCATGTCGATGTCCTGGAGGCGGGACTCTGTCCTGGCCCCGAGGTCTCGCAGGGATAACCCTATGTTCACCTCAAACTCCCTGCAAGCTTCCTCGAGGCACTCAGCCCGCCTCAACGCCCGACGCATGGAGAACTCCGCCCTGACCATGGTGAGCCGCTCCTCTTCCGCCCGCTGCCGCTCCGCACCTATCCGCTGGACCAACTGCTCCCACACGGAAGACACTACCATCCCAGGGTTCTCCTGCCCTCCGGCCGATGCCTGCCCCTCTGATCTTGATGGCCCAGAGCCATGATGCCTCCCACGTCGAGCCTGCTGCTGCCTCCGACGCCACTGCCTCTGCCAGCACGACGGCATCCAGGATGATGGAAACCACCGACGCCGTCGTGCACGTGCCCTGCCCGATGATGCCGTCACATCCTCCATCTGCTGGGGTCCAGTTGCTGTGTTGTCCACCCCTGCTGGACCTCTGACTCCCGACTGTGGCAGGGATGGGATCCCCACCGAGCTGGCTGCATTGGTCAGGGCAGGTCCACAGGGGGCCCTGGTGGCATCTGGGCCGGAAGACGGCAAGGAGAACGACTGGCGTATAGTCTCCACAGAGGAGGAGAGGGCCGCCAGATTGGCCGACACATGCAGGAAACCCCCGAACATGGCCGATCCTAATTGGGCCACGTTGGCACGGTGCTCTTCGTGATGACGTGCGTGCTCCTCCTGGAAAGCACGCACGGCATCACGAATCACAGCCGTGCGCATCGCGACCTCAATCAGGACCTTCTCCACACGGCCAGGGGTCCCCTCGTCCGCAGGTGGAGGGGAGTCAGATGACATGGACATCCCCTCTACCTGCGGACGGGCCTGGGACGAGGCATCCCTGCTGGTGCAAGGTGGTGCACCCACAGGTTCAGGGACAGCGACATGCACAGGCCCCTCCACGGTGACCTGTGCTGTCTCCTGCCCCTGCCCCTGGACTGCACCACTTGCACCAGCAGGGATGCCCCCACCAGGCCCCATGTGCGCCTCAGTGGCGGCCTCCTCCTCCTCTGTTGGAACCACCAACCTGGATGGCTCCTCGCCGTCTACCGCCGTAGCAGGCCCCTGTGGGGGCTCACCCACCCCTTCCGCTGCAGCCGTGGGGGCATCCCCGCCGCCTTGCTCCACAGCGCCGTCTCCGCCCTCTCCTTCACTAGCCGCTGCGTAGAGGGAGACATAGAACACAAACATCAGGGTACTGTACAATGGTCCCCTAGACAGGAAGCAATAGCAGATGAGTGCCACTGTCAAAGTACACTTCCATCATGTCACACCACAACACATGTGTCAGTCCAGGCAAAACACACACAGTGACAGTCATGGTGCGTGCCATGGACATTTCAATGCATGTCCAATGGACTCTCAATTCATACAATGTAATGGGACTCACATGCATCATGGGTCATGCCTATCACATGCACACACTTCACCTCAGTCACATCCATCTGGCCCCGTACACCCCAATCACAGTGCATACAAGGATGACTAGGCTGCATCAGTGAATCTGTACATTGTCACAGACATGTGTCATGCATCCATGGCACTCACAAGTCACAGACACGCAGGTCAGGCACACAGACATGGATACCACACATGTATCTGGCATCAGCACCCATCCCTCGCCCCCACCCATGTCCAGGAACAGAGACTGCCATGCTCTCATGTGTGCAATCTGCACAGGGCTCCCCATGTCGCATTCAAACACATGCAACAACCGTGCGGTTCACACATTACAGGTCGCACATGCATTCCCATGATGTCCCTGCACACATACATGCGTACATGGCCTATGTCACACATGCAGGCAAGTATCAGACAACCAGCACACTGCAACATGCCCTGTCTCACACAGCAATGCTTGGCCACTTACCGCTCAACTCCAGACGGGTCTCCCTCTCAAGGACCTGGGCGTGGAGCGCTGGGTGTGCGCGTTCCAGGACCCTCAACTGGATGGAACTCATGCGGCCCCGGCCCCCCTCCACGAGGCGCCGGTCCTTCATGAGGGTCCTGGACCTCAAGTCCTCCCAGCGCTTCTTGACCTTCTGGATGGTGCGGGTTGCCACCCCCTCCGCGTTGATGGCAACCACACAGTCGGCCCAGATCCTATCCCGTCCTTCCCTGTTGGCGCGGGACGATCCGAAGAGGGCATCATACTGCCCCAGGACTTGCTCCACCAGGACACCAACTTCGGTGGCAGTGAAGCTGGTGCCCCTCTGCCCCTCTGGCCGGGGGTTGCCACTGGGGTCAGATGTGGATGTGCCCGACATGGCAACCCCAGGGGCAGGAGTGGGTGGGCAACTGGGTCCTGGGGCTGGGCTGTGGAGGTGGAGCGATGTTAATCGAGTCGGGAGTCTTCTGTACCAGCAGGGGTGGACCCCTGCAGATGGCTGATGTGCAGGCACCAAATGGCAGGGCACGGTGGCAGCAGGCAGGCAGGCAGGCAGGCAGCAGCAGATGGCACGTGGGAGGCTGCTCGGGGCACTGGGGGGCAGTGATTCGGCCTTCTGGGCAGGAGCGTGGTCTTCCGTGTTTTCGCGTGGCCAGCTTGATACGGAGTGATTTGGCACGTGAAAAATCTGCACGTCAGCGTGTAATTCGAGGAAAGGCCCTTAGCGCGTAAGCGCGTCTGCACGCATACGCATTTTCATTGGACAGAAGGCCCCTCAAGCGCAAGCGCCCCTGTGACGTGACGCGTACAGACGTGCATGCGCATTTCAGCGCGCGTGAAAAACTGCACGTCCGCGTGTAATACGAGGAAAGGGCCTATGCGCGTAAGTGACGTGACGCGGGCAGGTGTTTCCCTCATTGCACGTGATGACAGAACACACGTGGATTTCCACCAATCGCGTGTGAAAGTTCCCGGCACCCCGGAACACACGTACCCAGGCTAATCGCGTGTGTAACTTCCCGCGCACCCCCGAAATACACATACCCCGCTCAATCGTGTGTCACTTCCCGCGCGCCCCCGAAATACGCGTAGCCCGCTCCCCCAGGCCCGATCGCGTGAGAAAGTTCATGCGAACCCCTGTAATACACGTAGCCCGCTCCCCCAGGCCCGATCGCGTGAGAAAGTTCACGCGGACCCCTGAAATACACATAGCCCGCTCCCCCAGGCCCGATCACGTGAAGAAGTTCACGCGAACCCCTGTAATACACGTAGCCCGCTCCCCCAGGCCCGATCGCGTGTAGAAGTTCACGCGAACCCCTGTAATACACGTAGCCCGCTCCCCCAGGCCCGATCGCGTGAGAAAGTTCACGCGGACCCCTGAAATACACGTAGCCCGCTCCCCCAGGCCCGATCGCGTGAAAAAGTTCACGCGAACCCCTGAAATACACGTAGCCCGCTCCCCCAGGCCTGATCGTGAGAAAGTTCACGCGAACCCCTGTAATACACGTAGCCCGCTCCCCCAGGCCCGATCGCGTGAAGAAGTTCACGCGAACCCCTGTAATACACGTAGCCCGCTCCCCCAGGCCCGATCGCGTGAGAAAGTTCACGCGGACCCCTGAAATACACGTAGCCCGCTCCCCCAGGCCCGATCGCGTGAAAAAGTTCACGCGAACCCCTGAAATACACGTAGCCCGCTCCCCCAGGCCCGATCGTGAGAAAGTTCACGCAAACCCCCGAAATACACGTGCCCCGCTCGCACAATTGCTGTATGTTGCCACTTTTGTAATGCGCAGGGACGCTACCGCCTGCCTTCGTGTGGCGGACGTGTATCGGCTTGTGCGTGTCTTTCGCTGTGCGTGGCTTTGCCCTATTCGGTTCCATGAATACGTGTGGTTCGGGTGCGTGTGGGCGTTCCCTCTGCTTCCCTGCAGTTCATCCCCAGTTACGCCCTTGTTTTCGCAAGTTGTTCCCCATTCCGCGCGTTACGCCCCGTGTTCCGCCCACTTTCTAGTGTATGCGCAGAGGTTGTGCGCTTTCACTGTGCGCGTCGCGCACGTCTTTCGGGATGTTGCAGTGACGTGTGCGCCATGCACGGGTTTGGCGCACATCCCGAGGAAGACACGCGCAGGGACTTCCATGAATCGCACGCGTGCGCGTGCGCCTCTTTTTTTCCGTTTGCGCCTGCTTGCGCCTGCTTGCGCCTGCTTGCGCCTGCTTGCGCGTGGATTTTCGGCGCACGTTTTTTCCATGAATCGGCCCCTCAGTGTCACCGAGATTCAGTGGATTGAGCACTACACCAATCTGTATGCAGACTCGTCCTTTGTGCCTATCGCACAACTACCAGAGTGCCCTGAGCGTTGGTCTCTAGCTTGTTCCCCGCTTATGCTAGAAGGTTATATCAAACATATTAGCTCTTCACGAGCTAAAGGCCCAGATGGCCTTAGCAATTATATGTTTAAATTGAATCCTCCAATGTGGGCCAAAATATTGAACAATCTTTTCCAAAGTATCATTACCTCTCACAACATTCCTAGCTCATGGAAAACTTCTATCATTGTTCCAATTCACAAGAAGGGTGATCGCACAATTCCGCGCAACTATAGGCCTATTGCCCTGTTAGATGCGCCTGGTAAGTTGTTTTCAAAACTTGTCTTGCGTGACTTCAATACTTGGACCAAAGCCTTTAATATAAGAGACCCTTTTCAGATGGGTTTTCTCGCCGGCTTAGGCACAAACATCAATTTGCTCTGTCTCAACGCTATTAAATCCCAAGCACAAAACTCTAAGCAAGCACTTTATTTTGCTTTTGTGGATCTTCATACGGCGTTTGATGCCATCTCCCGTCCCATTCTCTTTGCGAAACTCTCTAGAGATAAGTGCCTGCCAACATTACAGCAAATTATTCAACTGCTTCATGGTGAGACTTCTGTGCGTATTAGATTAAATTTGGAAGGCCTCCTATCCAGAGCCATTCCAACTGCTGGTGGCCTAAAGCAAGGCTGCCTCCTGGCATCCGCAATTTTTTATTACTTTATGCACAACGTTCGCCAGGTTTTTGAAACTATATCATCGGACTCTCCCAAGATAAAGAACTATAAAGTTCAGACCCTAAAGTATGCCGACGATTTGGTGTTAATTTCAAAAACCCCATATGGACTCCAAAAACTTCTCGATGGCTTCAACAACTACATAATAGCCAATGACTTACGGGTGAATACGGCCAAAACCCAAGTTGTCGTCTATAGACCTCGAAATACCGCGCAATCCATTCCATCTTGGTCCATCAATCACATAGATTTGGCAAGTTACGTTTATCTTGGTATGGTCTTTGATGGTAATGCTTCAATGAACGCCCATCTGGATGTTGTAAAATGTAGACTCGATTCGGCTGTCTCACAGACAAAAATCATGATGCATCGTTATGGTGCTTTTACGATGAAACTGGCAGTTCTCTACTGGAAGCAAAAAGTGACCCCTTGTATTTTATATGGGTTTGAGTCGCAAGCACCTTGTCAGGCAGGAGTCTTTGACAGGTTAGAAGGCACATTTTGGAAAACAATTCTCCAGCTTCCACAATGCATTCCGATAGTAAGGGTGCGTTATGAATTAGGCCTCACCTCTCTAAATGCCCAATACCAGTGGAGAACATGTGCCCTTTTTCGGAAATGTTTGATGCCACACCGAGAACATAATGTTCTGCAATTTCTATCGAATTACATTTTCCATACTACACATCAGTTTGTTAGGCAGTGGTTACGAGCCATCTGTCTCACCCTAGTGGAAGCGGATGTGTCGCTTAACATGCTCTTGTCGGATCCAAATAAAGTAAAATTGCTAATCTATCAAAATGATTGGATCAAGACTCGTACCAAATGTCTCCAATACAAATCTGCAATGCCCGAACTTCTGACCCAACGTAAGTGTTGTGAGGGGGTGGCGTCTTTCTGTAGATTTTGTCTTGACACCCAGACTACAGAAACTTTAGAACACATACTATCATTATGCCCAACTCTAGTTCAAGAGCGTCGGAAATTTTTCTCATGGCATTGTGGTTATTTGGGAAATTTGGATTCAGTAGAAAGATGGTCCACGCTATTGTGCACGACTAAAGTCTCCCTTCAAATTGCAATTGCTAACTTCCTCTGTGGAGTGAACTTGACTTGCTAGAGAACCATTGTTACTTATGAATGTCTTTTGTTTATTTTGCACATGTGGAGTTTTCAATTGCCTAATTTTTGTTTGATGTTCATATTAATTGATTATCATTTACTACTTTTTTCCTTTTAATGATTGACAAGTGTGTAGTTTACAACTGATAATTCAATAATCATGATGAGCTTCTGTATTTTATGACTAATTGACTAATGGAATGTAAAGTTTATATTGAAAAGTTGATTTATTTCAACAATATCAATATTAAAAAAAGGCATTATTCAGTAGCTAAAGGAGGAGTTAGTGACACAGCAGCAAACAAATTTGGAGCGAAAGGCTCAATTTTCTGCACTGGATGAGGAGTATCAAGAAGGGGTTGAGAACTTGAGAGCGAGTCAACAAAAATTGAGTGAGCAGGTTGTGTACAATAGTGCCTGCCTCGAGGACATTTTTGAATTTCAAAAGCAGATTTAACTACTGAAAAATTAAAATAGCCAGTTGATTGTTAAGGTTGTCAATTCCCAAGCGGAATTCGATCAGATGCGCCAAAATCTGAACACTGTGAAACAATAGAAAGAGCAACCCAGGGAAGAGAATAGCAAATTCTGTCAGATGAAAAGTGCCCTGTGTCAGGAAGTGTGTCAGTTAAGGAAGGATATGGAGAAAAGTGAGTCCTGTTCTCAGGAACTGACTGACATGAGGATAGAAAGTGAAACATTAATGAAACGTGTGGGGCAAGCAGAGTTGGATATAGAGCAGGCAACAGAGGCCAAAAGTGCACAAAGGGAGGAGATTAGTCTCCTGCAAAAGAAGAGGTCTGAATATGCCCAGACAATACAAGCCCCACAGAAGGAAAATGAGCCCCCTTGTAAGAAGAACAAGGGAGTCAGTGGCCATGTAGGGGCACAAAACTAAGTAATAGATCTACTCAAGCCCTAATGGCAGAGCCCATAACTCAGGCATCTATATATCACCAAGATATAGGGGTTGAGAAAGACATATCTGAAAGATTGGAAAAGGAGATGGCCAAATACAAGCTGGCTCTGAGGCACCCTGACCAGATAGAGTATGGAAAGGCACCCTCAAATCACTGAGTGATGACCTCCTCACCAGGGACCTCAAGCCAAGTCACCACATTATATGCACAGGGTGCTGCTAACTTCATGCCTGCCAGTTTCCAAGAACAGGGACACATGAGCCAGCTGGACTCAACCAGGCCTAGTCCAACTGAGCCAGAAGGCCAGTCCTTATCGGACATTGACGGGTATTCATCTCTACCCACATTTAGAAATACCCCAGCATGTATTTCTGACCAGGAGGGCTCCTATGATGAGAAGATCAGAGAGTTACACTGGCAGAAACTAAAGTTACATAGGGACCACCTTGTCCGATTTAATGACAGAAAAGAACCGGATTCCAGGCCTCAAAAGAGTATTTTAAAAACCTTCACACATTCAGGGAGGTTGGGGGAATTCTCCACCATACCTGAAAGAAGGGATGTGGAAGACGAGTACTCCTCTGTCCGAAAAGGGGAGTTCAAGGGAAGTGACCCGTATAGCCCACCATACCACAGGGGAGAAGAGACCAGACCCTGTCATTCTGGGAGGGATTCCCAGTCTCATAGAGGTAAGGAGCACCTAGAGGACAGGGAGTGCACCACCAATAGTAGCAGCTCCGAGTCAGAGGGTGAGTGAACTCAGGTGCAGCAGAAAAGGAAGGCTGCCAAACAGAAGAGAGGTCCTGTAAAAGACCCAATTCGGCAAATAAAGGCCATAAAGAGCTTTATGACTCCCTACCATAAGAACGCCAAATACTCAGTCTGGGAGCCTCTAGAACTGTATGACCAAATGATGACATCATTTGGTATCACGAATGATCAAAATTCCATGGAGTTCGTCAAATGAACATTCTTCCCGGAATACTCCAGCTTCTTTGCAAGGCTGGAGGATTAAGATCCCCAAAGATGGTCCACTATAAGGTGGCTATCTTAAAGCATTTCTCCATTCACAGGATCCCTCAGGAGTCCTACAAGGTGGCCTACAACCTGCAGTGTGGAGAAGACCAAGTACCTAGGGAGTTTGTGCAAGAGCTGAAGTGGGCATTTGCCCAGACCTCTAGGTGGGTGAATACAAATAGCCGGGAGTTCATTAATTCTATGAACTCCCAAAATCCAGTATGACCCAACTGGTAAGGGACTTCCATGAGCATAGGACCCTGGATTGGGTGATAGAACAGGCCACCTGGATTTATGAAGTACAAAAGCCCTGTGAGAATAAAAATAATCCTAAAAACCCCAAACCGTCAAACACACCTGCTGCTGCCAAGGTGGCAGAGGTGAAAAATACCCCCACATTGGACTTGGAAATGGAGGGGGGCCAAAAATACTCCTCTCGCTAATATGAATAAGCAGAATGAGAGGCAGAGGAGACCCTCTGATCCAACCCAAATGGCGAGTAGTAAGGCAGGGTATCCGACCAATGCGTTATCTGACCCTGCCACCTGCATCAGCCCTAGATACAAGGGTAACAGACACATCTTGGGGTATGTATGGACTCCCCTGGCACAAGGCTAGAGGGGCAGAATCAGGTAAGTACTGCACTAGGAAACGTCCCTCAAAACTTCCCTCAAAACCTAAGTTTCTTTCCCAGATACCATTCAAACCGCAATTTCTGAAAAAATCCTCCTCACTCTCCCCGCTTTCAGGACAATAGATTCCGAAATCAGGGAGAAGGGAGACCAAGGACAGAGGGTTAACAAGGAAATTCTCAATACCCCGAGCTGCTCTGGGAGAAGTGACAGCTACCCTTTCCGGGAGCAGCAAAGGTATGAACCCAGACCCCCCTACCAACTAGAAATGATGTCTCAACTAGAGCGCCAGGTCCAACATTTGACACAAGATCTGGGTGGCAGAACAGCTCAACACCAGGTTCTGGCACCCCGGAGCAATGACGGGAAGAAACCCCCGACAACCAACAGGTTCCAGAGAAGGGGGGCCATGGGGAAGGGAGATGCAAAGCCCTAGAGGAAGTTTCCTTTCTCACCAGAGAAAAACCCCAAGAAACATCTGAATCTGAACGCAAGTCTCCTACCCCCGTAAAGCTGGAACCTAGGGAACAGAGGGTAAGTAGGAGAAACCAAGAGCAAAAGAGAACCCACTTTGTGGAGGAAAACCGAATCATCCCGTTCGGAGGGAAAGAATCCCAGGATGATTCAGGGAAGAACATTATCTTTCAGGGGTGGAAGGATCCCTCTCAAGGAAAAATGTGTCCTAAAGGACCCTAATTTAGACTGGGTAAGTATGGAGACTGACCCAGAGCAACACATTCTTGAACCCCAACAATGTCACCCTGATTACCCTGAAAGCAATTAGAAATCCCCCCCCCAAACGGGTCTGGGTAATTGTCTCCTGGAAAACAGGGCAGCAAAGAACCAGGGGGGAAAAGAGGACTTTCCAATTATACAGATATCTGGATGCAAAATCTTCTTTACAGATTCCCGGACTCCAACACAGTAAACTGTCCAAGATCACACAGTGTCGGAGTACAATATAAAAACATTAACTGCCAAGCTATGCACATTTTCTTTGTCCCCTTGAAAAGAGAGAAGGGAGATGTTATGCCTCATACAAGGTACAGGGTCAATGTGCATTATCAGCTTTGGTGGATGCTGGATCCCAAGCCACCCTCCTGTCCAAAAAGTCCTTTGACCACATGAATTCAGGAAGAGGTTTGGGGGAGTCACCAAATTCCTATCACATCTCTTCCTGGACAACTACAAAATGTCAATGGAAATGATATTTCTGTCGAAGGGACTGTGCATCTGGAGATCAAAATTGAGCGACATAGGTTGAAACACCAGGCGATAGTCGTCACTCCAGAGGGCACAACTTATCTACTGGGGAATTACCCCCTTCAGAGGTTATCACCCCTGATTGACTGCATGAACAAGGTCTTCTGGGTGCAGACTAACTGGCCAATCAAAACAAAGAACAAATTATGTGAGTTTAAATGGCACATGCCACATGATTGAACAACGGTCTGACCAAATAGAAATTCACTTTAGGAACTATCAAGTCCCAGACATCACTGTCATCTCTGTAGGAGAGCAAACTGGTGATGTGAACCCTTCTCCATTTTTTTTAAATTAACCTTCCTCCCAGTTTTAAGCGGCATTCCACATTGGAAAAAAATACTCTGAAATTGTATACCAATCCACGATCAGAAGAAAACCGAAGTCCCATGATAAAAAGGTGATGAAAAAATCAGCTCAAAATTTGGCCGACATCCAGAGAAAGGGTGAACAGCTGTTTTTCCTCCATTCAGGCAAATGATGTGGGGGGGGGGCTGTTCTCACCAGAGTATGCCTGAGTAACGGAAGAAGCTTTATCAGCGAAGCATTATTCAGGAAACTCCCAAAAGACCATAGCATTGCCACGTTTAAGTTGATTGATAAGTGGGAAATGGGCCTGGAAAATCCAAATTCCAAACCTCTCCTGCCTATCAGGTGCATGCCAAAAATGTCCATTGCCGACAAAAGCATAGAACATAATTGTTGGGTTCTGAGAGATGCCCCCTCTGCCTTTTACTTAGGCAGTGACATTCTCAATCAATTCGCAATTAATTTGGACCTAGTTCATTACAAAGCCTGGTCCGACTGGGGGTAACCCCATGGGCTTTGACAATGCTGAGAAAGCATTTCAGTCAGCTCAATTGCTGCCGTATTGCAGTTGAAGTTCAAATAAGAGAAGAGGTCACCATCCCAGGACAGGTAAGACAATTTACTATTCCTCTAAAAATTAAGCGAGGACAGAACCTCAAAAACAAGGATGCTTATATAAATTTGAATTATCACTTTCAACAACAAGGTTTGTATTTACATCCGACAGCCCTAGTTGACCTAGAACATGACACTATTTGAGTATTGGTGGATAACAGCGACCCTAGAAGTATCACTCTGGGCGAAGACACCTTATTGGAATGGTGGTTGATGCCCAACATTTTTCTATTGACTTAGGTAATGAGATCATGGGACCAATTCCAAATGACTGTTATAATCTTGATGACGATATCCCTACGGAAAAGATTTTCACTGGGCAGGGGGGTGGAGGGGATTTCTTGGTGTACTCTTCCTGCCCTTACGGTGGGGAAGAGGTGACCTGTGACATCAGGAAGGATGAGGTGGCCTTTCAAGTCAACAGTGACTATCTCTCATCCTTGACACCTCACGTCCAGGCCAACAGCATAACAAGAGATCTCTCCACCCAGCTGGAGCATACCGCAGAAATTGCAAAACCCAAGGTATTTCCAGGCTTTAAGCAGATGGTTGAAGAACGAATCAATCTCGCTGATACCTTTGAGACTGAGGAGCAGAAGCTGAAACAGGTGTTTTGGGATTTTCAAGAAAGTTTTGCTGTCGATTCGGACATGGGCACACAGAGATATATTCAACCTCCATGCCTACGGACCCTGAGATGCTCCAGTGTTTGTGAAGCAATATCAGTTGCCTCTCGCATCTATGGAGTCACTCAAGGTGATTATTAAAAACTTAGAATCCCAAGGGATCATTTGCCCAGTTCACAGTACCTTTAACAACCCAGTACTGGGGATACTCAAACCGAATGGCTAATGGAGACTTTGCCCAGACCTTAGAGAGTTAAACAAATGGGTCCACATGTCAAGATGGCCCCTTCCCTAAATCGATCAGGGACTGACCCAGATCCAAGGGTCAAAGGTGCAAACCGCCATTGACCTGACCAATGGTTACTGGCCAGTATCCGTGAGTAGGGAAGACCAGTACAAGCTTGCCTTTACCTTCGGGGGCCAGCAAAACATGTGGACCCAAACCCTGCTTGGATACATAAACTCTGGCAATTAATTTAATAACTTCCTGCATAAGGTCATGCCCGACTTGGGCAAAAGGGGAAACTAGCCTATGTGGATGATGTCTTAATCAAGAGCTCAACTGTGGAGGAACATATAGCTGAAATGCGCTATGTTCTTATCCAGTTGTAGAAAGTCGGGGCAAAACTGTCCTTCCAGAAGGCACAGTGGTGTGAGACCCGTGTGAACTTCTTAGGGCATGAAATCACCCCTGAGGGTCTCAGTCCCAGGTGAAAAAGGTTGAAGCATTATTGAAATTGAAAGACCCTACTACTCTGTGAGAACTAAGAAGCCTTCTTGGACTCATAATTATAGTAGAAAGTTCATAGACGACTACGCAGAGGTCATGTGACCTTTGTTCCATTTTTTAAAGGCCAGGGTCAAGTAGGAGTGGGGTTCAAAACAATCCGAGCAGGAACACATCTAAAGAGAAGCCTTTCCCAAGCGCCTTGTTTGTCTTACCCCATAAAGAACAAGGAATTCCTCTTGGAGACGGGGTTCTCAGAAACTTGCTTAACGGAAGTGTTATACCAAAAGCACGAGACGGTCAACAAAGTAATCTCGTACGTGAACAATCATTGTCCTCTGTGGAGGCAAAATTCAACGATTTTGAAAAGGCACTCCTGGCAACAGTGTGGGCGTTGAAGAATTTCCACCCATTCATCCAAGGGGAGCACATCATTGTTGTAACTCCTCACCAGCCCTTGCATTATCTCCAAAGTGACTGAATCCGAACCGGGAATGTGAGTAATTCCAGAATTACTTCCTGGATTCTGTCCATGAAAGGCTTTCCTGTGGTCAGATAAGGCTAAAACAAGAAGAGTCCCTAGCGCATGGTTTGGCTGACTTGCATGACTGTGCTCACGAGAACTGTCTCAAGGACGAATGTCTAAAGATCAGAGACAATATGGAGGCGTACCTTACTTCCCCGCACAAAGTCTAGGAGGAAAACATGTGCCAGGGGATACCCAAGGTTTATGTGGATGAGTTCTCCTACCATGTTGATAATCACGGTGAAAAAGAACAAGTGGCTACCATTAGGAATGCCTGGGTGAATGATGCTCCAGAGCCCTTCAAGGTCACTTTCTCTGCTAGGGCTCCCCACACTTTCTGATAATTCTCCTTCAAGCTCACTTTCTCTGCTAGGGCTCCCCACACTTTATGAAAATTCTCCTTCAAGCTCACTTTCTCTGCTAGGGCTCCCCACACTTTCTGAAAATTCTCCTTCAAGCTCACTTTCTCTGCTAGGGCTCCCCACACTTTCTGAAAATTCTCCTTCAAGCTCACTTTCTCTGCTAGGGCTCCCCACATTTTCTGAAAATTCTCCTTCAAGCTCACTTTCTCTGCTAGGGCTCACCACACTTTCTGATAATTCGCCTTCAAGCTCACTTTCTCTGCTAGGGCTCCCCACACTTTCTGATAATTCTCGTTCAAGGTCACTTTCTCTGCTAGGGCTCCCCACTCTTTCTGATAATTATCCTTCAAGCTCAATTTCTCTGCTAGGGATCCCCACACTTTCTGATAATTCTCGTTCAAGGTCACTTTCTCTGGTAGGGATCCCCACTTTTTCTGATAATTATCCTTCAAGCTCACTTTCTCTGCTAGGGCTCCCCAATGTTTCTGATAATTATACTTCAACGTCACTTTCTCTGCTAGGGCTCCCCACACTTTCTGATAATTCGCCTTCAAGCTCACGTTCTCTGCTAGGGCGCCCCACACTTCCTGATAATTATCCAGCAAGCTCACCTTCTCTGCTAGGGCTCCCCACTCTTTCTGATAATTATCCAGCAAAACTCACTTTCTCTGCTAGAGCTCCTCACACTTTCTGATAATTCTCCTTCAAGCTCACTTTCTCTGCTAGAGCTCCCCACACTTTCTGATAATTCTCCTTCAAGCTCACTTTCTCTGCTAGAGCTCCCCACACTTAATGATAATTCTCCTTCAAGCTCACTTTCTCTGCTAGAGCTCCCCACAATTTCTGATAATTACCCTCAAAGCTCACTTTCTCTGCTAGAACTCCCCACTCTTTCTGCACCCCATATTTACAGCTCACTCACGTTGCCAGAGGTCTCCAGCTCACCAATCTTAAGAACGCATGTTCCCTGCTACAACCCGGTCCCTCTGCCACTCATCCTACAGGTCACTCTGCCAAATAGGACTCATGCCCACTGTGGGCTCACCATATGGGAAGAGCTGCGGGCTCACCACGTGGGAAGAGTCGCAAGCTCACCATATGGGAAGAGTTGCAGGCTCACCATATGGGAAGAGTTGGGGGCTTGCCATATGGGAAGAGTTTCGTACTCACTGTATAGAAAGAGTTGCAGGCTCATCATATGGGGAGAGTTGCGGGCTTACCATATGGGAAAAGTTGTGGGCAGGCTCATCACATGGGAAGAGTTGCTGACTCACCACATGGGAAGAGTTGCAGGCTCATCATATGGGAAGAGTTGCAGGGCTCATCATATGGGAAGAGTTGCAGGGCTCATCATATGGGAAGAGTTGCGGGCTCATCATATGTGAAGAGTTGCAGGCTCATCATATGGGAAGAGTTGCGGCCTCATCATATGGGAAGAGTTGCAGGCTCATCATATGGGAAGAGTTGCGGACTTACCATATGGGAAAAGTTGTGGGCAGGCTCATCATATGGGAAGAGTTGCAGGCTCACCGTATGGGAAGAGTTGCAGGCTCATCATATGGGAAGAGTGCAGGCTCATCATATGGGAAGAGCTGCGGCTCACCACATGGGAAGAGTTGCAGGCTCATCATATGGGAAGAGCTGCAGGCTCATCATATGGGAAGAGTTGCGGGCTCATTATATGGGAAGTATTGCAGGCTCACCGTATGGGAAGAGTTGCAGACTCATCATATGGGAAGAGCTGCAGGCTCATCATATGGGAAGAGCTGCGGCTCACCACATGGGAAGAGTTGCAGGCTCATCATATGGGAAGAGCTGCAGGTTCATCATATGGGAAGAGTTGCGGGCTCATCATATGAAAAGAGCTGCATGCTCACCATATGGGAAAAGCTGCGGCTCACCACATGGGAAGAGTTGAGGGATCACCATATGGGAAGAGTTGCGGGCTCACCATATGGGAAGAGTTGCAGGCTCATCATATGGGAAGAGCTGCGGGCTCACTATATGGGAAGAGCTGCAGGCTCACCATATATGAAGAGTTGTGGGTTCACCATATGGGGAGAGTTGCGGGATCACCATATGGGAAGAGTTGTGGGCTCACCATATATGAAGAGTTGTGGTCTCACCATATGGGAAGAGCTGAGGGCTCACCATATGGGAAGAGTTGCTGGCGCATCATATGGGAAGAGTTGCTGGCTCATCACATGAGAAGAGTTGCTGGCTCATCATATGGGAAGAGTTGCAGAATCACTGTGTGGGAAGAGATGCAGGCTCATCATATGGGAAGAATTGAGTGTTCATCACATGGGAAGAGCTGCGGGCTCATCATATGGGAAAAGTTGCAGGCTCATCATATAAGAAGATTTGCGGGATCATTATATGGGGAGAGTTGCGGGATCACCATATGGGAATAGTTGCTGGCTCATCATATTGGAAGAGTTGTGGGCTCACCATATGGGAAGAGTTGCAGAATCACCGTACAGGAAGAGTTGCGGGCTCATCACATGGGAAGAGTTGCTGGCTCATCATATGGGAAGAGTTGCTGGCTCATCACATGGGAAGAGTTGCTGGCTCATCATGTGGGAAGAGTTGCAGAATCACTGTGTGGGAAGAGCTGCAGGCTCATCATATGGGAAGAATTGAGTGTTCATCACATGGGAAGAGCTGTGGGCTCATCATATGGGAAAAGTTGAAGGCTCATCATATAAGAAGATCTGCGGGATCATTATATGGGGAGAGTTGCGGGATCACCATATGGGAAGAGTTGCTGGCTCATCATATTGGAAGAGTTGTGAGCTCACCATATGGGAAGAGTTGCATAATCACCGTACGGGAAGAGTTGCGGGCTCATCACATGGGAAGACCTGAGGGCTCACCATATGGGAAGAGTTGCTGGCTCATCACATGGGAAGAGTTGCTGGCTCATCATATGGGAAGAGTTGTAGAATCTCTGCGTGGGAAGAGCTGTAGGCTCATCATATGGGAAGAATTGAGTGTTCATCACATGGGAAGAGCTGCGGGCTCATCATATGGGAAAAGTTGCAGGCTCATCATATAAGAAGATCTGCGGGATCATTATATGGGGAGAGTTGCGGGATCACCATATGGGAAGAATTGCTGACTCATCATATTGGAAGAGTTATGGGCTCACCATATGGGAAGAGTTGCAGAATCACCGTACGGGAAGAGTTGCGGGCTCATCACATGGGAAGAGCTGCAGAATCATCATATGTGAAGAGTTGCGGGGGGCTCATCATATGGGAAGAGCTGCAGGCTCATCATATGGGAAGAGTTGCGGGTTCTCCATATGGGAAGAGTTGCAGGCTCATCATATGGGAAGAGCTGCGGCTCATCACATGGGAAGAGTTGAGGACTCACCATATGGGAAGAGCTGCCAGCTCACTATATGTGAAGAGCTGCAGGCTCATTAAATGGGGAGAGTTGCAGGATCACTATATGGGAAGAGTTGCGGGCTCACCATATATGACGAATTGTGCGTTCACCATATGGGGAGAGTTGCGGGATCACCATATGGGAAGAGTTGCAGGCTCACCATATGGGAAGAGTTGCGGGATCACCATATGGGAAGAGTCGGGGGCTCACCATACGGGAAGAGTTGCAGGATCACCATATGGGAAGAGCTGCTGGCTCACCATTTGGGAAGAGTTGTGGGCTCACCATATGGGAAGAGCTGAGGACTCACCACATGGGAAGAGTTGCGGGATCACCACTTGGGAAGAGTTGCGGGCTCACCATATGGGAAGAGTTGCGGGATCACCATATGGGACGAGTCGGTAGCTCACCATATAGGAAGGGTTGCGGGATCACCATATGGAAAGAGCTGCGGGCTCACCATTTGGTAAGAGTTGCGGGCTCATCATATGGGAAGAGTTACAAGCTCACCATATGGGAGATCCCATGGGAAGAGTTGCAGGCTCACCATATATGAAGAGTTGTGGGCTCACCATATGGGAAGAGCTGAGGGCTCACCATATGGGAAGAGTTGAGTGCTCATAACATGGGAAGAGCTGCGGGCTCATCATATAGGAAAAGTTGAAGGCTCATCATATGGGAATAGCTGCTAGCTCATCATATGGGAAGAGTTGCAGAATCACCGTATGGGAAGAGTTGCGGGCTCATCATATGTGAAGAGCTGCAGGCTCATCATATGGGAAGAGTTGAGTGCTCATGACATGGGAAGAGCTGCGGGCTCATCATATGGGAGAAGTTGCAGGCTCATCATATGGGAATAGCTGCGGGATCATTATATGGGGAGAGTTGCGGGATCATCATATGGGAAGAGTTGCTGGCTCACCATATGGGAATAGTTGTGGGCTCACCATATGGGAAGAGTTGTGGGATCACCAAATGGGAAGAGTCGGGGGCTCACCATATGGGAAGAGTTGCGAGCTCACCATATGGGAAGAGTTGTAGGATCACCATTTAGTAAGAGCTGCAGGGTCACCATTTGGGAAGAGTTGCAGGCGCCTCATATGGGAAGAGTTGCTGGCTCACCATATGGGAAGAGTTGCAGGGCTCATCATATGGGAAGAGTTGCAGGATCACCATATGGGAAGAGTTGCGGGCTCATCATATGGGAAGAGTTGCTGGCTCACCATATGGGAAGAGTTGCAGGCTCATCATATGGGAAGAGTTGCAGGCTCATCATATGGGAAGCGCTGCGGATAACCATATGGAAAGAGCTGCTGGCTCATCATATGGAAAGAGTTGCTGGCTCACCATATGGAAAGAGTTGCAGGCTCATCATATGGGAAGAGTTGAGTGCTCATCACATGGGAAGAGCTGCGGGCTCATCGTATGGGAAATTTTGCAGGCTCATCATATGGGAATAGCTGCGGGATCATTATATGGGGAGAGTTGCAGGATCATCATATGGGAAGAGTTTCTGGCTCACCATATGGGAATAGTTGTGGGCTCACCATATGGAAAGAGTTGTGGGATCACCATTTGGGAAGAGTTGGGGGCTCACCATATGGGAAGAGATGCAGGCTCATCACATGGGAAGAGTTGAGTGCTCATCACATGGGAAGAGCTGCGGGCTCATCGTATGGGAAATTTTGCAGGCTCATCATATGGGAATAGCTGCGGGATCATTATATGGGGAGAGTTGCAGGATCATCATATGGGAAGAATTGCTGGCTCACCATATGGGAATAGTTGTGGGCTCACCATATGCAAAGAGTTATGGGATCACCATTTGGGAAGAGTTGGGGGCTCACCATATGGGAAGAGATGCAGGCTCACCATTTGGGAAGAGTTGCAGGCTCCTCATATGGGAAGAGTTGCAGGCTCACCATATGGGAAGAGTTGCCAGGCTCATCATATGGGAAGAGTTGCTGGCTCAGCATATGGGAAGAGTTGCAGGCTCATCATATGGGAAGAGTTGCGGGCTCATCATATGGGAAGCGCTGCGGGATCACCATATGGGAAGAGTTGCTGGCTCATCATATGGGAAGTGTTGCGGGCTCACCATATGGGAAGAGTTGCGGGCTCATCATATGGGAAGAGTTGCTGGCTCACATTATGGGAAGAGTTGCAGGCTCATCATATGGGAAGAGTTGCGGGCTCATCATATGGGAAGCGCTGCGGGATCACCATATGGGAAGAGTTTCTGGCTCATCATATGGGAAGTGTTGCGGGCTCACCATATGGGAAGAGTTGCGGGCTCACCATATGGGAAGAATTGCGGGCTCACCATATGGGAAGAGTTGCGGGATCACCATATGGGAAGAGTAAGGGGCTCACTGCATGGGAAGAGTTGCGGGCTCATTATATGGGAAGAGTTGCTGGCTCATCATTCGGGAAAAGTTGTGGGATCACCATATGGGAAGAGCTGAGGGCTCAACATATGGGAAGAGTTGCGGGATCACCATATGGGAAGAGTTGCGGGCTCACCATATATGAAGAATTGTGCGTTCACCATATGGGAAGAGTTGCGGGCTCATTATATAGGAAGAGTTGTGGGCTCACCATATGGGAAGAGCTGAGGGCTCACCATATGGGAAGAGTTGCGGGATCACGACATGGGAAGTGTTGCAGGCTCACCATATGGGAAGAGTTGCGGGATCACCATATGGGAAGAGTCGGGGGCTCACCATACGGGAAGAGTTGCAGGATCACCATATGGGAAGAGCTGCTGGCTCACCATTTGGGAATAGTTGCTGGCACATCATATGGGAAGAGTTGCAGACTTACCATATATGAAGAGTTGTGAGCTCACCATATGGGAAGAGCTGAGGGCTCACCATTTGGGAAGAGTTGTGGGCTCACCATATATGAAGAATTGAAGAATTGTGGGCTCACCATATGGGAAGAGTTGCTGGCTCATCACATGGGAAGAGTAGCATGCTCATCATATGCGAAGAGCTGCGGGATCATTATGTGGGGAGAGTTGCGGGATCACCATATGGGGAGAGTTGCTGGCTCACCATATGGGAAGAGTTGTGGGCTCACCATATAGGAAGAGCTGCGGCTCACCACATGGGAAGAGTTGAGGGCTCACCATATGGGAATAGCAGGATGCTCACCATAAGGGAAGAGTTATGGGCTCACCATAAAGTAAGAGTTGAGGGCTCACCATATGGGAAGAGTGGCAGACTCACCATATGGGAAGAGTTGCATGCTCATTAAATGGGGAGAGTTGCAGGCTCACTATATATGAAGAGTTGTGGGTTAACCATATGGGGAGAGTTGCGGGATAACCATATGGGAAGAGTTGTGGGCTCACCATATATGAAGAGTTGTGGGCTCACCATATGGGAAGAGTTGGGGGATCACCATATGGGAAGAGTTGTGGGCACATCATATGGGAAGAGTTGTGGGCTCACCATATGGGAAGAGCTGAGGGCTCACCATATGGGAAGAGTTGTGGGCTCACCATATATGAAGAGTCGGGGGCGCACCATACGAGAAGAGCTGAGGGCTCACCATATGGGAAGAGTTGTGGGCTCACCATATATGAAGAGTTGGGGGATCACCATATGGGAAGAGTTGTGGGCACATCATATGGGAAGAGTTGTGGGCTCACCATATGGGAAGAGCTGAGGGCTCACCATATGGGAAGAGTTGTGGGCTCACCATATATGAAGAGTTGTTGGCACATCATATGGGAAGAGTTGTGGGCTCACCATATGGGAAGAGCTGAGGGCTCACCATATGGGAAGAGTTGTGGGCTCACCATATATGAAGAGTTGTGGGATCACCAAATGGGAAGAGTCGGGGGCTCACCATATGGTAAGAGTTGCGAGCTCACCATATGGGAAGAGTTGTAGGATCACCATTTAGTAAGAGCTGCAGGCTCACCATTTGGGAAGAGTTGCAGGCGCCTCATATGGGAAGAGTTGCTGGCTCACCATATGTGAAGAGTTGCAGGGCTCATCATATGGGAAGAGTTGCGGGATCACCATATGGGAAGAGTTGCGTGCTCATCATATGGGAAGAGTTGCTGGCTCACCATATGGGAAGAGTTGCAGGCTCATCCTATGGGAAGAGTTGCAGGCTCATCATATGGGAAGCGCTGCGGATCACCATATGGAAAGAGCTGCTGGCTCATCATATGGAAAGAGTTGAGGGCTCACCATATCAGAAGAGTTGCGGGCTCATCATATGGGAAGAGCTGCGGGCTCATCATATGGGAAGAGTTGAGTGCTCATCACATGGGAAGACCTGCGGGCTCATCATATGGGAAATTTTGCAGGCTCATCATTTGGGAATAGCTGCGGGATCATTATATGGGGAGAGTTGCAGGATCATCATATGGGAAGAGTTGCTGGCTCACCATATGGGAATAGTTGTGGGCTCACCATATGGGAAGAGTTGCGGGATCACCATTTGGGAAGAGTTGGGGGCTCACCATATGGGAAGAGATGCAGGCTCACCATTTGGGAAGAGTTGCAGGCTCCTCATATGGGAAGAGTTGCAGGCTCACCATATGGGAAGAGTTGCCGGGCTCATCATATGGGAAGAGTTGCTGGCTCACCATATGGGAAGAGTTGCAGGCTCATCATATGGGAAGAGTTGCGGGCTCATCATATGGGAAGCGCTGTGGGATCACCATATGGGAAGAGTTGCTGGCTCATCATATGGGAAGTGTTGCAGGCTCACCATATGGGAAGAGTTGCGGGCTCATGATATGGGAAGAGTTGCGGGCTCATCATATGGGAAGAGTTGCTGGCTCACCATATGGGAAGAGTTGCAGGCTCATCATATGGGAAGAGTTGCGGGCTCATCATATGGGAAGCGCTGCGGGATCACCATATGGGAAGAGTTTCTGGCTCATCATATGGGAAGTGTTGCGTGCTCACCATATCGGAAGAGTTGCGGGCTCACCATATTGGAAGAATTCCGGGCTCACCATGTGGGAAGAGTTGCGGGATCACCATATGGGAAGAGTAAGGGGCTCACTGCATGGGAAGAGTTGCGGCCTCATTATATGGGAAGAGTTGCTGGCTCATCATACGGGAAAAGTTGTGGGATCACCATATGGGAAGAGCTGAGGGCTCAACATATGGGAAGAGTTGCGGAATCACCACATGGGAAATGTTGCGGGCTCACCATATGGGAAGAGTTGTGGGATCACCATATGGGAAGAGTCGGGGGCGCACCATACGAGAAGAGCTGAGGGCTCACCATATGGGAAGAGTTGTGGGCACATCATATGGGAAGAGTTGTGGGCTCACCATATGGGAAGAGCTGAGGGCTCACCATATGGGAAGAGTTGTGGGCTCCCCATATATGAAGAGTTGTGGGCTCACCATATGGGAAGAGTTGCTGGCTCATCATATGGGAAGAGTTGGTGGCTCATCACATGTGAAGAGTTGCAGGCTCATCATATGGGAAGAGCTGCGGGCTCATCAAATGGGGAGAGTTGAGGGATTACCATATGGGAAGAGCTGCAGGCTCGCTTTATGGGAAGAGTTGGGGGCTCACCATATGGGAAGAACTGCGGGCTTGCAATATGGGAAGAGTTGCAGGCTCACCGTATGGGAATAGTTGCGGGCTCACCATTTGGGAAGAGTTGCGGGTTCTCCATATGGGAAGAGTTGCAGGCTCATCATATGGGGAGAGTTGCGGGCTCACCAAATGGGAAGAGCTGCGGATCATCACATGGGAAGAGTTGAGGACTCACCATATGGGAAGAGCTGCCAGCTCACTATATGTGAAGAGCTGCAGGCTCATTAAATGGGGAGAGTTGCAGGATCACTATATGGGAAGAGTTGCGGGCTCACCATATATGAAGAATTGTGCGTTCACCATATGGGGAGAGTTGCGGGATCACCATATGGGAAGAGTTGCAGGCTCACCATATGGGAAGATTTGCGGGATCACCATATGGGAAGAGTCGGGGGCTCACCATTGGGGAAGAGTTGTGGGCTCACCATATATGAAGAATTGTGGGCTCACCATATGGGGAGAGTTGCGGGATCACCATATGGGAAGAGTTGCGGGCTCATTATATGGGAAGAGTTGTGGGCTCACCATATGGGAAGAGCTGAGGGCTCACCATATGGGAAGAGTTGCGGGATCACGACATGGGAAGTGTTGCAGGCTCACCATATGGGAAGAGTTGCGGGATCACCATATGGGTAGAGTCGGGGGCTCACCATACGGGAAGAGTTGCAGGATCACCATATGGGAAGAGCTGCTGGCTCACCATTTGGGAAGAGTTGCTGGCTCATCACATGGGAAGAGTTGCAGGCTCATCATATCCGAAGAACTGCAGGATCATTATGTGGGGAGAGTTGCGGGATCACCATATGGGGAGAGTTGCTGGCTCACCATATGGGAAGAGTTGTGGGCTCACCATATAGGAAGAGCTGCGGCTCACCACATGGGAAGAGTTGAGGGCTCACCATATGGGAATAGCAGGATGCTCACCATAATTGAAGAGTTATGGGCTCACCATATGGGAAGAGTTGCAGACTCACCATATGGGAAGAGTTGCATGCTCATTAAATGGGGAGAGTTGCAGGCTCACCATATATGAAGAGTTGTGGGTTAACCATATGGGGAGAGTTGCGGGATCACCATATGGGAAGAGTTGTGGGCTCACCATATATGAAGAGTTGTGGGTTCACCATATGGGAAGAGTTGGGGGATCACCATATGGGAAGAGTTGCCGGCTCATTATATGGGAAGAATTGCAGGCTCACCATATATGAAGTGCTGAGGGCTCACCATATGGGAAGAGCTGAGGGCTCACCATATGGCAAGAGTTGAGTACTCATCACATGGGAAGAGCTGCGGGCTCATCATATAGGAAAAGCTGAAGGCTCATCATATGGGAATAGCTGCGGGATCATTATATGGGGAGAGTTGCTGGCTCATCATATGGGAAGAGTTGCAGACTCACCATATGGGAAGAGTTGCATGCTCATTTAATGGGGAGATTGCGGGATCACCATATGGGAAGAGTTGGGGGATCACCATATGGGAAGAGTTGCCGGCTCATTATATGGGAAGAATTGCAGGCTCATCATAAGGGAAGAGTTGTGGGCTCACCATATGGGAAGAGCTGAGGGCTCACCACATGGGAAGAGTTGCGGGATCACCACATGGGAATAGTTGCGGGTTCACCATATGGGAAGAGTTGCGGGATCACCATATGGGACGAGTCGGTAGCTCACCATATAGGAAGGGTTGCGGGATCACCATATGGAAAGAGCTGCGGGCTCACCATTTGGGAAGAGTTGCGGGCTCATCATATGGGAAGAGTTGCAAGCTCACCATATGGGAGATCCCATGGGAAGAGTTGCAGGCTCACCATATATGAAGAGTTGTGGGCTCACCATATGGGAAGAGCTGAGGGCTCATCATATGGGAAGAGTTGAGTACTCATCACATGGGAAGAGCTGCGGGCTCATCATATAGGAAAAGTTGAAGGCTCATCATATGGGAATATCTGCTGGCTCATCATATGGGAAGAGTTGCAGAATCACCGTACGGGAAGAGTTGCGGGCTCATCATATGGGAAGAGCTGCAGGCTCATCATATGGGAATAGCTGCGGGATCATTATATGGGGAGAGTTGCGGGATCATCATATGGGAAGAGTTGCTGGCTCACCATATGGGAATAGTTGTGGGCTCACCATATGGGAAGAGTTGTGGGATCACCAAATGGGAAGAGTCGGGGGCTCACCATATGGGAAGAGTTGCGAGCTCACCATATGGGAAGAGTTGTAGGATCACCATTTAGTAAGAGCTGCAGGCTCACCATTTGGGAAGAGTTGCAGGCGCCTCATATGGGAAGAGTTGCTGGCTCACCATATGGGAAGAGTTGCAGGGCTCATCATATGGGAAGAGTTGCGGGATCACCATATGGGAAGAGTTGCGGGCTCATCATATGGGAAGAGTTGCTGGCTCACCATATGGGAAGAGTTGCAGGCTCATCATATGGGAAGAGTTGCAGGCTCATCATATGGGAAGCGCTGCGGATCACCATATGGAAAGAGCTGCTGGCTCATCATATGGAAAGAGTTGCTGGCTCACCATATGGGAAGAGTTGCAGGGCTCACCATATCAGAAGAGTTGCAGGCTCATCATATGGGAAGAGCTGCGGGCTCATCATATGGGAAGAGTTGAGTGCTCATCACATGGGAAGAGCTGCGGGCTCATCATATGGGAAATTTTGCAGGCTCATCATATGGGAATAGCTGCGGGATCATTATATGGGGAGAGTTGCAGGATCATCATATGGGAAGAGTTGCTGGCTCACCATATGGGAATAGTTGTGGGCTCACCATATGGGAAGACTGGCGGGATCACCATTTGGGAAGAGTTGGGGGCTCACCATATGGGAAGAGATGCAGGCTCACTTTTTGGGAACAGTTGCAGGCTCCTCATATGGGAAGAGTTGCAGGCTCACCATATGGGAAGAGTTGCCAGGCTCATCATATGGGAAGAGTTGCTGGCTCACCATATGGGAAGAGTTGCAGGCTCATCATATGGGAAGCGCTGCGGGATCTCCATATGGGAAGAGTTGCTGGCTCATCATATGGGAAGTGTTGCAGGCTCACCATATGGGAAGAGTTGCGAGCTCATCATATGGGAAGAGTTGCTGGCTCACCATATGGGAAGAGTTGCGGGTTCTCCATATGGGAAGAGTTGCAGGCTCATCATATGGGGAGAGTTGCGGGCTCACCAAATGGGAAGAGCTGCGGCTCATCACATGGGAAGAGTTGAGGACTCACCATATGGGAAGAGCTGCCAGCTCACTATATGTGAAGAGCTGCAGGCTCATTAAATGGGGAGAGTTGCAGGATCACTATATGGGAAGAGTTGCGGGCTCACCATATATGAAGAATTGTGCGTTCACCATATGGGGAGAGTTGCGGGATCACCATATGGGAAGAGTTGCAGGCTCACCATATGGGAAGAGTTGCGGGATCACCATATGGGAAGAGTCGGGGGCTCACCATTGGGGAAGAGTTGTGGGCTCACCATATATGAAGAATTGTGGGCTCACCATATGGGGAGAGTTGCGGGATCACCATATGGGAAGAGTTGCGGGCTCATTATATGGGAAGAGTTGTGGGCTCACCATATGGGAAGAGCTGAGGGCTCACCATATGGGAAGAGTTGCGGGATCACGACATGGGAAGTGTTGCAGGCTCACCATATGGGAAGAGTTGCGGGATCACCATATGGGTAGAGTCGGGTGCTCACCATACGGGAAGAGTTGCAGGATCACCATATGGGAAGAGCTGCTGGCTCACCATTTGGGAAGAGTTGCTGGCTCATCACATGGGAAGAGTTGCAGGCTCATCATATGCGAAGAACTGCAGGATCATTATGTGGGGAGAGTTGCGGGATCACCATATGGGGAGAGTTGCTGGCTCACCATATGGGAAGAGTTGTGGGCTCACCATATAGGAAGAGCTGCGGCTCACCACATGGGAAGAGTTGAGGGCTCACCATATGGGAATAGCAGGATGCTCACCATAATTGAAGAGTTATGGGCTCACCATATGGGAAGAGTTGCAGACTCACCATATGGGAAGAGTTGCATGCTCATTAAATGGGGAGAGTTGCAGGCTCACCATATATGAAGAGTTGTGGGTTAACCATATGGGGAGAGTTGCGGGATCACCATATGGGAAGAGTTGTGGGCTCACCATATATGAAGAGTTGTGGGTTCACCATATGGGAAGAGTTGGGGGATCACCATATGGGAAGAGTTGCCGGCTCATTATATGGGAAGAATTGCAGGCTCACCATATATGAAGTGCTGAGGGCGCACCATATGGGAAGAGCTGAGGGCTCACCATATGGGAAGAGTTGAGTACTCATCACATGGGAAGAGCTGCGGGCTCATCATATAGGAAAAGCTGAAGGCTCATCATATGGGAATAGCTGCGGGATCATTATATGGGGAGAGTTGCTGGCTCATCATATGGGAAGAGTTGCAGACTCACCATATGGGAAGAGTTGCATGCTCATTAAATGGGGAGATTGCGGGATCACCATATGGGAAGAGTTGGGGGATCACCATATGGGAAGAGTTGCCGGCTCATTATATGGGAAGAATTGCAGGCTCATCATATGGGAAGAGTTGTGGGCTCACCATATGGGAAGAGCTGAGGGCTCACCACATGGGAAGAGTTGCGGGATCACCACATGGGAAGAGTTGCAGGTTCACCATATTGGGAGAGTTGCGGGATCACCATATGGGACGAGTCGGTAGCTCACCATAAAGGAAGGGTTGCGGGATCACCATATGGAAAGAGCTGCGGGCTCACCATTTGGGAAGAGTTGCGGGCTCATCATATGGGAAGAGTTGCAAGCTCACCATATGGGAGATCCCATGGGAAGAGTTGCAGGCTCACCATATATGAAGAGTTGTGGGCTCACCATATGGGAAGAGCTGAGGGCTCATCATATGGGAAGAGTTGAGTACTCATCACATGGGAAGAGCTGCGGGCTCATCATATAGGAAAAGTTGAAGGCTCATCATATGGGAATATCTGCTGGCTCATCATATGGGAAGAGTTGCAGAATCACCGTACGGGAAGAGTTGCGGGCTCATCATATGGGAAGAGCTGCAGGCTCATCATATGGCAATAGCTGCGGGATCATTATATGGGGAGAGTTGCGGGATCATCATATGGGAAGAGTTGCTGGCTCACCATATGGGAATAGTTGTGGGCTCACTATATGGGAAGAGTTGTGGGATCACCAAATGGGAAGAGTCGGGGGCTCACCATATGGGAAGAGTTGCGAGCTCACCATATGGGAAGAGTTGTAGGATCACCATTTAGTAAGAGCTGCAGGCTCACCATTTGGGAAGAGTTGCAGGCGCCTCATATGGGAAGAGTTGCTGGCTCACCATATGGGAAGAGTTGCAGGGCTCATCATATGGGAAGAGTTGCGGGATCACCATATGGGAAGAGTTGCGGGCTCATCATATGGGAAGAGTTGCTGGCTCACCAAATGGGAAGAGTTGCAGGCTCATCATATGGGAAGAGTTGCAGGCTCATCATATGGGAAGCGCTGCGGATCACCATATGGAAAGAGCTGCTGGCTCATCATATGGAAAGAGTTGCTGGCTCACCATATGGGAAGAGTTGCAGGGCTCACCATATCAGAAGAGTTGCAGGCTCATCATATGGGAAGAGCTGCGGGCTCATCATATGGGAAGAGTTGAGTGCTCATCACATGGGAAGAGCTGCGGGCTCATCATATGGGAAATTTTGCAGGCTCATCATATGGGAATAGCTGCGGGATCATTATATGGGGAGAGTTGCAGGATCATCATATGGGAAGAGTTGCTGGCTCACCATATGGGAATAGTTGTGGGCTCACCATATGGGAAGAGTTGCGGGATCACCATTTGGGAAGAGTTGGGGGCTCACCATATGGGAAGAGATGCAGGCTCACTTTTTGGGAACAGTTGCAGGCTCCTCATATGGGAAGAGTTGCAGGCTCACCATATGGGAAGAGTTGCCAGGCTCATCATATGGGAAGAGTTGCTGGCTCACCATATGGGAAGAGTTGCAGGCTCATCATATGGGAAGCGCTGCGGGATCACCATATGGGAAGAGTTGCTGGCTCATCATATGGGAAGTGTTGCAGGCTCACCATATGGGAAGAGTTGCGAGCTCATCTTATGGGAAGAGTTGCTGGCTCACCATATGGGAAGAGTTGCAGGCTCATCATATGGGAAGAGTTGCGGGCTCATCATATGGGAAGCGCTGCGGGATCACCATATGGGAAGAGTTTCTGGCTCATCATATGGGAAGTGTTGCGGGCTCACCATATGGGAAGAGTTGCAGGCTCACCATATGGGAAGAATTGCGGGCTCACCATATGGGAAGAGTTGCGGGATCACCATATGGGAAGAGTAAGGGGCTCACTGCATGGGAAGAGTTGCGGGCTCATTATATGGGAAGAGTTGCTGGCTCATCATACGGGAAAAGTTGTGGGATCACCATATGGGAAGAGCTGAGGGCTCAACATATGGGAAGAGTTGCGGGATCACCATATGGGAAGAGTTGCGGGCTCATCATATGGGAAGAATTGCAGGCTCACCGTATGGGAAGAGTTGCAGGCTCATCATATGGGAAGAGCTGCAGGCTCATCATATGGGAAGAGCTGCAGGCTCATCATATGGGAAGAGTTGCGGGCTCATCATATGGGAAGAGCTGCAGGCTCACCATATGGGAAGAGCTGCGGCTCACCACATGGGAAGAGTTGAGGGCTCACCATATGGGAAGAGTTGCGGACTCATCATATGGGAAGAGCTGCAAGCTCACTATATGGGAAGAGCTGCAGGCTTATTAATTGGGGAGAGTTGCAGGATCACTATATGGGAAGAGTTGCGGGCTCACCATATATGAAGTGTTGTGGGTTCACCATATGGGGAGAGTTGCGGGATCACCATATGGGAAGAGTTGTGGGATCACCACATGGGAAGAGTTGCGGGCTCACCATATGGGAAGAGTTGCTGGCTCATCATATGCGAAGAGTTGCTGGCTCATCACAAGGGAAGAGTTGCTGGCTCACCATATGGGAAGAGTTGCTGGCTAATCATATGGGAAGTGTTGCAGAATCATTGTGCGGGAAGAGCTGCAGGCTCATCATATATGAAGAGTTGAGTGTTCATCACATGGGAAGAGCAGCGGGCTCATCATATGGGAAAAGTTGCAGGCTCATCATATAAGAAGAGCTGCGGGATCAATATATGGGGAGAGATGCGGGATCACCATATGGGAACAGTTGCTAGCTCACCATATTGGAAGAGTTGGGGGCTCACCATATGGGAAGAGTTGCAGAATCACCGTATGGGAAGAGTTGTGGGCTCATCACATGGGAAGAGCTGCGGCCTCATCATATGTGAAGAGTTGCAGGCTCATCATATGGGAAGAGCAGCGGGCTCATCATATGGGGAGAGTTGAGGGATCACCATATGGGGAGAGCTGCAGGCTCGCTTTATGGGAAGAGTTGGGGGCTCACCATATGGGAAGAACTGCGGGCTCGCAATATGGGAAGAGTTGCAGGCTCACCGTATGGGAATAATTGCGGGCTCACCATATGGGAAGAGTTGCGGGCTCACCAAATGGGAGGAGCTGCGGCTCATCACATGGGAAGAGTTGAGGACTCACCATATGTGAAGAGCTGGGGGCTCATCATATGGGAAGAGTTGTGGGCTCACCACATGGGATGAGTTGAGTGATCACCATATGGGAAGAGTTGTGGGCTCATCATATGGGAAGAGTTGCAGACTCACCATATGGGAAGAACTGAGGGCTCATCATATGGGAAGAGCTGCCAGCTCACTATATGTGAAGAGCTGCAGGCTCATTAAATGGGGAGAGTTGCAGGATTACTATATGGGAAGAGTTGCGGGCTCACCATATATGAAGAATTGTGCGTTTACCATATGGGGAGAGTTGCGGGATCACCATATGGGAAGAGTTGCGGTCTCATTATATGGGAAGCGTTGCAGGCTCATCATATGGGGAGAGTTGGGGGCTCACCATATGGGAAGAGCTGAGGGCTCACCATATGGGAAGAGTTGCGGGATCACGACATGGGAAGTGTTGCAGGCTCACCATATGGGAAGAGATGCGGGATCACCATATGGGAAGAGTCGGGGGCTCACCATACGGGAAGAGTTGCAGGATCACCATATGGGAAGAGCTGCGGGCTCACCATTTGGGAAGAGTTGCGGGCACATCATATGGGAAGAGTTGCAGACTTACCATATATGAAGAGTTGTGAGCTCACCATATGGGAAGAGTTGCTGGCTCATCACATGGGAAGAGTTGCTGGCTCATCACATGGGAAGAGTTGCAGGCTCATCATATGCGAAGAGCTGCGGGATCATTATGTGGGGAGAGTTGCGGGATCACCATATGGGGAGAGTTGTTGGCTCACCATATGGGAAGAGTTGTGGGCTCACCATATAGGAAGAGCTGCGGCTCACCACATGGGAAGAGTTGAGGGCTCACCATATGGGAATAGCAGGATGCTCACCATAAGGGAAGAGTTATGAGCTCACCATAAGGTAAGAGTTGGGGGCTCACCATATGGGAAGTGTTGCAGACTCACCATATGGGAAGATTTGCATGCTCATTAAATGGGGAGAGTTGCAGGCTCACCATATATGAAGAGTTGTGGGTTTACCATATGGGGAGAGTTGCGGGATCACCATATGGGAAGAGTTGTGGGCTCACCATATATGAAGAGTTGTGGGTTAACCATATGGGAAGAGTTGGGGGATCACCATATGGGAAGAGTTGCCGGCTCATTATATGGGAAGAATTGCAGGCTCATCATATGGGAAGAGTTGCAGACTCACCATATGGGAAGAACTGAGGGTTCATCATATGGGAAGAGCTGCCAGCTCACTATATGTGAAGAGCTGCAGGCTCATTAAATGGGGAGAGTTGCAGGATCACTATATGGGAAGAGTTGCGGGCTCACCATATATGAAGAATTGTGCGTTCACCATATGGGAAGAGTTGCGGGATCACCATATGGGAAGAGTTGCGGGCTCATTATATGGGAAGAGTTGTGGGCTCACCATATGGGAAGAGCTGAGGGCTCACCATATGGGAAGAGTTGCGGGATCACGACATGGGAAGTGTTGCAGGCTCACCATAAGGGAAGAGTTGCGGGATCACCATATGGGAAGAGTCGGGGGCTCACCATACGGGAAGAGTTGCAGGATCACCATATGGGAAGAGCTACTGGCTCACCATTTGGGAAGAGCTGAGGGCTCACCATTTGGGAAGAGTTGTGGGCTCACCATATATGAAGAGTTGTGGGCTCACCATATGGGAAGAGTTGGGGGATCACCATATGGGAAGAGTTGCCGGGTCATTATATGGGAAGAATTGCAGGCTCATCATATGGGAAGTGTTGTGGGCTCACCATATGGGAAGAGCTGAGGGCTCACCACATGGGAATAGTTGCGGGATCACCACATGGGAAGAGTTGCGGGCTCACCATATGGGAAGAGTTGCGGGATCACCATATGGGAAGAGTCGGTGGCTCACCATATAGGAAGGGTTGCGGGATCACCATATGGAAAGAGCTGCGGGCTCACCATTTGGGAAGAGTTGCGGGCTCATCATATGGGAAGAGTTGCAAGCTCACCATATGGGAGATCACATGGGAAGAGTTGCAGGCTCACCATATAAGAGCTGAGGGCTCACCATATGGGAAGAGTTGAGTGCTCATCACATGGGAAGAGCTGCGGGCTCATCATATAGGAAAAGTTGAAGGCTCATCATATGGGAATAGCTGCGGGATCATTATATGGGGAGAGTTGCTGGCTCATCATATGGGAAGAGTTGCAGAATCACCGTACGGGAAGAGTTGTGGGCTCATCATATGGGAAGAGCTGCAGGCTCATCATATGGGAAGAGTTGAGTGCTCATGACATGGTAAGAGCTGCAGGCTCATCATATGGGAAAAGTTGCAGGCTTATCATATGGGAATAGCTGCGGGATCATTATATGGGGAGAGTTGCGGGATCATCATATGGGAAGAGTTGCTGGCTCACCATATGGGAATAGTTGTGGGCTCACCATATGGGAAGAGTTGTGGGATCACCAAATGGGAAGAGTCGGGGGCTCACCATATGGGAAGAGTTGCGAGCTCACCATATGGGAAGAGTTGTAGGATCACCATTTAGTAAGAGCTGCAGGCTCACCATTTGGGAAGAGTTGCAGGCGCCTCATATGGGAAGAGTTGCTGGCTCACCATATGGGAAGAGTTGCAGGGCTCATCATATGGGAAGAGTTGCGGGATCACCATATGGGAAGAGTTACGGGCTCATCAGATGGGAAGAGTTGCTGGCTCACCATATGGGAAGAGTTGCAGGCTCATCATATGGGAAGAGTTGCAGGCTCATCATATGGGAAGTGCTGCGGATCACCATATGGAAAGAGCTGCTGGCTCATCATATGGAAAGAGCTGCTGGCTCACCATATGGGAAGAGTGGCAGGGTTCACCATATCAGAAGAGTTGCGGGCTCATCATATGGGAAGAGCTGCGGGCTCATCATATGGGAAGAGTTGAGTGCTCATCACATGGGAAGAGCTGCGGGCTCATCATATGGGAAATTTTGCAGGCTCATCATATGGGAATAGCTGCGGGATCATTATATGGGGAGAGTTGCATGATCATCATATGGGAGGAGTTGCTGGCTCACCATATGGGAATAGTTGTGGGCTCACCATATGGGAAGAGTTGTGGGATCACCATTTGGGAAGAGTTGGGGGCTCACCATATGGGAAGAGATGCAGGCTCACCATTTGGGAAGAGTTGCAGGCTCCTCATACGGGAAGAGTTGCAGGCTCACCATATGGGAAGAGTTGCCGGGCTCATCATATGGGAAGAGTTGCAGGCTCATCATATGGGAAGAGTTGCGGGCTCTTCATATGGGAAGCGCTGCGGGATCACCATATGGGAAGAGTTGCTGGCTCATCATATGGGAAGTGTTGCAGGCTCACCATATGGGAAGAGTTGCGGGCTCATCATATGGGAAGAGTTGCGGGCTCATCATATGGGAAGAGTTGCTGGCTCACCATATGGGAAGAGTTGCAGGCTCATCATATGGGAAGAGTTGCGGGCTCATCATATGGGAAGTGCTGCGGGATCACCATATGGCAAGAGTTTCTGGCTCATCATATGGGAAGTGTTGCGGGCTCACCATATCGGAAGAGTTGCGGGCTCACCATATGGGAAGAATTGCGGGCTCACCATGTGGGAAGAGTTGCGGGATTACCATATGGGAAGAGTAAGGGGCTCACTGCATGGGAAGAGTTGCGGCCTCATTATATGGGAAGAGTTGCTGGCTCATCATACGGGAAAAGTTGTGGGATCACCATATGGGAAGAGCTGAGGGCTCAACATATGGGAAGAGTTGCGGAATCACCACATGGGAAATGTTGCGGGCTCACCAAATGGGAAGAGTTGTGGGATCACCATATGGGAAGAGTCGGGGGTGCACCATACGGGAAGAGCTGTGGGCTCACCATATGGGAAGAGTTGTGGGCTCACTATATATGAAGAGTTGTGGGCTCACCATATGGGAACAGTTGTGGGCACATCATATGGGAAGAGTTGTGGGCTCACCATATGGGAAGAGTTGAGGGCTCACCATATGGGAAGAGTTGCTGGCTCACCATATATGAAGAGTTGTAGGCTCACCATATGGGAAGAGTTGCTGGCTCATCATATGGGAAGAGTTGCTGGCTCATCACATGTGAAGAGTTGCAGGCTCATCATTTGGGAAGAGCTGCGGGCTCATCATATGGGGAGAGTTGAGGGATCACCATATGGGAAGAGCTGCAGGCTCGCTTTATGGGAAGAGTTGGGGGCTCACCATATGGGAAGAACTGCGGGCTTGCAATATGGGAAGAGTTGCAGGCTCACCGTATGGGAATAGTTGCGGGCTCACCATATGGGAAGAGTTGCGGGTTCTCCATATGGGAAGAGTTGCAGGCTCATCATATGGGGAGAGTTGTGGGCTCACCAAATGGGAAGAGCTGCGGCTCATCACATGGGAAGAGTTGAGGACTCACCATATGGGAAGAGCTGCAAGCTCACTATATGTGAAGAGCTGCAGGCTCATTAAATGGGGAGAGTTGCAGGATCACTATATGGGAAGAGTTGCGGGCTCACCATATATGAAGAATTGTGCGTTCACCATATGGGGAGAGTTGCGGGATCACCATATGGGAAGAGTTGCGGGCTCATTATATGGGAAGAGTTGTGGGCTCACCATATGGGAAGAGTTGCATGCTCATTAAATGGGGAGAGTTGCAGGCTCACCATATATGAAGAGTTGTGGGTTAACCATATGGGGAGAGTTGCGGGATCACCATATGGGAAGAGTTGTGGGCTCACCATATATGAAGAGTTGCGGGATCACCATATGGGAAGAGTTGCGGGCTCATTATATGGGAAGAGTTGTGGGCTCACCATATGGGAAGAGCTGAGGGCTCACCATATGGGAAGAGTTGCGGGATCACGACATGGGAAGTGTTGCAGGCTCACCATATGGGAAGAGTTGCGGGATCACGACATGGGAAGTGTTGCAGGCTCACCATATGGGAAGAGTTGCGGGATCACCATATGGGAAGAGTCGGGGGCTCACCATACGGGAAGAGTTGCAGGACCACCATATGTGAAGAGCTGCTGGCTCACCATTTGGAAAGAGTTGCAAGCACATCATATGGGAAGAGTTGCAGTCTTACCATATATGAAGAGTTGCGGGATCACCATATGGGAAGAGTTGCGGGCTCATTATATGGGAAGAGTTGTGGGCTCACCATATGGGAAGAGCTGAGGGCTCACCATATGGGAAGAGTTGCGGGATCACCATATGGGAAGAGTTGCAGGCTCACCATATATGAAGAGTTGTGGGTTAACCATATGGGGAGAGTTGCGGGATCACCATATGGCAAGAGTTGTGGGCTCACCATATATGAAGAGTTGCGGGATCACCATATGGGAAGAGTTGCGGGCTCATTATATGGGAAGAGTTGTGGGCTCACCATATGGGAAGAGCTGAGGGCTCACCATATGGGGAGAGTTGCGGGATCACCATATGGGAAGAGTGGCAGGGTTCACCATATCAGAAGAGTTGCGGGCTCATCATATGGGAAGAGCTGCGGGCTCATCATATGGGAAGAGTTGAGTGCTCATCACATGGGAAGAGCTGCGGGCTCATTATATGGGAAATTTTGCAGGCTCATCATATGGGAATAGCTGCGGGATCATTATATGGGGAGAGTTGCATGATCATCATATGGGAGGAGTTGCTGGCTCACCATATGGGAATAGTTGTGGGCTCACCATATGGGAAGAGTTGTGGGATCACCATTTGGGAAGAGTTGGGGGCTCACCATATGGGAAGAGATGCAGGCTCACCATTTGGGAAGAGTTGCAGGCTCCTCATACGGGAAGAGTTGCAGGCTCACCATATGGGAAGAGTTGCCGGGCTCATCATATGGGAAGAGTTGCAGGCTCATCATATGGGAAGAGTTGCGGGCTCTTCATATGGGAAGCGCTGCGGGATCACCATATGGGAAGAGTTGCTGGCTCATCATATGGGAAGTGTTGCAGGCTCACCATATGGGAAGAGTTGCGGGCTCATCATATGGGAAGAGTTGCGGGCTCATCATATGGGAAGAGTTGCTGGCTCACCATATGGGAAGAGTTGCAGGCTCATCATATGGGAAGAGTTGCGGGCTCATCATATGGGAAGTGCTGCGGGATCACCATATGGCAAGAGTTTCTGGCTCATCATATGGGAAGTGTTGCGGGCTCACCATATCGGAAGAGTTGCGGGCTCACCATATGGGAAGAATTGCGGGCTCACCATGTGGGAAGAGTTGCGGGATTACCATATGGGAAGAGTAAGGGGCTCACTGCATGGGAAGAGTTGCGGCCTCATTATATGGGAAGAGTTGCTGGCTCATCATACGGGAAAAGTTGTGGGATCACCATATGGGAAGAGCTGAGGGCTCAACATATGGGAAGAGTTGCGGAATCACCACATGGGAAATGTTGCGGGCTCACCAAATGGGAAGAGTTGTGGGATCACCATATGGGAAGAGTCGGGGGTGCACCATACGGGAAGAGCTGTGGGCTCACCATATGGGAAGAGTTGTGGGCTCACTATATATGAAGAGTTGTGGGCTCACCATATGGGAACAGTTGTGGGCACATCATATGGGAAGAGTTGTGGGCTCACCATATGGGAAGAGTTGAGGGCTCACCATATGGGAAGAGTTGCTGGCTCACCATATATGAAGAGTTGTAGGCTCACCATATGGGAAGAGTTGCTGGCTCATCATATGGGAAGAGTTGCTGGCTCATCACATGTGAAGAGTTGCAGGCTCATCATTTGGGAAGAGCTGCGGGCTCATCATATGGGGAGAGTTGAGGGATCACCATATGGGAAGAGCTGCAGGCTCGCTTTATGGGAAGAGTTGGGGGCTCACCATATGGGAAGAACTGCGGGCTTGCAATATGGGAAGAGTTGCAGGCTCACCGTATGGGAATAGTTGCGGGCTCACCATATGGGAAGAGTTGCGGGTTCTCCATATGGGAAGAGTTGCAGGCTCATCATATGGGGAGAGTTGTGGGCTCACCAAATGGGAAGAGCTGCGGCTCATCACATGGGAAGAGTTGAGGACTCACCATATGGGAAGAGCTGCAAGCTCACTATATGTGAAGAGCTGCAGGCTCATTAAATGGGGAGAGTTGCAGGATCACTATATGGGAAGAGTTGCGGGCTCACCATATATGAAGAATTGTGCGTTCACCATATGGGGAGAGTTGCGGGATCACCATATGGGAAGAGTTGCGGGCTCATTATATGGGAAGAGTTGTGGGCTCACCATATGGGAAGAGTTGCATGCTCAATAAATGGGGAGAGTTGCAGGCTCACCATATATGAAGAGTTGTGGGTTAACCATATGGGGAGAGTTGCGGGATCACCATATGGGAAGAGTTGTGGGCTCACCATATATGAAGAGTTGCGGGATCACCATATGGGAAGAGTTGCGGGCTCATTATATGGGAAGAGTTGTGGGCTCACCATATGGGAAGAGCTGAGGGCTCACCATATGGGAAGAGTTGCGGGATCACGACATGGGAAGTGTTGCAGGCTCACCATATGGGAAGAGTTGCGGGATCACGACATGGGAAGTGTTGCAGGCTCACCATATGGGAAGAGTTGCGGGATCACCATATGGGAAGAGTCGGGGGCTCACCATACGGGAAGAGTTGCAGGACCACCATATGTGAAGAGCTGCTGGCTCACCATTTGGAAAGAGTTGCAAGCACATCATATGGGAAGAGTTGCAGTCTTACCATATATGAAGAGTTGCGGGATCACCATATGGGAAGAGTTGCGGGCTCATTATATGGGAAGAGTTGTGGGCTCACCATATGGGAAGAGCTGAGGGCTCACCATATGGGAAGAGTTGCGGGATCACCATATGGGAAGAGTTGCAGGCTCACCATATATGAAGAGTTGTGGGTTAACCATATGGGGAGAGTTGCGGGATCACCATATGGCAAGAGTTGTGGGCTCACCATATATGAAGAGTTGCGGGATCACCATATGGGAAGAGTTGCGGGCTCATTATATGGGAAGAGTTGTGGGCTCACCATATGGGAAGAGCTGAGGGCTCACCATATGGGAAGAGTTGCGGGATCACGACATGGGAAGTGTTGCAGGCTCACCATATGGGAAGAGTTGCGGGATCACGACATGGGAAGTGTTGCAGGCTCACCATATGGGAAGAGATGCGGGATCACCATATGGGAAGAGTCGGGGGCTCACCATACGGGAAGAGTTGCAGGATCACCATATGGGAAGAGCTGCTGGATCACCATTTGGGAAGAGTTGCAGGCACATCATATGGGAAGAGTTGCAGTCTTACCATATATGAAGAGTTGTGAGCTCACCATATGGGAAGAGCTGAGGGCTCACCATTTGGGAAGAGTTGTGGGCTCACCATATATGAAGAATTGTGGGCTCACCATTTGGGGAGAGTTGCGGGATCACCATATGGGAAGTGTTGCGGGATCACGACATGGGAAGTGTTGCAGGCTCACCATATGGGAAGAGTTGCGGGATCACCATATGGGTAGAGTCGGGGGCTCACCATACGGGAAGAGTTGCAGGATCACCATATGGGAAGAGCTGCTGGCTCACCATTTGGGAAGAGTTGCTGGCTCATCACATGAGAAGAGTTGCAGGCTCATCATATGTGAAGAGCTGCGGGATCATTATGTGGGGAGAGTTGCGGGATCACCATATGGGGAGAGTTGCTGGCTCACCATATGGGAAGAGTTGTGGGCTCACCATATAGGAAGAGCTGCGGCTCACCACATGGGAAGAGTTGAGGGCTCACCATATGGGAATAGCAGGATGCTCACCATAAGAGAAGAGTTATGGGCTCACCATAAGGTAAGAGTTGAGGGCTCACCATATGGGAAGAGTTGCCGACTCACCATATGGGAAGAGTTGCATGCTCATTAAATGGGGAGGGTTGCAGGCTCACCATATATGAAGAGATGTGGGTTAACCATATGGGGAGAGATGCAGGATCACCATATGGGAAGAGTTGTGGGCTCACCATATATGAAGAGTTGTGGGCTCACCATATTGGAAGAGTTGGGGGATCACCATATGGGAAGAGTTGCCGGCTCATTATATGGGAAGAATTGCAGGCTCATCATATGGGAAGAGTTGTGGGCTCACCATATGGGAAGAGCTGAGGGCTCACCACATGGGAAGAGTTGCGGGATCACCACATGGGAAGAGTTGCGGGCTCACCATATGGGAAGAGTTGCGGGATCACCATATGGGAAGAGTCGGTGGCTCACCATATAGGAAGGGTTGCGGGATCACCATATGGAAAGAGCTGCGGGCTCACCATTTGGGAAGAGTTGCGGGCTCATCATATGGGAAGAGTTGCAAGCTCACCATATGGGAGATCACATGGGAAGAGTTGCAGGCTCACCATATATGAAGAGCTGAGGGCTCACCATATGGGAAGAGTTGAGTGCTCATCATATGGGAAGAGCTGCGGGCTCATCATATAGGAAAAGTGTAAGGCTCATCATATGGGAATAGCTGCGGGATCATTATATGGGGAGAGTTGCTGGCTCATCATATGGGAAGAGTTGCAGAATCACCGTACGGGAAGAGTTGCGGGCTCATCATATGGGAAGAGCTGCAGGCTCATCATATGGGAAGAGTTGAGGGATCACCATATGGGAAGAGTTGCGGGCTCATCATATGGGAAGAGTTGCTGGCTCACCATATGGGAAGAGTTGCTGGCTCACCATATGGGAAGAGTTGCGGGCTCATCATATGGGAAGAGCTGCAGGCTCATCATATGGGAAGAGTTGAGTGCTCATGACGTGGGAAGTGCAGCGGGCTCATCATATGGGAAAAGTTGCAGGCTCATCATATGGGAATAGCTGTGGGATCATTATATGGGGAGAGTTGCGGGATCATCATATGGGAAGAGTTGCTGGCTCATCACATGGGAATAGTTGTGGTCTCACCATATGGGAAGAGTTGTGGGATCACCAAAATGGGAAGAGGCGGGGGCTTACCATATGGGAAGAGTTGCAAGCTCACCATATGGGAAGAGTTGTAGGATCACCATTTAGTAAGAGCTGCAGGCTCACCATTTGGGAAGAGTTGCAGGCGCCTCATATGGGAAGAGTTGCTGGCTCGCCATATGGGAAGAGTTGCAGGGCTCATCATATGGGAAGAGTTGCGGGATCACCATATGGGAAGAGTTGCGGGCTCATCATATGGGAAGAGTTGCTGGCTCACCATATGGGAAGAGTTGCAGGCTCATCATATGGGAAGAGTTGCAGGCTCATCATATGGGAAGCACTGCGGATCACCATATGGAAAGAGCTGCTGGCTCATCCTATGGAAAGAGATGCTGGCTCACCATATGGGAAGAGTTGCAGGGCTCACCATATCAGAAGAGTTGCGGGCTCATCATATGGGAAGAGCTGCGGGCTCATCATATGGGAAGAGTTGAGTGCTCATCACATGGGAAGAGCTGCGGGCTCATCATATGGGAAATTTTGCAGGCTCATCATATGGGAATAGCTGCGGGATCATTATATGGGCAGAGTTGCAGGATCATCATATGGGAAGAGTTGCTGGCTCACCATATGGGAATAGTTGTGGGCTCACCATATGGGAAGAGTTGCGGGATCACCATTTGGGAAGAGTTGGGGGCTTACCATATGGGAAGAGATGCAGGCTCACCATTTGGGAAGAGTTGCAGGCTCCTCATATGGGAAGAGTTGCGGGCTCATGATATGGGAAGAGTTGGGGGCTCATCATATGGGAAGAGTTGCTGGCTCACCATATGGGAAGAGTTGCAGGCTCATCATATGGGAAGAGTTGCGGGCTCATCATATGGGAAGCGCTGCGGGATCACCATATGGGAAGAGTTTCTGGCTCATCATATGGGAAGTGTTGCGGGCTCACCATATCGGAAGAGTTGCGGGCTCACCATATGGGAAGAATTGCGGGCTCACCATGTGGGAAGAGTTGCGGGATCACCATATGGGAAGAGTAAGGGGCTCACTGCATGGGAACAGTTGCGGCCTCATTATATGGGAAGAGTTGCTGGCTCATCATACAGGAAAAGTTGTGGGATCACCATATGGGAAGAGCTGAGGGCTCAATATATGGGAAGAGTTGCAGAATCACCACATGGGAAATGTTGCGGGCTCACCATATGGAAAGAGTTGTGGGATCACCATATGGGAAGAGTCGGGGGCGCACCATACGGGAAGAGCTGAGGGCTCACCATATGGGAAGAGTTGTGGGCTCACCATATATGAAGAGTTGTGGGCTCACCATATGGGAAGAGTTGTGGGCACATCATATGGGAAGAGTTGTGGGCTCACCATATGGGAAGAGCTGAGGGCTCACCATATGGGAAGAGTTGCAGGCTCATCATATAGGAAAAGCTGAAGGCTCATCATATGGGAATAGCTGCGGGATCATTATATGGGGAGAGTTGCTGGCTCATCATATGGGAAGAGTTGCAGACTCACCATATGGGAAGAGTTGCATGCTCATTAAATGGGGAGATTGCGGGATCACCATATGGGAAGAGTTGGGGGATCACCATATGGGAAGAGTTGCCGGCTCATTATATGGGAAGACTTGCAGGCTCATCATATGGGAAGAGTTGTGGGCTCACCATATGGGAAGAGCTGAGGGCTCACCACATGGGAAGAGTTGCGGGATCACCACATGGGAAGAGTTGCGGGTTCACCATATGGGAAGAGTTGCGGGATCACCATATGGGAGGAGTCGGTAGCTCACCATATAGGAAGGGTTGCGGGATCACCATATGGAAAGAGCTGCGGGCTCACCATTTGGGAAGAGTTGCGGGCTCATCATATGGGAAGAGTTGCAAGCTCACCATATGGGAGATCCCATGGGAAGAGTTGCAGGCTCACCATATATGAAGAGTTGTGGGCTCACCATATGGGAAGAGCTGAGGGCTCACCATATGGGAAGAGTTGAGTGCTCATCACATGGGAAGAGCTGCAGGCTCATCATATAGGAAAAGTTGAGGGCTCATCATATGGGAATATCTGCTGGCTCATCATATGGGAAGAGTTGCAGAATCACCGTACGGGAAGAGTTGCGGGCTCATCATATGGGAAGAGCTGCAGGCTCATCATATGGCAATAGCTGCGGGATCATTATATGGGGAGAGTTGCGGGATCATCATATGGGAAGAGTTGCTGGCTCACCATATGGGAATAGTTGTGGGCTCACCATATGGGAAGAGTTGTGGTATCACCAAATGGGAAGAGTCGGGGGCTCACCATATGGGAAGAGTTGCGAGCTCACCATATGGGAAGAGTTGTAGGATCACCATTTAGTAAGAGCTGCAGGCTCACCATTTGGGAAGAGTTGCAGGCGCCTCATATGGGAAGAGTTGCTGGCTCACCATATGGGAAGAGTTGCAGGGCTCATCATATGGGAAGAGTTGCGGGATCACCATATGGGAAGAGTTGCGGGCTCATCATATGGGAAGAGTTGCTGGCTCACCATATGGGAAGATTTGCAGGCTCATCATATGGGAAGAGTTGCAGGCTCATCATATGGGAAGCGCTGCGGATCACCATATGGAAAGAGCTGCTGGCTCATCATATGGAAAGAGTTGCTGGCTCACCATATGGGAAGAGTTGCAGGGCTCACCATATCAGAAGAGTTGCGGGCTCATCATATGGGAAGAGCTGCGGGCTCATCATATGGGAAGAGTTGAGTGCTCATCACATGGGAAGAGCTGCGGGCTCATCATATGGGAAATTTTGCAGGCTCATCATATGGGAATAGCTGCGGGATCATTATATGGGGAGAGTTGCAGGATCATCATATGGGAAGAGTTGCTGGCTCACCATATGGGAATAGTTGTGGGCTCACCATATGGGAAGAGTTGCGGGATCACCATTTGGGAAGAGTTGGGGGCTCACCATATGGGAATAGATGCAGGCTCACTTTTTGGGAACAGTTGCAGGCTCCTCATATGGGAAGAGTTGCAGGCTCACCATATGGGAAGAGTTGCCAGGCTCATCATATGGGAAGAGTTGCTGGCTCACCATATGGGAAGAGTTGCAGGCTCATCATATGGGAAGAGTTGCGGGCTCATCATATGGGAAGCGCTGCGGGATCACCATATGGGAAGAGTTTCTGGCTCATCATATGGGAAGTGTTGCGGGCTCACCATATCGGAAGAGTTGCGGGCTCACCATATGGGAAGAATTGCGGGCTCACCATGTGGGAAGAGTTGCGGGATCACCATATGGGAAGAGTAAGGGGCTCACTGCATGGGAACAGTTGCGGCCTCATTATATGGGAAGAGTTGCTGGCTCATCATACAGGAAAAGTTGTGGGATCACCATATGGGAAGAGCTGAGGGCTCAATATATGGGAAGAGTTGTGGAATCACCACATGGGAAATGTTGCGGGCTCACCATATGGAAAGAGTTGTGGGATCACCATATGGGAAGAGTCGGGGGCGCACCATACGGGAAGAGCTGAGGGCTCACCATATGGGAAGAGTTGTGGGCTCACCATATAGGAAGAGTTGTGGGCTCACCATATGGGAAGAGTTGTGGGCACATCATATGGGAAGAGTTGTGGGCTCACCATATGGGAAGAGCTGAGGGCTCACCATATGGGAAGAGTTGCAGGCTCATCATATAGGAAAAGCTGAAGGCTCATCATATGGGAATAGCTGCGGGATCATTATATGGGGAGAGTTGCTGGCTCATCATATGGGAAGAGTTGCAGACTCACCATATGGGAAGAGTTGCATGCTCATTAAATGGGGAGATTGCGGGATCACCATATGGGAAGAGTTGGGGGATCACCATATGGGAAGAGTTGCCGGGTCATTATATGGGAAGACTTGCAGGCTCATCATATGGGAAGAGTTGTGGGCTCACCATATGGGAAGAGCTGAGGGCTCACCACATGGGAAGAGTTGCGGGATCACCACATGGGAAGAGTTGCGGGTTCACCATATGGGAAGAGTTGCGGGATCACCATATGGGACGAGTCGGTAGCTCACCATATAGGAAGGGTTGCGGGATCACCATATGGAAAGAGCTGCGGGCTCACCATTTGGGAAGAGTTGCGGGCTCATCATATGCGAAGAGTTCCAAGCTCACCATATGGGAGATCCCATGGGAAGAGTTGCAGGCTCACCATATATGAAGAGTTGTGGGCTCACCATATGGGAAGAGCTGAGGGCTCACCATATGGGAAGAGTTGAGTGCTCATCACATGGGAAGAGCTGCGGGCTCATCATATAGGAAAAGTTGAGGGCTCATCATATGGGAATATCTGCTGGCTCATCATATGGGAAGAGTTGCAGAATCACCGTACGGGAAGAGTTGCGGGCTCATCATATGGGAAGAGCTGCAGGCTCATCATATGGCAATAGCTGCGGGATCATTATATGGGGAGAGTTGCGGGATCATCATATGGGAAGAGTTGCTGGCTCACCATATGGGAATAGTTGTGGGCTCAACATATGGGAAGAGTTGTGGTATCACCAAATGGGAAGAGTTGTAGGATCACCATTTAGTAAGAGCTGCAGGCTCACCATTTGGGAAGAGTTGCAGGCGCCTCATATGGGAAGAGTTGCTGGCTCATCATATGGGAAGAGTTGCAGAATCACCGTACGGGAAGAGTTGCGGGCTCATCATATGGGAAGAGCTGCAGGCTCATCATATGGCAATAGCTGCGGGATCATTATATGGGGAGAGTTGCGGGATCATCATATGGGAAGAGTTGCTGGCTCACCATATGGGAATAGTTGTGGGCTCACCATATGGGAAGAGTTGCGAGCTCACCATATGGGAAGAGTTGTAGGATCACCATTTAGTAAGAGCTGCAGGCTCACCATTTGGGAAGAGTTGCAGGCGCCTCATATGGGAAGAGTTGCTGGCTCACCATATGGGAAGAGTTGCAGGGCTCATCATATGGGAAGAGTTGCGGGATCACCATATGGGAAGAGTTGCGGGCTCATCATATGGGAAGAGTTGCTGGCTCACCATATGGGAAGATTTGCAGGCTCATCATATGGGAAGAGTTGCAGACTCATCATATGGGAAGCGCTGCGGATCACCATATGGAAAGAGCTGCTGGCTCACCATATGGGAAGAGTTGCAGGGCTCACCATATCAGAAGAGTTGCGGGCTCATCATATGGGAAGAGCTGCGGGCTCATCATATGGGAAGAGTTGAGTGCTCATCACATGGGAAGAGCTGCGGGCTCATCATATGGGAAATTTTGCAGGCTCATCATATGGGAATAGCTGCGGGATCATTATATGGGGAGAGTTGCAGGATCATCATATGGGAAGAGTTGCTGGCTCACCATATGGGAATAGTTGTGGGCTCACCATATGGGAAGAGTTGCGGGATCACCATTTGGGAAGAGTTGGGGGCTCACCATATGGGAATAGATGCAGGCTCACTTTTTGGGAACAGTTGCAGGCTCCTCATATGGGAAGAGTTGCAGGCTCACCATATGGGAAGAGTTGCCAGGCTCATCATATGGGAAGAGTTGCTGGCTCACCATATGGGAAGAGTTGCAGGCTCATCATATGGGAAGAGTTGCGGGCTCATCATATGGGAAGCGCTGCGGGATCACCATATGGGAAGAGTTGCTGGCTCATCATATGGGAAGTGTTGCGGGCTCACCATATGGGAAGAGTTGCGAGCTCATCATATGGGAAGAGTTGCTGGCTCACCATATGTGAAGAGTTGCAGGCTCATCATATGGGAAGAGTTGCGGGCTCATCATATGGGAAGCGCTGCGGGATCACCATATGGGAAGAGTTTCTGGCTCATCATATGGGAAGAGCTGCAGGCTCATCATATGGCAATAGCTGCGGGATCATTATATGGGGAGAGTTGCGGGATCATCATATGGGAAGAGTTGCTGGCTCACTATATGGGAATAGTTGTGGGCTCACCATATGGGAAGAGTTGTGGGATCACCAAATGGGAAGAGTCGGGGGCTCACCATATGGGAAGAGTTGCAGCTCACCATATGGGAAGAGTTGTAGGATCACCATTTAGTAAGAGCTGCAGGCTCACCATTTGGGAAGAGTTGCAGGCGCCTCATATGGGAAGAGTTGCTGGCTCACCATATGGGAAGAGTTGCAGGGCTCATCATATGGGAAGAGTTGCGGGAACACCATATGGGAAGAGTTGCAGGCTCATCATATGGGAAGAGTTGCTGGCTCACCATATGGGAAGATTTGCAGGCTCATCATATGGGAAGAGTTGCAGGCTCATCATATGGGAAGCGCTGCGGATCACCATATGGAAAGAGCTGCTGGCTCATCATATGGAAAGAGTTGCTGGCTCACCATATGGGAAGAGTTGCAGGGCTCACCATATCAGAAGAGTTGCGGGCTCATCATATGGGAAGAGCTGCGGGCTCATCATATGGGAAGAGTTGAGTGCTCATCACATGGGAAGAGCTGCGGGCTCATCATATGGGAAATTTTGCAGGCTCATCATATGGGAATAGCTGCGGGATCATTATATGGGGAGAGTTGCAGGATCATCATATGGGAAGAGTTGCTGGCTCACCATATGGGAATAGTTGTGGGCTCACCATATGGGAAGAGTTGCGGGATCACCATTTGGGAAGAGTTGGGGGCTCACCATATGGGAATAGATGCAGGCTCACTTTTTGGGAACAGTTGCGGCCTCATTATATGGGAAGAGTTGCTGGCTCATCATACGGGGGGAAAAGTTGTGGGATCACCATATGGGAAGAGCTGAGGGCTCAATATATGGAAGAGTTGCGGAATCACACATGGGAAATGTTGCGGGCTCACCATATGGGAAGAGTTGTGGGATCACCATATGGGAAGAGTCGGGGGCGCACCATACGGGAAGAGCTGAGGGCTCACCATATGGGAAGAGTTGTGGGCTCACCATAGATGAAGAGTTGTGGGCTCACCATATGGGAAGAGTTGTGGGCACATCATATGGGAAGAGTTGTGGGCTCACCATATGGGAAGAGCTGAGGGCTCACCATATGGGAAGAGTTGCAGGCTCATCATATAGGAAAAGCTGAAGGCTCATCATATGGGAATAGCTGCGGGATCATTATATGGGAGAGTTGCTGGCTCATCATATGGGAAGAGTTGCAGACTCACCATATGGGAAGAGTTGCATGCTCATTAAATGGGGAGATTGCGGGATCACCATATGGGAAGAGTTGGGGGATCACCATATGGGAAGAGTTGCCGGCTCATTATATGGGAAGAATTGCAGGCTCATCATATGGGAAGAGTTGTGGGCTCACCATATGGGAAGAGCTGAGGGCTCACCACATGGGAAGAGTTGCGGGATCACCACATGGGAAGAGTTGCGGGTTCACCATATGGGAAGAGTTGCGGGCTCATCATATGGGAAGAGTTGCAAGCTCACCATATGGGAGATCCCATGGGAAGAGTTGCAGGCTCACCATATATGAAGAGTTGTGGGCTCACCATATGGGAAGAGCTGAGGGCTCACCATATGGGAAGAGTTGAGTGCTCATCACATGGGAAGAGCTGCGGGCTCATCATATAGGAAAAGTTGAAGGCTCATCATATGGGAATATCTGCTGGCTCATCATATGGGAAGAGTTGCAGAATCACCGTACGGGAAGAGTTGCGGGCTCATCATATGGGAAGAGCTGCAGGCTCATCATATGGCAATAGCTGCGGGATCATTATATGGGGAGAGTTGCGGGATCATCATATGGGAAGAGTTGCTGGCTCACCATATGGGAATAGTTGTGGGCTCACCATATGGAAAGAGCTGCTGGCTCATCCTATGGAAAGAGTTGCTGGCTCACCATATGGGAAGAGTTGCAGGGCTCACCATATCAGAAGAGTTGCGGGCTCATCATATGGGAAGAGCTGCGGGCTCATCATATGGGAAGAGTTGAGTGCTCATCACATGGGAAGAGCTGCGGGCTCATCATATGGGAAATTTTGCAGGCTCATCATATGGGAATAGCTGCGGGATCATTATATGGTCAGAGTTGCAGGATCATCATATGGGAAGAGTTGCTGGCTCACCATATGGGAATAGTTGTGGGCTCACCATATGGGAAGAGTTGCAGGATCACCATTTGGGAAGAGTTGGGGGCTCACCATATGGGAAGAGATGCAGGCTCACCATTTGGGAAGAGTTGCAGGCTCCTCATATGGGAAGAGTTGCGGGCTCATGATATGGGAAGAGTTGGGGGCTCATCATATGGGAAGAGTTGCTGGCTCACCATATGGGAAGAGTTGCAGGCTCATCATATGGGAAGAGTTGCGGGCTCATCATATGGGAAGCGCTGCGGGATCACCATATGGGAAGAGTTTCTGGCTCATCATATGGGAAGTGTTGCGGGCTCACCATATCGGAAGAGTTGCGGGCTCACCATATGGGAAGAATTGCGGGCTCACCATGTGGGAAGAGTTGCGGGATCACCATATGGGAAGAGTAAGGGGCTCACTGCATGGGAACAGTTGCGGCCTCATTATATGGGAAGAGTTGCTGGCTCATCATACGGGAAAAGTTGTGGGATCACCATATGGGAAGAGCTGAGGGCTCAATATATGGGAAGAGTTGCGGAATCACCACATGGGAAATGTTGCGGGCTCACCATATGGGAAGAGTTGTGGGATCACCATATGGGAAGAGTCGGGGGCGCACCATACGGGAAGAGCTGAGGGCTCACCATATGGGAAGAGTTGTGGGCTCACCATATATGAAGAGTTGTGGGCTCACCATATGGGAAGAGTTGTGGGCACATCATATGGGAAGAGTTGTGGGCTCACCATATGGGAAGAGCTGAGGGCTCACCATATGGGAAGAGTTGCAGGCTCATCATATAGGAAAAGCTGAAGGCTCATCATATGGGAATAGCTGCGGGATCATTATATGGGGAGAGTTGCTGGCTCATCATATGGGAAGAGTTGCAGACTCACCATATGGGAAGAGTTGCATGCTCATTAAATGGGGAGATTGCGGGATCACCATATGGGAAGAGTTGGGGGATCACCATATGGGAAGAGTTGCCGGCTCATTATATGGGAAGAATTGCAGGCTCATCATATGGGAAGAGTTGTGGGCTCACCATATGGGAAGAGCTGAGGGCTCACCACATGGGAAGAGTTGCGGGATCACCACATGGGAAGAGTTGCGGGTTCACCATATGGGAAGAGTTGCGGGATCACCATATGGGACGAGTCGGTAGCTCACCATATAGGAAGGGTTGCGGGATCACCATATGGAAAGAGCTGCGGGCTCACCATTTGGGAAGAGTTGCGGGCTCATCATATGGGAAGAGTTGCAAGCTCACCATATGGGAGATCCCATGGGAAGAGTTGCAGGCTCACCATATATGAAGAGTTGTGGGCTCACCATATGGGAAGAGCTGAGGGCTCACCATATGGGAAGAGTTGAGTGCTCATCACATGGGAAGAGCTGCGGGCTCATCATATAGGAAAAGTTGAAGGCTCATCATATGGGAATATCTGCTGGCTCATCATATGGGAAGAGTTGCAGAATCACCGTACGGGAAGAGTTGCGGGCTCATCATATGGGAAGAGCTGCAGGCTCATCATATGGCAATAGCTGCGGGATCATTATATGGGGAGAGTTGCGGGATCATCATATGGGAAGAGTTGCTGGCTCACCATATGGGAATAGTTGTGGGCTCACCATATGGGAAGAGTTGTGGGATCACCAAATGGGAAGAGTCGGGGGCTCACCATATGGGAAGAGTTGCGAGCCCACCATATGGGAAGATTTGTAGGATCACCATTTAGTAAGAGCTGCAGGCTCACCATTTGGGAAGAGTTGCAGGCGCCTCATATGGGAAGAGTTGCTGGCTCACCATATGGGAAGAGTTGCAGGGCTCATCATATGGGAAGAGTTGCGGGATCACCATATGGGAAGAGTTGCGGGCTCATCATATGGGAAGAGTTGCTGGCTCACCATATGGGAAGAGTTGCAGGCTCATCATATGGGAAGAGTTGCAGGCTCATCATATGGGAAGCGCTGCGGATCACCATATGGAAAGAGCTGCTGGCTCATCATATGGAAAGAGTTGCTGGCTCACCATATGGGAAGAGTTGCAGGGCTCACCATATCAGAAGAGTTGCGGGCTCATCATATGGGAAGAGCTGCGGGCTCATCATATGGGAAGAGTTGAGTGCTCATCACATGGGAAGAGCTGCGGGCTCATCATATGGGAAATTTTGCAGGCTCATCATATGGGAATAGCTGCGGGATCATTATATGGGGAGAGTTGCAGGATCATCATATGGGAAGAGTTGCTGGCTCACCATATGGGAATAGTTGTGGGCTCACCATATGGGAAGAGTTGCGGGATCACCATTTGGGAAGAGTTGGGGGCTCACCATATGGGAATAGATGCAGGCTCACTTTTTGGGAACAGTTGCAGGCTCCTCATATGGGAAGAGTTGCAGGCTCACCATATGGGAAGAGTTGCCAGGCTCATCATATGGGAAGAGTTGCTGGCTCACCATATGGGAAGAGTTGCAGGCTCATCATATGGGAAGAGTTGCGGGCTCATCATATGGGAAGCGCTGCGGGATCACCATATGGGAAGAGTTGCTGGCTCATCATATGGGAAGTGTTGCGGGCTCACCATATGGGAAGAGTTGCGAGCTCATCATATGGGAAGAGTTGCTGGCTCACCATATGGGAAGAGTTGCAGGCTCATCATATGGGAAGAGTTGCGGGCTCATCATATGGGAAGCGCTGCGGGATCACCATATGGGAAGCGTTTCTGGCTCATCATATGGGAAGTGTTGTGGGCTCACCATATGGGAAGAGTTGCAGGCTCACCATATGGGAAGAATTGCTGGCTCACCATATGGGAAGAGTTGCGGGATCACCATATGGGAAGAGTAAGGGGCTCACTGCATGGGAAGAGTTGCGGGCTCAACATATGGGCAGAGTTGCGGGATCACCATATGGGAAGAGTTGCGGGCTCATCATATGGGAAGAATTGCAGGCTCACCGTATGGGAAGAGTTGCGGGCTCATCATATGGGAAGAGCTGCAGGCTCATCATATGGGAAGAGCTGCTGCTCACCACATGGGAAGAGTTGAGGGCTCACCATATGGGAAGAGTTGCGGACTCATCATATGGGAAGAGCTGCGAGCTCACTATATGGGAAGAGCTGCAGGCTTATTAATTGGGGAGAGTTGCAGGATCACTATATGGGAAGAGTTGCGGGCTCACCATATATGAAGTGTTGTGGGTTCACCATATGGGGAGAGTTGCGGGATCACCATATGGGAAGAGTTGTGGGATCACCACATGGGAAGAGTTGCGGGCTCACCATATGGGAAGAGTTGCTGGCTCATCATATGGGAAGAGTTGCTGGCTCATCACAAGGGAAGAGTTGCTGGCTCACCATATGGGAAGAGTTGCTGGCTAATCATATGGGAAGAGTTGCAGAATCATTGTGCGGGAAGAGCTGCAGGCTCATCATATATGAAGATTTGAGTGTTCATCACATGGGAAGAGCAGCGGGCTCATCATATGGGAAAAGTTGCAGGCTTATCATATAGGAAGAGCTGCGGGATCAATATATGGGGAGAGTTGCGGGATCACCATATGGGAACAGTTGCTAGCTCACCATATTGGAAGAGTTGGGGGCTCACCATATGGGAAGAGTTGCAGAATCACCGTATGGGAAGAGTTGTGGGCTCATCACATGGGAAGAGCTGCGGCCTCATCATATGTGAAGAGTTGCAGGCTCATCATATGGGAAGAGCTGCGGGCTCATCATATGGGGAGAGTTGAGGGATCACCATATGGGGAGAGCTGCAGGCTCGCTTTATGGGAAGAGTTGGGGGCTCACCATATGGGAAGAGTTGCGGGCTCACCAAATGGGAGGAGCTGCGGGCTCACCAAATGGGAGGAGCTGCGGCTCATCACATGGGAAGAGTTGAGGACTCACCATATGTGAAGAGCTGGGGGCTCATCATATGGGAAGAGTTGTGGGCTCACCACATGGGATGAGTTGAGTGATCACCATATGGGAAGAGTTGTGGGCTCATCATATGGGAAGAGTTGCAGACTCACCATATGGGAAGAACTGAGGGCTCATCATATGGGAAGAGCTGCCAGCTCACTATATGTGAAGAGCTGCAGGCTCATTAAATGGGGAGAGTTGCAGGATTACTATATGGGAAGAGTTGCGGGCTCACCATATATGAAGAATTGTGCGTTTACCATATGGGGAGAGTTGCGGGATCACCATATGGGAAGAGTTGCGGTCTCATTATATGGGAAGCGTTGCGGGCTCATCATATGGGGAGAGTTATGGGCTCACCATATGGGAAGAGCTGAGGGCTCACCATATGGGAAGAGTTGCGGGATCACGACATGGGAAGTGTTGCAGGCTCACCATATGGGAAGAGATGCGGGATCACCATATGGGAAGAGTCGGGGGCTCACCATACGGGAAGAGTTGCAGGATCACCATATGGGAAGAGCTGCGGGCTCACCATTTGGGAAGAGTTGCGGGCACATCATATGGGAAGAGTTGCAGACTTACCATATATGAAGAGTTGTGAGCTCACCATATGGGAAGAGTTGCTGGCTCATCACATGGGAAGAGTTGCTGGCTCATCACATGGGAAGAGTTGCAGGCTCATCGTATGCGAAGAGCTGCGGGATCATTATGTGGGGAGAGTTGCGGGATCACCATATGGGGAGAGTTGCTGGCTCACCATATGGGAAGAGTTGTGGGCTCACCATATAGGAAGAGCTGCGGCTCACCACATGGGAAGAGTTGAGGGCTCACCATATGGGAATAGCAGGATGCTCACCATAAGGGAAGAGTTATGAGCTCACCATAAGGTAAGAGTTGGGGGCTCACCATATGGGAAGAGTTGCAGACTCACCATATGGGAAGATTTGCATGCTCATTAAATGGGGAGAGTTGCAGGCTCACCATATATGAAGAGTTGTGGGTTAACCATATGGGGAGAGTTGCAGGATCACCATATGGGAAGAGTTGTGGGCTCACCATATATGAAGAGTTGTGGGTTAACCATATGGGAAGAGTTGGGGGATCACCATATGGGAAGAGTTGCCGGCTCATTATATGGGAAGAATTGCAGGCTCATCATATGGGAAGAGTTGCAGACTCACCATATGGGAAGAACTGAGGGCTCATCATATGGGAAGAGCTGCCAGCTCACTATATGTGAAGAGCTGCAGGCTCATTAAATGGGGAGGGTTGCAGGATCACTATATGGGAAGAGTTGCGGGCTCACCATATATGAAGAATTGTGCGTTCACCATATGGGGAGAGTTGCGGGATCACCATATGGGAAGAGTTGCGGGCTCATTATATGGGAAGAGTTGTGGGCTCACCATATGGGAAGAGCTGAGGGCTCACCATATGGGAAGAGTTGCGGGATCATGACATGGGAAGTGTTGCAGGCTCACCATATGGGAAGAGTTGCGATATCACGATATGGGAAGAGACGGGGGCTCACCATACGGGAAGAGTTTCAGGATCACCATATGGGAAGAGCTACTGGCTCACCATTTGGGAAGAGCTGAGGGCTCACCATTTGGGAAGAGTTGTGGGCTCACCATATATGAAGAGTTGTGGGCTCACCATATGGGAAGAGTTGGGGGATCACCATATGGGAAGAGTTGCCGGCTCATTATATGGGAAGAATTGCAGGCTCATCATATGGGAAGAGCTGCAGGCTCAACATATGGGAAGAGTTGCGGGCTCATCATATGGGAAGAGCTGCAGGCTCACCATATGGGAAGAGCTGCGGCTCACCACATGGGAAGAGTTGAGGGCTCACCATATGGGAAGAGTTGCGGACTCATCATATGGGAAGAGCTGCGAGCTCACTATATGGGAAGAGCTGCAGGCTTATTAATTGGGGAGAGTTGCAGGATCACTATATGGGAAGAGTTGCGGGCTCACCATATATGAAGTGTTGTGGGTTCACCATATGGGGAGAGTTGTGGGATCACCATATGGGAAGAGTTGTGGGATCACCACATGGGAAGAGTTGCGGGCTCACCATATGGGAAGAGTTGCTGGCTCATCATATGGGAAGAGTTGCTGGCTCATCACAAGGGAAGAGTTGCTGGCTCACCATATGGGAAGAGTTGCTGGCTAATCATATGGGAAGAGTTGCAGAATCATTGTGCGGGAAGAGCTGCAGGCTCATCATATATGAAGAGTTGAGTGTTCATCACATGGGAAGAGCAGCGGGCTCATCATATGGGAAAAGTTGCAGGCTCATCATATAGGAAGAGCTGCGGGATCAATATATGGGGAGAGTTGCGGGATCACCATATGGGAACAGTTGCTAGCTCACCATATTGGAAGAGTTGGGGGCTCACCATATGGGAAGAGTTGCAGAATCACTGTATGGGAAGAGTTGTGGGCTCATCACATGGGAAGAGCTGCGGCCTCATCATATGTGAAGAGTTGCAGGCTCATCATATGGGAAGAGCTGCGGGCTCATCATATGGGGAGAGTTGAGGGATCACCATATGGGGAGAGCTGCAGGCTCGCTTTATGGGAAGAGTTGGGGGCTCACCATATGGGAAGAGTTGCGGGCTCACCAAATGGGAGGAGCTGCGGGCTCACCAAATGGGAGGAGCTGCGGCTCATCACATGGGAAGAGTTGAGGACTCACCATATGTGAAGAGCTGGGGGCTCATCATATGGGAAGAGTTGTGGGCTCACCACATGGGATGAGTTGAGTGATCACCATATGGGAAGAGTTGTGGGCTCATCATATGGGAAGAGTTGCAGACTCACCATATGGGAAGAACTGAGGGCTCATCATATGAGAAGAGCTGCCAGCTCACTATAAGTGAAGAGCTGCAGGCTCATTAAATGGGGAGAGTTGCAGGATTACTATATGGGAAGAGTTGCGGGCTCACCATATATGAAGAATTGTGCGTTTACCATATGGGGAGAGTTGCGGGATCACCATATGGGAAGAGTTGCGGTCTCATTATATGGGAAGCGTTGCGGGCTCATCATATGGGGAGAGTTGTGGGCTCACCATATGGGAAGAGTTGCGGGATCACGACATGGGAAGTGTTGCAGGCTCACCATATGGGAAGAGATGCGGGATCACCATATGGGAAGAGTCGGGGGCTCACCATACGGGAAGAGTTGCAGGATCACCATATGGGAAGAGCTGCGGGCTCACCATTTGGGAAGAGTTGCGGGCACATCATATGGGAAGAGTTGCAGACTTACCATATATGAAGAGTTGTGAGCTCACCATATGGGAAGAGTTGCTGGCTCATCACATGGGAAGAGTTGCTGGCTCATCACATGGGAAGAGTTGCAGGCTCATCATATGCGAAGAGCTGCGGGATCATTATGTGGGGAGAGTTGCTGGATCACCATATGGGGAGAGTTGCTGGCTCACCATATGGGAAGAGTTGTGGGCTCACCATATAGGAAGAGCTGCGGCTCACCACATGGGAAGAGTTGAGGGCTCACCATATGGGAATAGCAGGATGCTCACCATAAGGGAAGAGTTATGAGCTCACCATAAGGTAAGAGTTGGGGGCTCACCATATGGGAAGAGTTGCAGACTCACCATATGGGAAGATTTGCATGCTCATTAAATGGGGAGAGTTGCAGGCTCACCATATATGAAGAGTTGTGGGTTAACCATATGGGGAGAGTTGCGGGATCACCATATGGGAAGAGTTGTGGGCTCACCATATATGAAGAGTTGTGGGTTAACCATATGGGAAGAGTTGGGGGATCACCATATGGGAAGAGTTGCCGGCTCATTATATGGGAAGAATTGCAGGCTCATCATATGGGAAGAGTTGCAGACTCACCATATGGGAAGAACTGAGGGCTCATCATATGGGAAGAGCTGCCAGCTCACTATATGTGAAGAGCTGCAGGCTCATTAAATGGGGAGGGTTGCAGGATCACTATATGGGAAGAGTTGCGGGCTCACCATATATGAAGAATTGTGCGTTCACCATATGGGAAGAGTTGGGGGATCACCATATGGGAAGAGTTGCCGGCTCATTATATGGGAAGAATTGCAGGCTCATCATATGGGAAGAGTTGCAGACTCACCATATGGGAAGAACTGAGGGCTCATCATATGGGAAGAGCTGCCAGCTCACTATATGTGAAGAGCTGCAGGCTCATTAAATGGGGAGGGTTGCGGGATCACCATATGGGAAGAGTTGTGGGCTCACCATATGGGAAGAGCTGAGGGCTCACCATATGGGAAGAGTTGCGGGATCACGACATGGGAAGTGTTGCAGGCTCACCATATGGGAAGAGTTGCGATATCACCATATGGGAAGAGTCGGGGGCTCACCATACGGGAAGAGTTGCAGGATCACCATATGGGAAGAGCTACTGGCTCACCATTTGGGAAGAGCTGAGGGCTCACCATTTGGGAAGAGTTGTGGGCTCACCATATATGAAGAGTTGTGGGCTCACCATATGGGAAGAGTTGGGGGATCACCATATGGGAAGAGTTGCGGGCTCATTATATGGGAAGAGTTGTGGGCTCACCATATGGGAAGAGTTGCATGCTCATTAAATGGGGAGAGTTGCAGGCTCACCATATATGAAGAGTTGTGGGTTAACCATATGGGGAGAGTTGCGGGATCACCATATGGGAAGAGTTGTGGGCTCACCATATATGAAGAGTTGCGGGATCACCATATGGGAAGAGTTGCGGGCTCATTATATGGGAAGAGTTGTGGGCTCACCATATGGGAAGAGCTGAGGGCTCACCATATGGGAAGAGTTGCGGGATCACGACATGGGAAGTGTTGCAGGCTCACCATATGGGAAGAGTTGCGGGATCACGACATGGGAAGTGTTGCAGGCTCACCATATGGGAAGAGTTGCGGGATCACCATATGGGAAGAGTCGGGGGCTCACCATACGGGAAGAGTTGCAGGACCACCATATGTGAAGAGCTGCTGGCTCACCATTTGGAAAGAGTTGCAAGCACATCATATGGGAAGAGTTGCAGTCTTACCATATATGAAGAGTTGCGGGATCACCATATGGGAAGAGTTGCGGGCTCATTATATGGGAAGAGTTGTGGGCTCACCATATGGGAAGAGCTGAGGGCTCACCATATGGGAAGAGTTGCGGGATCACCATATGGGAAGAGTTGCAGGCTCACCATATATGAAGAGTTGTGGGTTAACCATATGGGGAGAGTTGCGGGATCACCATATGGCAAGAGTTGTGGGCTCACCATATATGAAGAGTTGCGGGATCACCATATGGGAAGAGTTGCGGGCTCATTATATGGGAAGAGTTGTGGGCTCACCATATGGGAAGAGCTGAGGGCTCACCATATGGGAAGAGTTGCGGGATCACGACATGGGAAGTGTTGCAGGCTCACCATATGGGAAGAGTTGCGGGATCACGACATGGGAAGTGTTGCAGGCTCACCATATGGGAAGAGATGCGGGATCACCATATGGGAAGAGTCGGGGGCTCACCATACGGGAAGAGTTGCAGGATCACCATATGGGAAGAGCTGCTGGATCACCATTTGGGAAGAGTTGCAGGCACATCATATGGGAAGAGTTGCAGTCTTACCATATATGAAGAGTTGTGAGCTCACCATATGGGAAGAGCTGAGGGCTCACCATTTGGGAAGAGTTGTGGGCTCACCATATATGAAGAATTGTGGGCTCACCATTTGGGGAGAGTTGCGGGATCACCATATGGGAAGTGTTGCGGGATCACGACATGGGAAGTGTTGCAGGCTCACCATATGGGAAGAGTTGCGGGATCACCATATGGGTAGAGTCGGGGGCTCACCATACGGGAAGAGTTGCAGGATCACCATATGGGAAGAGCTGCTGGCTCACCATTTGGGAAGAGTTGCTGGCTCATCACATGAGAAGAGTTGCAGGCTCATCATATGTGAAGAGCTGCGGGATCATTATGTGGGGAGAGTTGCGGGATCACCATATGGGGAGAGTTGCTGGCTCACCATATGGGAAGAGTTGTGGGCTCACCATATAGGAAGAGCTGCGGCTCACCACATGGGAAGAGTTGAGGGCTCACCATATGGGAATAGCAGGATGCTCACCATAAGAGAAGAGTTATGGGCTCACCATAAGGTAAGAGTTGAGGGCTCACCATATGGGAAGAGTTGCCGACTCACCATATGGGAAGAGTTGCATGCTCATTAAATGGGGAGGGTTGCAGGCTCACCATATATGAAGAGATGTGGGTTAACCATATGGGGAGAGATGCAGGATCACCATATGGGAAGAGTTGTGGGCTCACCATATATGAAGAGTTGTGGGCTCACCATATTGGAAGAGTTGGGGGATCACCATATGGGAAGAGTTGCCGGCTCATTATATGGGAAGAATTGCAGGCTCATCATATGGGAAGAGTTGTGGTCTCACCATATGGGAAGAGCTGAGGGCTCACCACATGGGAAGAGTTGCGGGATCACCACATGGGAAGAGTTGCGGGCTCACCATATGGGAAGAGTTGCGGGATCACCATATGGGAAGAGTCGGTGGCTCACCATATAGGAAGGGTTGCGGGATCACCATATGGAAAGAGCTGCGGGCTCACCATTTGGGAAGAGTTGCGGGCTCATCATATGGGAAGAGTTGCAAGCTCACCATATGGGAGATCACATGGGAAGAGTTGCAGGCTCACCATATATGAAGATCTGAGGGCTCACCATATGGGAAGAGTTGAGTGCTCATCATATGGGAAGAGCTGCGGGCTCATCATATAGGAAAAGTGTAAGGCTCATCATATGGGAATAGCTGCGGGATCATTATATGGGGAGAGTTGCTGGCTCATCATATGGGAAGAGTTGCAGAATCACCGTACGGGAAGAGTTGCGGGCTCATCATATGGGAAGAGCTGCAGGCTCATCATATGGGAAGAGTTGAGGGATCACCATATGGGAAGAGTTGCGGGCTCATCATATGGGAAGAGTTGCTGGCTCACCATATGGGAAGAGTTGCTGGCTCACCATATGGGAAGAGTTGCGGGCTCATCATATGGGAAGAGCTGCAGGCTCATCATATGGGAAGAGTTGAGTGCTCATGACGTGGGAAGAGCAGCGGGCTCATCATATGGGAAAAGTTGCAGGCTCATCATATGGGAATAGCTGCGGGATCATTATATGGGGAGAGTTGCGGGATCATCATATGGGAAGAGTTGCTGGCTCACCACATGGGAATAGTTGTGGTCTCACCATATGGGAAGAGTTGTGGGATCACCAAAATGGGAAGAGGCGGGGGCTTACCATATGGGAAGAGTTGCAAGCTCACCATATGGGAAGAGTTGTAGGATCACCATTTAGTAAGAGCTGCAGGCTCACCATTTGGGAAGAGTTGCAGGCGCCTCATATGGGAAGAGTTGCTGGCTCGCCATATGGGAAGAGTTGCAGGGCTCATCATATGGGAAGAGTTGCGGGATCACCATATGGGAAGAGTTGCGGGCTCATCATATGGGAAGAGTTGCTGGCTCAACATATGGGAAGAGTTGCAGGCTCATCATATGGGAAGAGTTGCAGGCTCATCATATGGGAAGCACTGCGGATCACCATATGGAAAGAGCTGCTGGCTCATCCTATGGAAAGAGATGCTGGCTCACCATATGGGAAGAGTTGCAGGGCTCACCATATCAGAAGAGTTGCGGGCTCATCATATGGGAAGAGCTGCGGGCTCATCATATGGGAAGAGTTGAGTGCTCATCACATGGGAAGAGCTGCGGGCTCATCATATGGGAAATTTTGCAGGCTCATCATATGGGAATAGCTGCGGGATCATTATATGGGCAGAGTTGCAGGATCATCATATGGGAAGAGTTGCTGGCTCACCATATGGGAATAGTTGTGGGCTCACCATATGGGAAGAGTTGCGGGATCACCATTTGGGAAGAGTTGGGGGCTTACCATATGGGAAGAGATGCAGGCTCACCATTTGGGAAGAGTTGCAGGCTCCTCATATGGGAAGAGTTGCGGGCTCATGATATGGGAAGAGTTGGGGGCTCATCATATGGGAAGAGTTGCTGGCTCACCATATGGGAAGAGTTGCAGGCTCATCATATGGGAAGAGTTGCGGGCTCATCATATGGGAAGCGCTGCGGGATCACCATATGGGAAGAGTTTCTGGCTCATCATATGGGAAGTGTTGCGGGCTCACCATATCGGAAGAGTTGCGGGCTCACCATATGGGAAGAATTGCGGGCTCACCATGTGGGAAGAGTTGCGGGATCACCATATGGGAAGAGTAAGGGGCTCACTGCATGGGAACAGTTGCGGCCTCATTATATGGGAAGAGTTGCTGGCTCATCATACAGGAAAAGTTGTGGGATCACCATATGGGAAGAGCTGAGGGCTCAATATATGGGAAGAGTTGCAGAATCACCACATGGGAAATGTTGCGGGCTCACCATATGGAAAGAGTTGTGGGATCACCATATGGGAAGAGTCGGGGGCGCACCATACGGGAAGAGCTGAGGGCTCACCATATGGGAAGAGTTGTGGGCTCACCATATATGAAGAGTTGTGGGCTCACCATATGGGAAGAGTTGTGGGCACATCATATGGGAAGAGTTGTGGGCTCACCATATGGGAAGAGCTGAGGGCTCACCATATGGGAAGAGTTGCAGGCTCATCATATAGGAAAAGCTGAAGGCTCATCATATGGGAATAGCTGCGGGATCATTATATGGGGAGAGTTGCTGGCTCATCATATGGGAAGAGTTGCAGACTCACCATATGGGAAGAGTTGCATGCTCATTAAATGGGGAGATTGCGGGATCACCATATGGGAAGAGTTGGGGGATCACCATATGGGAAGAGTTGCCGGCTCATTATATGGGAAGACTTGCAGGCTCATCATATGGGAAGAGTTGTGGGCTCACCATATGGGAAGAGCTGAGGGCTCACCACATGGGAAGAGTTGCGGGATCACCACATGGGAAGAGTTGCGGGTTCACCATATGGGAAGAGTTGCGGGATCACCATATGGGACGAGTCGGTAGCTCACCATATAGGAAGGGTTGCGGGATCACCATATGGAAAGAGCTGCGGGCTCACCATTTGGGAAGAGTTGCGGGCTCATCATATGGGAAGAGTTGCAAGCTCACCATATGGGAGATCCCATGGGAAGAGTTGCAGGCTCACCATATATGAAGAGTTGTGGGCTCACCATATGGGAAGAGCTGAGGGCTCACCATATGGGAAGAGTTGAGTGCTCATCACATGGGAAGAGCTGCAGGCTCATCATATAGGAAAAGTTGAGGGCTCATCATATGGGAATATCTGCTGGCTCATCATATGGGAAGAGTTGCAGAATCACCGTACGGGAAGAGTTGCGGGCTCATCATATGGGAAGAGCTGCAGGCTCATCATATGGCAATAGCTGCGGGATCATTATATGGGGAGAGTTGCGGGATCATCATATGGGAAGAGTTGCTGGCTCACCATATGGGAATAGTTGTGGGCTCACCATATGGGAAGAGTTGTGGTATCACCAAATGGGAAGAGTCGGGGGCTCACCATATGGGAAGAGTTGCGAGCTCACCATATGGGAAGAGTTGTAGGATCACCATTTAGTAAGAGCTGCAGGCTCACCATTTGGGAAGAGTTGCAGGCGCCTCATATGGGAAGAGTTGCTGGCTCACCATATGGGAAGAGTTGCAGGGCTCATCATATGGGAAGAGTTGCGGGATCACCATATGGGAAGAGTTGCGGGCTCATCATATGGGAAGAGTTGCTGGCTCACCATATGGGAAGATTTGCAGGCTCATCATATGGGAAGAGTTGCAGGCTCATCATATGGGAAGCGCTGCGGATCACCATATGGAAAGAGCTGCTGGCTCATCATATGGAAAGAGTTGCTGGCTCACCATATGGGAAGAGTTGCAGGGCTCACCATATCAGAAGAGTTGCGGGCTCATCATATGGGAAGAGCTGCGGGCTCATCATATGGGAAGAGTTGAGTGCTCATCACATGGGAAGAGCTGCGGGCTCATCATATGGGAAATTTTGCAGGCTCATCATATGGGAATAGCTGCGGGATCATTATATGGGGAGAGTTGCAGGATCATCATATGGGAAGAGTTGCTGGCTCACCATATGGGAATAGTTGTGGGCTCACCATATGGGAAGAGTTGCGGGATCACCATTTGGGAAGAGTTGGGGGCTCACCATATGGGAATAGATGCAGGCTCACTTTTTGGGAACAGTTGCAGGCTCCTCATATGGGAAGAGTTGCAGGCTCACCATATGGGAAGAGTTGCCAGGCTCATCATATGGGAAGAGTTGCTGGCTCACCATATGGGAAGAGTTGCAGGCTCATCATATGGGAAGAGTTGCGGGCTCATCATATGGGAAGCGCTGCGGGATCACCATATGGGAAGAGTTTCTGGCTCATCATATGGGAAGTGTTGCGGGCTCACCATATCGGAAGAGTTGCGGGCTCACCATATGGGAAGAATTGCGGGCTCACCATGTGGGAAGAGTTGCAGGATCACCATATGGGAAGAGTAAGGGGCTCACTGCATAGGAACAGTTGCGGCCTCATTATATGGGAAGAGTTGCTGGCTCATCATACAGGAAAAGTTGTGGGATCACCATATGGGAAGAGCTGAGGGCTCAATATATGGGAAGAGTTGTGGAATCACCACATGGGAAATGTTGCGGGCTCACCATATGGAAAGAGTTGTGGGATCACCATATGGGAAGAGTCGGGGGCGCACCATACGGGAAGAGCTGAGGGCTCACCATATGGGAAGAGTTGTGGGCTCACCATATAGGAAGAGTTGTGGGCTCACCATATGGGAAGAGTTGTGGGCACATCATATGGGAAGAGTTGTGGGCTCACCATATGGGAAGAGCTGAGGGCTCACCATATGGGAAGAGTTGCAGGCTCATCATATAGGAAAAGCTGAAGGCTCATCATATGGGAATAGCTGCGGGATCATTATATGGGGAGAGTTGCTGGCTCATCATATGGGAAGAGTTGCAGACTCACCATATGGGAAGAGTTGCATGCTCATTAAATGGGGAGATTGCGGGATCACCATATGGGAAGAGTTGGGGGATCACCATATGGGAAGAGTTGCCGGGTCATTATATGGGAAGACTTGCAGGCTCATCATATGGGAAGAGTTGTGGGCTCACCATATGGGAAGAGCTGAGGGCTCACCACATGGGAAGAGTTGCGGGATCACCACATGGGAAGAGTTGCGGGTTCACCATATGGGAAGAGTTGCGGGATCACCATATGGGACGAGTCGGTAGCTCACCATATAGGAAGGGTTGCGGGATCACCATATGGAAAGAGCTGCGGGCTCACCATTTGGGAAGAGTTGCGGGCTCATCATATGCGAAGAGTTCCAAGCTCACCATATGGGAGATCCCATGGGAAGAGTTGCAGGCTCACCATATATGAAGAGTTGTGGGCTCACCATATGGGAAGAGCTGAGGGCTCACCATATGGGAAGAGTTGAGTGCTCATCACATGGGAAGAGCTGCGGGCTCATCATATAGGAAAAGTTGAGGGCTCATCATATGGGAATATCTGCTGGCTCATCATATGGGAAGAGTTGCAGAATCACCGTACGGGAAGAGTTGCGGGCTCATCATATGGGAAGAGCTGCAGGCTCATCATATGGCAATAGCTGCGGGATCATTATATGGGGAGAGTTGCGGGATCATCATATGGGAAGAGTTGCTGGCTCACCATATGGGAATAGTTGTGGGCTCAACATATGGGAAGAGTTGTGGTATCACCAAATGGGAAGAGTTGTAGGATCACCATTTAGTAAGAGCTGCAGGCTCACCATTTGGGAAGAGTTGCAGGCGCCTCATATGGGAAGAGTTGCTGGCTCATCATATGGGAAGAGTTGCAGAATCACCGTACGGGAAGAGTTGCGGGCTCATCATATGGGAAGAGCTGCAGGCTCATCATATGGCAATAGCTGCGGGATCATTATATGGGGAGAGTTGCGGGATCATCATATGGGAAGAGTTGCTGGCTCACCATATGGGAATAGTTGTGGGCTCACCATATGGGAAGAGTTGCGAGCTCACCATATGGGAAGAGTTGTAGGATCACCATTTAGTAAGAGCTGCAGGCTCACCATTTGGGAAGAGTTGCAGGCGCCTCATATGGGAAGAGTTGCTGGCTCACCATATGGGAAGAGTTGCAGGGCTCATCATATGGGAAGAGTTGCGGGATCACCATATGGGAAGAGTTGCGGGCTCATCATATGGGAAGAGTTGCTGGCTCACCATATGGGAAGATTTGCAGGCTCATCATATGGGAAGAGTTGCAGACTCATCATATGGGAAGCGCTGCGGATCACCATATGGAAAGAGCTGCTGGCTCACCATATGGGAAGAGTTGCAGGGCTCACCATATCAGAAGAGTTGCGGGCTCATCATATGGGAAGAGCTGCGGGCTCATCATATGGGAAGAGTTGAGTGCTCATCACATGGGAAGAGCTGCGGGCTCATCATATGGGAAATTTTGCAGGCTCATCATATGGGAATAGCTGCGGGATCATTATATGGGGAGAGTTGCAGGATCATCATATGGGAAGAGTTGCTGGCTCACCATATGGGAATAGTTGTGGGCTCACCATATGGGAAGAGTTGCGGGATCACCATTTGGGAAGAGTTGGGGGCTCACCATATGGGAATAGATGCAGGCTCACTTTTTGGGAACAGTTGCAGGCTCCTCATATGGGAAGAGTTGCAGGCTCACCATATGGGAAGAGTTGCCAGGCTCATCATATGGGAAGAGTTGCTGGCTCACCATATGGGAAGAGTTGCAGGCTCATCATATGGGAAGAGTTGCGGGCTCATCATATGGGAAGCGCTGCGGGATCACCATATGGGAAGAGTTGCTGGCTCATCATATGGGAAGTGTTGCGGGCTCACCATATGGGAAGAGTTGCGAGCTCATCATATGGGAAGAGTTGCTGGCTCACCATATGTGAAGAGTTGCAGGCTCATCATATGGGAAGAGTTGCGGGCTCATCATATGGGAAGCGCTGCGGGATCACCATATGGGAAGAGTTTCTGGCTCATCATATGGGAAGAGCTGCAGGCTCATCATATGGCAAAAGCTGCGGGATCATTATATGGGGAGAGTTGCGGGATCATCATATGGGAAGAGTTGCTGGCTCACTATATGGGAATAGTTGTGGGCTCACCATATGGGAAGAGTTGTGGGATCACCAAATGGGAAGAGTCGGGGGCTCACCATATGGGAAGAGTTGCAGCTCACCATATGGGAAGAGTTGTAGGATCACCATTTAGTAAGAGCTGCAGGCTCACCATTTGGGAAGAGTTGCAGGCGCCTCATATGGGAAGAGTTGCTGGCTCACCATATGGGAAGAGTTGCAGGGCTCATCATATGGGAAGAGTTGCGGGAACACCATATGGGAAGAGTTGCAGGCTCATCATATGGGAAGAGTTGCTGGCTCACCATATGGGAAGATTTGCAGGCTCATCATATGGGAAGAGTTGCAGGCTCATCATATGGGAAGCGCTGCGGATCACCATATGGAAAGAGCTGCTGGCTCATCATATGGAAAGAGTTGCTGGCTCACCATATGGGAAGAGTTGCAGGGCTCACCATATCAGAAGAGTTGCGGGCTCATCATATGGGAAGAGCTGCGGGCTCATCATATGGGAAGAGTTGAGTGCTCATCACATGGGAAGAGCTGCGGGCTCATCATATGGGAAATTTTGCAGGCTCATCATATGGGAATAGCTGCGGGATCATTATATGGGGAGAGTTGCAGGATCATCATATGGGAAGAGTTGCTGGCTCACCATATGGGAATAGTTGTGGGCTCACCATATGGGAAGAGTTGCGGGATCACCATTTGGGAAGAGTTGGGGGCTCACCATATGGGAATAGATGCAGGCTCACTTTTTGGGAACAGTTGCGGCCTCATTATATGGGAAGAGTTGCTGGCTCATCATACGGGAAAAGTTGTGGGATCACCATATGGGAAGAGCTGAGGGCTCAATATATGGGAAGAGTTGCGGAATCACCACATGGGAAATGTTGCGGGCTCACCATATGGGAAGAGTTGTGGGATCACCATATGGGAAGAGTCGGGGGCGCACCATACGGGAAGAGCTGAGGGCTCACCATATGGGAAGAGTTGTGGGCTCACCATAGATGAAGAGTTGTGGGCTCACCATATGGGAAGAGTTGTGGGCACATCATATGGGAAGAGTTGTGGGCTCACCATATGGGAAGAGCTGAGGGCTCACCATATGGGAAGAGTTGCAGGCTCATCATATAGGAAAAGCTGAAGGCTCATCATATGGGAATAGCTGCGGGATCATTATATGGGGAGAGTTGCTGGCTCATCATATGGGAAGAGTTGCAGACTCACCATATGGGAAGAGTTGCATGCTCATTAAATGGGGAGATTGCGGGATCACCATATGGGAAGAGTTGGGGGATCACCATATGGGAAGAGTTGCCGGCTCATTATATGGGAAGAATTGCAGGCTCATCATATGGGAAGAGTTGTGGGCTCACCATATGGGAAGAGCTGAGGGCTCACCACATGGGAAGAGTTGCGGGATCACCACATGGGAAGAGTTGCGGGTTCACCATATGGGAAGAGTTGCGGGCTCATCATATGGGAAGAGTTGCAAGCTCACCATATGGGAGATCCCATGGGAAGAGTTGCAGGCTCACCATATATGAAGAGTTGTGGGCTCACCATATGGGAAGAGCTGAGGGCTCACCATATGGGAAGAGTTGAGTGCTCATCACATGGGAAGAGCTGCGGGCTCATCATATAGGAAAAGTTGAAGGCTCATCATATGGGAATATCTGCTGGCTCATCATATGGGAAGAGTTGCAGAATCACCGTACGGGAAGAGTTGCGGGCTCATCATATGGGAAGAGCTGCAGGCTCATCATATGGCAATAGCTGCGGGATCATTATATGGGGAGAGTTGCGGGATCATCATATGGGAAGAGTTGCTGGCTCACCATATGGGAATAGTTGTGGGCTCACCATATGGAAAGAGCTGCTGGCTCATCCTATGGAAAGAGTTGCTGGCTCACCATATGGGAAGAGTTGCAGGGCTCACCATATCAGAAGAGTTGCGGGCTCATCATATGGGAAGAGCTGCGGGCTCATCATATGGGAAGAGTTGAGTGCTCATCACATGGGAAGAGCTGCGGGCTCATCATATGGGAAATTTTGCAGGCTCATCATATGGGAATAGCTGCGGGATCATTATATGGTCAGAGTTGCAGGATCATCATATGGGAAGAGTTGCTGGCTCACCATATGGGAATAGTTGTGGGCTCACCATATGGGAAGAGTTGCAGGATCACCATTTGGGAAGAGTTGGGGGCTCACCATATGGGAAGAGATGCAGGCTCACCATTTGGGAAGAGTTGCAGGCTCCTCATATGGGAAGAGTTGCGGGCTCATGATATGGGAAGAGTTGGGGGCTCATCATATGGGAAGAGTTGCTGGCTCACCATATGGGAAGAGTTGCAGGCTCATCATATGGGAAGAGTTGCGGGCTCATCATATGGGAAGCGCTGCGGGATCACCATATGGGAAGAGTTTCTGGCTCATCATATGGGAAGTGTTGCGGGCTCACCATATCGGAAGAGTTGCGGGCTCACCATATGGGAAGAATTGCGGGCTCACCATGTGGGAAGAGTTGCGGGATCACCATATGGGAAGAGTAAGGGGCTCACTGCATGGGAACAGTTGCGGCCTCATTATATGGGAAGAGTTGCTGGCTCATCATACGGGAAAAGTTGTGGGATCACCATATGGGAAGAGCTGAGGGCTCAATATATGGGAAGAGTTGCGGAATCACCACATGGGAAATGTTGCGGGTTCACCATATGGGAAGAGTTGTGGGATCACCATATGGGAAGAGTCGGGGGCGCACCATACGGGAAGAGCTGAGGGCTCACCATATGGGAAGAGTTGTGGGCTCACCATATATGAAGAGTTGTGGGCTCACCATATGGGAAGAGTTGTGGGCACATCATATGGGAAGAGTTGTGGGCTCACCATATGGGAAGAGCTGAGGGCTCACCATATGGGAAGAGTTGCAGGCTCATCATATAGGAAAAGCTGAAGGCTCATCATATGGGAATAGCTGCGGGATCATTATATGGGGAGAGTTGCTGGCTCATCATATGGGAAGAGTTGCAGACTCACCATATGGGAAGAGTTGCATGCTCATTAAATGGGGAGATTGCGGGATCACCATATGGGAAGAGTTGGGGGATCACCATATGGGAAGAGTTGCCGGCTCATTATATGGGAAGAATTGCAGGCTCATCATATGGGAAGAGTTGTGGGCTCACCATATGGGAAGAGCTGAGGGCTCACCACATGGGAAGAGTTGCGGGATCACCACATGGGAAGAGTTGCGGGTTCACCATATGGGAAGAGTTGCGGGATCACCATATGGGACGAGTCGGTAGCTCACCATATAGGAAGGGTTGCGGGATCACCATATGGAAAGAGCTGCGGGCTCACCATTTGGGAAGAGTTGCGGGCTCATCATATGGGAAGAGTTGCAAGCTCACCATATGGGAGATCCCATGGGAAGAGTTGCAGGCTCACCATATATGAAGAGTTGTGGGCTCACCATATGGGAAGAGCTGAGGGCTCACCATATGGGAAGAGTTGAGTGCTCATCACATGGGAAGAGCTGCGGGCTCATCATATAGGAAAAGTTGAAGGCTCATCATATGGGAATATCTGCTGGCTCATCATATGGGAAGAGTTGCAGAATCACCGTACGGGAAGAGTTGCGGGCTCATCATATGGGAAGAGCTGCAGGCTCATCATATGGCAATAGCTGCGGGATCATTATATGGGGAGAGTTGCGGGATCATCATATGGGAAGAGTTGCTGGCTCACCATATGGGAATAGTTGTGGGCTCACCATATGGGAAGAGTTGTGGGATCACCAAATGGGAAGAGTCGGGGGCTCACCATATGGGAAGAGTTGCGAGCCCACCATATGGGAAGATTTGTAGGATCACCATTTAGTAAGAGCTGCAGGCTCACCATTTGGGAAGAGTTGCAGGCGCCTCATATGGGAAGAGTTGCTGGCTCACCATATGGGAAGAGTTGCAGGGCTCATCATATGGGAAGAGTTGCGGGATCACCATATGGGAAGAGTTGCGGGCTCATCATATGGGAAGAGTTGCTGGCTCACCATATGGGAAGAGTTGCAGGCTCATCATATGGGAAGAGTTGCAGGCTCATCATATGGGAAGCGCTGCGGATCACCATATGGAAAGAGCTGCTGGCTCATCATATGGAAAGAGTTGCTGGCTCACCATATGGGAAGAGTTGCAGGGCTCACCATATCAGAAGAGTTGCGGGCTCATCATATGGGAAGAGCTGCGGGCTCATCATATGGGAAGAGTTGAGTGCTCATCACATGGGAAGAGCTGCGGGCTCATCATATGGGAAATTTTGCAGGCTCATCATATGGGAATAGCTGCGGGATCATTATATGGGGAGAGTTGCAGGATCATCATATGGGAAGAGTTGCTGGCTCACCATATGGGAATAGTTGTGGGCTCACCATATGGGAAGAGTTGCGGGATCACCATTTGGGAAGAGTTGGGGGCTCACCATATGGGAATAGATGCAGGCTCACTTTTTGGGAACAGTTGCAGGCTCCTCATATGGGAAGAGTTGCAGGCTCACCATATGGGAAGAGTTGCCAGGCTCATCATATGGGAAGAGTTGCTGGCTCACCATATGGGAAGAGTTGCAGGCTCATCATATGGGAAGAGTTGCGGGCTCATCATATGGGAAGCGCTGCAGGATCACCATATGGGAAGAGTTGCTGGCTCATCATATGGGAAGTGTTGCGGGCTCACCATATGGGAAGAGTTGCGAGCTCATCATATGGGAAGAGTTGCTGGCTCACCATATGGGAAGAGTTGCAGGCTCATCATATGGGAAGAGTTGCGGGCTCATCATATGGGAAGCGCTGCGGGATCACCATATGGGAAGCGTTTCTGGCTCATCATATGGGAAGTGTTGTGGGCTCACCATATGGGAATAGTTGCAGGCTCACCATATGGGAAGAATTGCTGGCTCACCATATGGGAAGAGTTGCGGGATCACCATATGGGAAGAGTAAGGGGCTCACTGCATGGGAAGAGTTGCGGGCTCAACATATGGGCAGAGTTGCGGGATCACCATATGGGAAGAGTTGCGGGCTCATCATATGGGAAGAATTGCAGGCTCACCGTATGGGAAGAGTTGCGGGCTCATCATATGGGAAGAGCTGCAGGCTCATCATATGGGAAGAGCTGCTGCTCACCACATGGGAAGAGTTGAGGGCTCACCATATGGGAAGAGTTGCGGACTCATCATATGGGAAGAGCTGCGAGCTCACTATATGGGAAGAGCTGCAGGCTTATTAATTGGGGAGAGTTGCAGGATCACTATATGGGAAGAGTTGCGGGCTCACCATATATGAAGTGTTGTGGGTTCACCATATGGGGAGAGTTGCGGGATCACCATATGGGAAGAGTTGTGGGATCACCACATGGGAAGAGTTGCGGGCTCACCATATGGGAAGAGTTGCTGGCTCATCATATGGGAAGAGTTGCTGGCTCATCACAAGGGAAGAGTTGCTGGCTCACCATATGGGAAGAGTTGCTGGCTAATCATATGGGAAGAGTTGCAGAATCATTGTGCGGGAAGAGCTGCAGGCTCATCATATATGAAGAGTTGAGTGTTCATCACATGGGAAGAGCAGCGGGCTCATCATATGGGAAAAGTTGCAGGCTCATCATATAGGAAGAGCTGCGGGATCAATATATGGGGAGAGTTGCGGGATCACCATATGGGAACAGTTGCTAGCTCACCATATTGGAAGAGTTGGGGGCTCACCATATGGGAAGAGTTGCAGAATCACCGTATGGGAAGAGTTGTGGGCTCATCACATGGGAAGAGCTGCGGCCTCATCATATGTGAAGAGTTGCAGGCTCATCATATGGGAAGAGCTGCGGGCTCATCATATGGGGAGAGTTGAGGGATCACCATATGGGGAGAGCTGCAGGCTCGCTTTATGGGAAGAGTTGGGGGCTCACCATATGGGAAGAGTTGCGGGCTCACCAAATGGGAGGAGCTGCGGGCTCACCAAATGGGAGGAGCTGCGGCTCATCACATGGGAAGAGTTGAGGACTCACCATATGTGAAGAGCTGGGGGCTCATCATATGGGAAGAGTTGTGGGCTCACCACATGGGATGAGTTGAGTGATCACCATATGGGAAGAGTTGTGGGCTCATCATATGGGAAGAGTTGCAGACTCACCATATGGGAAGAACTGAGGGCTCATCATATGGGAAGAGCTGCCAGCTCACTATATGTGAAGAGCTGCAGGCTCATTAAATGGGGAGAGTTGCAGGATTACTATATGGGAAGAGTTGCGGGCTCACCATATATGAAGAATTGTGCGTTTACCATATGGGGAGAGTTGCGGGATCACCATATGGGAAGAGTTGCGGTCTCATTATATGGGAAGCGTTGCGGGCTCATCATATGGGGAGAGTTATGGGCTCACCATATGGGAAGAGCTGAGGGCTCACCATATGGGAAGAGTTGCGGGATCACGACATGGGAAGTGTTGCAGGCTCACCATATGGGAAGAGATGCGGGATCACCATATGGGAAGAGTCGGGGGCTCACCATACGGGAAGAGTTGCAGGATCACCATATGGGAAGAGCTGCGGGCTCACCATTTGGGAAGAGTTGCGGGCACATCATATGGGAAGAGTTGCAGACTTACCATATATGAAGAGTTGTGAGCTCACCATATGGGAAGAGTTGCTGGCTCATCACATGGGAAGAGTTGCTGGCTCATCACATGGGAAGAGTTGCAGGCTCATCGTATGCGAAGAGCTGCGGGATCATTATGTGGGGAGAGTTGCGGGATCACCATATGGGGAGAGTTGCTGGCTCACCATATGGGAAGAGTTGTGGGCTCACCATATAGGAAGAGCTGCGGCTCACCACATGGGAAGAGTTGAGGGCTCACCATATGGGAATAGCAGGATGCTCACCATAAGGGAAGAGTTATGAGCTCACCATAAGGTAAGAGTTGGGGGCTCACCATATGGGAAGAGTTGCAGGCTCACCATATGGGAAGATTTGCATGCTCATTAAATGGGGAGAGTTGCAGGCTCACCATATATGAAGAGTTGTGGGTTAACCATATGGGGAGAGTTGCAGGATCACCATATGGGAAGAGTTGTGGGCTCACCATATATGAAGAGTTGTGGGTTAACCATATGGGAAGAGTTGGGGGATCACCATATGGGAAGAGTTGCCGGCTCATTATATGGGAAGAATTGCAGGCTCATCATATGGGAAGAGTTGCAGACTCACCATATGGGAAGAACTGAGGGCTCATCATATGGGAAGAGCTGCCAGCTCACTATATGTGAAGAGCTGCAGGCTCATTAAATGGGGAGGGTTGCAGGATCACTATATGGGAAGAGTTGCGGGCTCACCATATATGAAGAATTGTGCGTTCACCATATGGGGAGAGTTGCGGGATCACCATATGGGAAGAGTTGCGGGCTCATTATATGGGAAGAGTTGTGGGCTCACCATATGGGAAGAGCTGAGGGCTCACCATATGGGAAGAGTTGCGGGATCATGACATGGGAAGTGTTGCAGGCTCACCATATGGGAAGAGTTGCGATATCACGATATGGGAAGAGACGGGGGCTCACCATACGGGAAGAGTTTCAGGATCACCATATGGGAAGAGCTACTGGCTCACCATTTGGGAAGAGCTGAGGGCTCACCATTTGGGAAGAGTTGTGGGCTCACCATATATGAAGAGTTGTGGGCTCACCATATGGGAAGAGTTGGGGGATCACCATATGGGAAGAGTTGCCGGCTCATTATATGGGAAGAATTGCAGGCTCATCATATGGGAAGAGCTGCAGGCTCAACATATGGGAAGAGTTGCGGGCTCATCATATGGGAAGAGCTGCAGGCTCACCATATGGGAAGAGCTGCGGCTCACCACATGGGAAGAGTTGAGGGCTCACCATATGGGAAGAGTTGCGGACTCATCATATGGGAAGAGCTGCGAGCTCACTATATGGGAAGAGCTGCAGGCTTATTAATTGGGGAGAGTTGCAGGATCACTATATGGGAAGAGTTGCGGGCTCACCATATATGAAGTGTTGTGGGTTCACCATATGGGGAGAGTTGTGGGATCACCATATGGGAAGAGTTGTGGGATCACCACATGGGAAGAGTTGCGGGCTCACCATATGGGAAGAGTTGCTGGCTCATCATATGGGAAGAGTTGCTGGCTCATCACAAGGGAAGAGTTGCTGGCTCACCATATGGGAAGAGTTGCTGGCAAATCATATGGGAAGAGTTGCAGAATCATTGTGCGGGAAGAGCTGCAGGCTCATCATATATGAAGAGTTGAGTGTTCATCACATGGGAAGAGCAGCGGGCTCATCATATGGGAAAAGTTGCAGGCTCATCATATAGGAAGAGCTGCGGGATCAATATATGGGGAGAGTTGCGGGATCACCATATGGGAACAGTTGCTAGCTCACCATATTGGAAGAGTTGGGGGCTCACCATATGGGAAGAGTTGCAGAATCACTGTATGGGAAGAGTTGTGGGCTCATCACATGGGAAGAGCTGCGGCCTCATCATATGTGAAGAGTTGCAGGCTCATCATATGGGAAGAGCTGCGGGCTCATCATATGGGGAGAGTTGAGGGATCACCATATGGGGAGAGCTGCAGGCTCGCTTTATGGGAAGAGTTGGGGGCTCACCATATGGGAAGAGTTGCGGGCTCACCAAATGGGAGGAGCTGCGGGCTCACCAAATGGGAGGAGCTGCGGCTCATCACATGGGAAGAGTTGAGGACTCACCATATGTGAAGAGCTGGGGGCTCATCATATGGGAAGAGTTGTGGGCTCACCACATGGGATGAGTTGAGTGATCACCATATGGGAAGAGTTGTGGGCTCATCATATGGGAAGAGTTGCAGACTCACCATATGGGAAGAACTGAGGGCTCATCATATGAGAAGAGCTGCCAGCTCACTATAAGTGAAGAGCTGCAGGCTCATTAAATGGGGAGAGTTGCAGGATTACTATATGGGAAGAGTTGCGGGCTCACCATATATGAAGAATTGTGCGTTTACCATATGGGGAGAGTTGCGGGATCACCATATGGGAAGAGTTGCGGTCTCATTATATGGGAAGCGTTGCGGGCTCATCATATGGGGAGAGTTGTGGGCTCACCATATGGGAAGAGTTGCGGGATCACGACATGGGAAGTGTTGCAGGCTCACCATATGGGAAGAGATGCGGGATCACCATATGGGAAGAGTCGGGGGCTCACCATACGGGAAGAGTTGCAGGATCACCATATGGGAAGAGCTGCGGGCTCACCATTTGGGAAGAGTTGCGGGCACATCATATGGGAAGAGTTGCAGACTTACCATATATGAAGAGTTGTGAGCTCACCATATGGGAAGAGTTGCTGGCTCATCACATGGGAAGAGTTGCTGGCTCATCACATGGGAAGAGTTGCAGGCTCATCATATGCGAAGAGCTGCGGGATCATTATGTGGGGAGAGTTGCTGGATCACCATATGGGGAGAGTTGCTGGCTCACCATATGGGAAGAGTTGTGGGCTCACCATATAGGAAGAGCTGCGGCTCACCACATGGGAAGAGTTGAGGGCTCACCATATGGGAATAGCAGGATGCTCACCATAAGGGAAGAGTTATGAGCTCACCATAAGGTAAGAGTTGGGGGCTCACCATATGGGAAGAGTTGCAGACTCACCATATGGGAAGATTTGCATGCTCATTAAATGGGGAGAGTTGCAGGCTCACCATATATGAAGAGTTGTGGGTTAACCATATGGGGAGAGTTGCGGGATCACCATATGGGAAGAGTTGTGGGCTCACCATATATGAAGAGTTGTGGGTTAACCATATGGGAAGAGTTGGGGGATCACCATATGGGAAGAGTTGCCGGCTCATTATATGGGAAGAATTGCAGGCTCATCATATGGGAAGAGTTGCAGACTCACCATATGGGAAGAACTGAGGGCTCATCATATGGGAAGAGCTGCCAGCTCACTATATGTGAAGAGCTGCAGGCTCATTAAATGGGGAGGGTTGCAGGATCACTATATGGGAAGAGTTGCGGGCTCACCATATATGAAGAATTGTGCGTTCACCATATGGGAAGAGTTGGGGGATCACCATATGGGAAGAGTTGCCGGCTCATTATATGGGAAGAATTGCAGGCTCATCATATGGGAAGAGTTGCAGACTCACCATATGGGAAGAACTGAGGGCTCATCATATGGGAAGAGCTGCCAGCTCACTATATGTGAAGAGCTGCAGGCTCATTAAATGGGGAGGGTTGCGGGATCACCATATGGGAAGAGTTGCGGGCTCATTATATGGGAAGAGTTGTGGGCTCACCATATGGGAAGAGGTGAGGGCTCACCATATGGGAAGAGTTGCGGGATCACGACATGGGAAGTGTTGCAGGCTCACCATATGGGAAGAGTTGCGATATCACCATATGGGAAGAGTCGGGGGCTCACCATACGGGAAGAGTTGCAGGATCACCATATGGGAAGAGCTACTGGCTCACCATTTGGGAAGAGCTGAGGGCTCACCATTTGGGAAGAGGTGAGGGCTCACCATATGGGAAGAGTTGCGGGATCACGACATGGGAAGAATTGCAGGCTCATCATATGGGAAGAGCTGCAGGCTCATCATATGGGAAGAGTTGCAGGCTCATCATATGGGAAGAGCTGCAGGCTCACCATATGGGAAGAGCTGCGGCTCACCACATGGGAAGAGTTGAGGGCTCACCATATGGGAAGAGTTGCGGACTCATCATATGGGAAGAGCTGCGAGCTCACTATATGGGAAGAGCTGCAGGCTTATTAATTGGGGAGAGTTGCAGGATCACTATATGGGAAGAGTTGCGGGCTCACCATATATGAAGTGTTGTGGGTTCACCATATGGGGAGAGTTGCGGGATCACCATATGGGAAGAGTTGTGGGATCACCACATGGGAAGAGTTGCGGGCTCACCATATGGGAAGAGTTGCTGGCTCATCATATGGGAAGAGTTGCTGGCTCATCACAAGGGAAGAGTTGCTGGCTCACCATATGGGAAGAGTTGCTGGCTAATCATATGGGAAGAGTTGCAGAATCATTGTGCGGGAAGAGCTGCAGGCTCATCATATATGAAGAGTTGAGTGTTCATCACATGGGAAGAGCAGCGGGCTCATCATATGGGAAAAGTTGCAGGCTCATCATATAGGAAGAGCTGCGGGATCAATATATGGGGAGAGTTGCGGGATCACCATATGGGAACAGTTTCTAGCTCACCATATTGGAAGAGTTGGGGGCTCACCATATGGGAAGAGTTGCAGAATCACCGTATGGGAAGAGTTGTGGGCTCATCACATGGGAAGAGCTGCGGCCTCATCATATGTGAAGAGTTGCAGGCTCATCATATGGGAAGAGCTGCGGGCTCATCATATGGGGAGAGTTGAGGGATCACCGTATGGGGAGAGCTGCAGGCTCGCTTTATGGGAAGAGTTGGGGGCTCACCATATGGGAAGAGTTGCGGGCTCACCAAATGGGAGGAGCTGCGGGCTCACCAAATGGGAGGAGCTGCGGCTCATCACATGGGAAGAGTTGAGGACTCACCATATGTGAAGAGCTGGGGGCTCATCATATGGGAAGAGTTGTGGGCTCACCACATGGGATGAGTTGAGTGATCACCATATGGGAAGAGTTGTGGGCTCATCATATGGGAAGAGTTGCAGACTCACCATATGGGAAGAACTGAGGGCTCATCATATGGGAAGAGCTGCCAGCTCACTATATGTGAAGAGCTGCAGGCTCATTAAATGGGGAGAGTTGCAGGATTACTATATGGGAAGAGTTGCGGGCTCACCATATATGAAGAATTGTGCGTTTACCATATGGGGAGAGTTGCGGGATCACCATATGGGAAGAGTTGCGGTCTCATTATATGGGAAGCGTTGCGGGCTCATCATATGGGGAGAGTTGTGGGCTCACCATATGGGAAGAGCTGAGGGCTCACCATATGGGAAGAGTTGCGGGATCACGACATGGGAAGTGTTGCAGGCTCACCATATGGGAAGAGATGCGGGATCACCATATGGGAAGAGTCGGGGGCTCACCATACGGGAAGAGTTGCAGGATCACCATATGGGAAGAGCTGCGGGCTCACCATTTGGGAAGAGTTGCGGGAACATCATATGGGAAGAGTTGCAGACTTACCATATATGAAGAGTTGTGAGCTCACCATATGGGAAGAGTTGCTGGCTCATCACATGGGAAGAGTTGCTGGCTCATCACATGGGAAGAGTTGCAGGCTCATCGTATGCGAAGAGCTGCGGGATCATTATGTGGGGAGAGTTGCGGGATCACCATATGGGGAGAGTTGCTGGCTCACCATATGGGAAGAGTTGTGGGCTCACCATATAGGAAGAGCTGCGGCTCACCACATGGGAAGAGTTGAGGGCTCACCATATGGGAATAGCAGGATGCTCACCATAAGGGAAGAGTTATGAGCTCACCATAAGGTAAGAGTTGGGGGCTCACCATATGGGAAGAGTTGCAGACTCACCATATGGGAAGATTTGCATGCTCATTAAATGGGGAGAGTTGCAGGCTCACCATATATGAAGAGTTGTGGGTTAACCATATGGGGAGAGTTGCAGGATCACCATATGGGAAGAGTTGTGGGCTCACCATATATGAAGAGTTGTGGGTTAACCATATGGGAAGAGTTGGGGGATCACCATATGGGAAGAGTTGCCGGCTCATTATATGGGAAGAATTGCAGGCTCATCATATGGGAAGAGTTGCAGACTCACCATATGGGAAGAACTGAGGGCTCATCATATGGGAAGAGCTGCCAGCTCACTATATGTGAAGAGCTGCAGGCTCATTAAATGGGGAGGGTTGCAGGATCACTATATGGGAAGAGTTGCGGGCTCACCATATATGAAGAATTGTGCGTTCACCATATGGGGAGAGTTGCGGGATCACCATATGGGAAGAGTTGCGGGCTCATTATATGGGAAGAGTTGTGGGCTCACCATATGGGAAGAGCTGAGGGCTCACCATATGGGAAGAGTTGCGGGATCATGACATGGGAAGTGTTGCAGGCTCACCATATGGGAAGAGTTGCGATATCACGATATGGGAAGAGACGGGGGCTCACCATACGGGAAGAGTTTCAGGATCACCATATGGGAAGAGCTACTGGCTCACCATTTGGGAAGAGCTGAGGGCTCACCATTTGGGAAGAGTTGTGGGCTCACCATATATGAAGAGTTGTGGGCTCACCATATGGGAAGAGTTGGGGGATCACCATATGGGAAGAGTTGCCGGCTCATTATATGGGAAGAATTGCAGGCTCATCATATGGGAAGAGCTGCAGGCTCAACATATGGGAAGAGTTGCGGGCTCATCATATGGGAAGAGCTGCAGGCTCACCATATGGGAAGAGCTGCGGCTCACCACATGGGAAGAGTTGAGGGCTCACCATATGGGAAGAGTTGCGGACTCATCATATGGGAAGAGCTGCGAGCTCACTATATGGGAAGAGCTGCAGGCTTATTAATTGGGGAGAGTTGCAGGATCACTATATGGGAAGAGTTGCGGGCTCACCATATATGAAGTGTTGTGGGTTCACCATATGGGGAGAGTTGTGGGATCACCATATGGGAAGAGTTGTGGGATCACCACATGTTAAGAGTTGCGGGCTCACCATATGGGAAGAGTTGCTGGCTCATCATATGGGAAGAGTTGCTGGCTCATCACAAGGGAAGAGTTGCTGGCTCACCATATGGGAAGAGTTGCTGGCTAATCATATGGGAAGAGTTGCAGAATCATTGTGCGGGAAGAGCTGCAGGCTCATCATATATGAAGAGTTGAGTGTTCATCACATGGGAAGAGCAGCGGGCTCATCATATGGGAAAAGTTGCAGGCTCATCATATAGGAAGAGCTGCGGGATCAATATATGGGGAGAGTTGCGGGATCACCATATGGGAACAGTTGCTAGCTCACCATATTGGAAGAGTTGGGGGCTCACCATATGGGAAGAGTTGCAGAATCACTGTATGGGAAGAGTTGTGGGCTCATCACATGGGAAGAGCTGCGGCCTCATCATATGTGAAGAGTTGCAGGCTCATCATATGGGAAGAGCTGCGGGCTCATCATATGGGGAGAGTTGAGGGATCACCATATGGGGAGAGCTGCAGGCTCGCTTTATGGGAAGAGTTGGGGGCTCACCATATGGGAAGAGTTGCGGGCTCACCAAATGGGAGGAGCTGCGGGCTCACCAAATGGGAGGAGCTGCGGCTCATCACATGGGAAGAGTTGAGGACTCACCATATGTGAAGAGCTGGGGGCTCATCATATGGGAAGAGTTGTGGGCTCACCACATGGGATGAGTTGAGTGATCACCATATGGGAAGAGTTGTGGGCTCATCATATGGGAAGAGTTGCAGACTCACCATATGGGAAGAACTGAGGGCTCATCATATGAGAAGAGCTGCCAGCTCACTATAAGTGAAGAGCTGCAGGCTCATTAAATGGGGAGAGTTGCAGGATTACTATATGGGAAGAGTTGCGGGCTCACCATATATGAAGAATTGTGCGTTTACCATATGGGGAGAGTTGCGGGATCACCATATGGGAAGAGTTGCGGTCTCATTATATGGGAAGCGTTGCGGGCTCATCATATGGGGAGAGTTGTGGGCTCACCATATGGGAAGAGTTGCGGGATCACGACATGGGAAGTGTTGCAGGCTCACCATATGGGAAGAGATGCGGGATCACCATATGGGAAGAGTCGGTGGCTCACCATACGGGAAGAGTTGCAGGATCACCATATGGGAAGAGCTGCGGGCTCACCATTTGGGAAGAGTTGCGGGCACATCATATGGGAAGAGTTGCAGACTTACCATATATGAAGAGTTGTAAGCTCACCATATGGGAAGAGTTGCTGGCTCATCACATGGGAAGAGTTGCTGGCTCATCACATGGGAAGAGTTGCAGGCTCATCATATGCGAAGAGCTGCGGGATCATTATGTGGGGAGAGTTGCTGGATCACCATATGGGGAGAGTTGCTGGCTCACCATATGGGAAGAGTTGTGGGCTCACCATATAGGAAGAGCTGCGGCTCACCACATGGGAAGAGTTGAGGGCTCACCATATGGGAATAGCAGGATGCTCACCATAAGGGAAGAGTTATGAGCTCACCATAAGGTAAGAGTTGGGGGCTCACCATATGGGAAGAGTTGCAGACTCACCATATGGGAAGATTTGCATGCTCATTAAATGGGGAGAGTTGCAGGCTCACCATATATGAAGAGTTGTGGGTTAACCATATGGGGAGAGTTGCGGGATCACCATATGGGAAGAGTTGTGGGCTCACCATATATGAAGAGTTGTGGGTTAACCATATGGGAAGAGTTGGGGGATCACCATATGGGAAGAGTTGCCGGCTCATTATATGGGAAGAATTGCAGGCTCATCATATGGGAAGAGTTGCAGACTCACCATATGGGAAGAACTGAGGGCTCATCATATGGGAAGAGCTGCCAGCTCACTATATGTAAAGAGCTGCAGGCTCATTAAATGGGGAGGGTTGCAGGATCACTATATGGGAAGAGTTGCGGGCTCACCATATATGAAGAATTGTGCGTTCACCATATGGGAAGAGTTGGGGGATCACCATATGGGAAGAGTTGCCGGCTCATTATATGGGAAGAATTGCAGGCTCATCATATGGGAAGAGTTGCAGACTCACCATATGGGAAGAACTGAGGGCTCATCATATGGGAAGAGCTGCCAGCTCACTATATGTGAAGAGCTGCAGGCTCATTAAATGGGGAGGGTTGCGGGATCACCATATGGGAAGAGTTGCGGGCTCATTATATGGGAAGAGTTGTGGGCTCACCATATGGGAAGAGCTGAGGGCTCACCATATGGGAAGAGTTGCGGGATCACGACATGGGAAGTGTTGCAGGCTCACCATATGGGAAGAGTTGCGATATCACCATATGGGAAGAGTCGGGGGCTCACCATACGGGAAGAGTTGCAGGATCACCATATGGGAAGAGCTACTGGCTCACCATTTGGGAAGAGCTGAGGGCTCACCATTTGGGAAGAGTTGTGGGCTCACCATATATGAAGAGTTGTGGGCTCACCATATGGGAAGAGTTGGGGGATCACCATATGGGAAGAGTTGCCGGCTCATTATATGGGAAGAATTGCAGGCTCATCATATGGGAAGAGCTGCAGGCTCATCATATGGGAAGAGTTGCGGGCTCATCATATGGGAAGAGCTGCAGGCTCACCATATGGGAAGAGCTGCGGCTCACCACATGGGAAGAGTTGAGGGCTCACCATATGGGAAGAGTTGCGGACTCATCATATGGGAAGAGCTGCGAGCTCACTATATGGGAAGAGCTGCAGGCTTATTAATTGGGGAGAGTTGCAGGATCACTATATGGGAAGAGTTGCGGGCTCACCATATATGAAGTGTTGTGGGTTCACCATATGGGGAGAGTTGCGGGATCACCATATGGGAAGAGTTGTGGGATCACCACATGGGAAGAGTTGCGGGCTCACCATATGGGAAGAGTTGCTGGCTCATCATATGGGAAGAGTTGCTGGCTCATCACAAGGGAAGAGTTGCTGGCTCACCATATGGGAAGAGTTGCTGGCTAATCATATGGGAAGAGTTGCAGAATCATTGTGCGGGAAGAGCTGCAGGCTCATCATATATGAAGAGTTGAGTGTTCATCACATGGGAAGAGCAGCGGGCTCATCATATGGGAAAAGTTGCAGGCTCATCATATAGGAAGAGCTGCGGGATCAATATATGGGGAGAGTTGCGGGATCACCATATGGGAACAGTTTCTAGCTCACCATATTGGAAGAGTTGGGGGCTCACCATATGGGAAGAGTTGCAGAATCACCGTATGGGAAGAGTTGTGGGCTCATCACATGGGAAGAGCTGCGGCCTCATCATATGTGAAGAGTTGCAGGCTCATCATATGGGAAGAGCTGCGGGCTCATCATATGGGGAGAGTTGAGGGATCACCGTATGGGGAGAGCTGCAGGCTCGCTTTATGGGAAGAGTTGGGGGCTCACCATATGGGAAGAGTTGCGGGCTCACCAAATGGGAGGAGCTGCGGGCTCACCAAATGGGAGGAGTTGCGGCTCATCACATGGGAAGAGTTGAGGACTCACCATATGTGAAGAGCTGGGGGCTCATCATATGGGAAGAGTTGTGGGCTCACCACATGGGATGAGTTGAGTGATCACCATATGGGAAGAGTTGTGGGCTCATCATATGGGAAGAGTTGCAGACTCACCATATGGGAAGAACTGAGGGCTCATCATATGGGAAGAGCTGCCAGCTCACTATATGTGAAGAGCTGCAGGCTCATTAAATGGGGAGAGTTGCAGGATTACTATATGGGAAGAGTTGCGGGCTCACCATATATGAAGAATTGTGCGTTTACCATATGGGGAGAGTTGCGGGATCACCATATGGGAAGAGTTGCGGTCTCATTATATGGGAAGCGTTGCGGGCTCATCATATGGGGAGAGTTGTGGGCTCACCATATGGGAAGAGCTGAGGGCTCACCATATGGGAAGAGTTGCGGGATCACGACATGGGAAGTGTTGCAGGCTCACCATATGGGAAGAGATGCGGGATCACCATATGGGAAGAGTCGGGGGCTCACCATACGGGAAGAGTTGCAGGATCACCATATGGGAAGAGCTGCGGGCTCACCATTTGGGAAGCGTTGCGGGCACATCACAAGGGAAGAGTTGCTGGCTCACCATATGGGAAGAGTTGCTGGCTAATCATATGGGAAGAGTTGCAGAATCATTGTGCGGGAAGAGCTGCAGGCTCATCATATATGAAGAGTTGAGTGTTCATCACATGGGAAGAGCAGCGGGCTCATCATATGGGAAAAGTTGCAGGCTCATCATATAGGAAGAGCTGCGGGATCAATATATGGGGAGAGTTGCGGGATCACCATATGGGAACAGTTTCTAGCTCACCATATTGGAAGAGTTGGGGGCTCACCATATGGGAAGAGTTGCAGAATCACCGTATGGGAAGAGTTGTGGGCTCATCAAATGGGAAGAGCTGCGGCCTCATCATATGTGAAGAGTTGCAGGCTCATCATATGGGAAGAGCTGCGGGCTCATCATATGGGGAGAGTTGAGGGATCACCGTATGGGGAGAGCTGCAGGCTCGCTTTATGGGAAGAGTTGGGGGCTCACCATATGGGAAGAGTTGCGGGCTCACCAAATGGGAGGAGCTGCGGGCTCACCAAATGGGAGGAGCTGCGGCTCATCACATGGGAAGAGTTGAGGACTCACCATATGTGAAGAGCTGGGGGCTCATCATATGGGAAGAGTTGTGGGCTCACCACATGGGATGAGTTGAGTGATCACCATATGGGAAGAGTTGTGGGCTCATCATATGGGAAGAGTTGCAGACTCACCATATGGGAAGAACTGAGGGCTCATCATATGGGAAGAGCTGCCAGCTCACTATATGTGAAGAGCTGCAGGCTCATTAAATGGGGAGAGTTGCAGGATTACTATATGGGAAGAGTTGCGGGCTCACCATATATGAAGAATTGTGCGTTTACCATATGGGGAGAGTTGCGGGATCACCATATGGGAAGAGTTGCGGTCTCATTATATGGGAAGCGTTGCGGGCTCATCATATGGGGAGAGTTGTGGGCTCACCATATGGGAAGAGCTGAGGGCTCACCATATGGGAAGAGTTGCGGGATCACGACATGGGAAGTGTTGCAGGCTCACCATATGGGAAGAGATGCGGGATCACCATATGGGAAGAGTCAGGGGCTCACCATACGGGAAGAGTTGCAGGATCACCATATGGGAAGAGCTGCGGGCTCACCATTTGGGAAGCGTTGCGGGCACATCATATGGGAAGAGTTGCAGACTTACCATATATGAAGAGTTGTGAGCTCACCATATGGGAAGAGTTGCTGGCTCATCACATGGGAAGAGTTGCTGGCTCATCACATGGGAAGAGTTGCAGGCTCATCATATGCGAAGAGCTGCGGGATCATTATGTGGGGAGAGTTGCGGGATCACCATATGGGGAGAGTTGCTGGCTCACCATATGGGAAGAGTTGTGGGCTCACCATATAGGAAGATCTGCGGCTCACCACATGGGAAGAGTTGAGGACTCACCAAATGGGAATAGCAGGATGCTCACCATAAGGGAAGAGTTATGAGCTCACCATAAGGTAAGAGTTGGGGGCTCACCATATGGGAAGAGTTGCAGACTCACCATATGGGAAGATTTGCATGCTCATTAAATGGGGAGAGTTGCAGGTTCACCATATATGAAGAGTTGTGGGTTAACCATATGGGGAGAGTTGCAGGATCACCATATGGGAAGAGTTGTGGGCTCACCATATATGAAGAGTTGTGGGTTAACCATATGGGAAGAGTTGGGGGATCACCATATGGGAAGAGTTGCCGGCTCATTATATGGGAAGAATTGCAGGCTCATCATATGGGAAGAGTTGCAGACTCACCATATGGGAAGAACTGAGGGCTCATCATATGGGAAGAGCTGCCAGCTCACTATATGTGAAGAGCTGCTGGCTCATTAAATGGGGAGGGTTGCAGGATCACTATATGGGAAGAGTTGCGGGCTCACCATATATGAAGAATTGTGCGTTCACCATATGGGGAGAGTTGCGGGATCACCATATGGGAAGAGTTGCGGGCTCATTATATGGGAAGAGTTGTGGGCTCACCATATGGGAAGAGCTGAGGGCTCACCATATGGGAAGAGTTGCGGGATCACGACATGGGAAGTGTTGCAGGCTCACCATATGGGAAGAGTTGCGATATCACCATATGGGAAGAGTCGGGGGCTCACCATACGGGAAGAGTTGCAGGATCACCATATGGGAAGAGCTACTGGCTCACCATTTGGGAAGAGCTGAGGGCTCACCATTTGGGAAGAGTTGTGGGCTCACCATATATGAAGAGTTGTGGGCTCACCATATGGGAAGAGTTGGGGGATCACCATATGGGAAGAGTTGCCGGCTCATTATATGGGAAGAATTGCAGGCTCATCATATGGGAAGTGTTGTGGGCTCACCATATGGGAAGATCTGAGGGCTCACCACATGGGAATAGTTGCGGGATCACCACATGGGAAGAGTTGCGGGCTCACCATATGGGAAGAGTTGCGGGATCACCATATGGGAAGAGTCGGTGGCTCACCATATAGGAAGGGTTGTTTGATCACCATATGGAAAGAGCTGCAGGCTCACCATTTGGGAAGAGTTGCGGGCTCATCATATGGGAAGAGTTGCAAGCTCACCATATGGGAGATCACATGGGAAGAGTTGCAGGCTCACCATATAAGAGCTGAGGGCTCACCATATGGGAAGAGTTGAGTGCTCATCACATGGGAAGAGCTGCGGGCTCATCATATAGGAAAAGTTGAAGGCTCATCATATGGGAATAGCTGCGGGATCATTATATGGGGAGAGTTGCTGGCTCATCATATGGGAAGAGTTGCAGAATCACCGTACGGGAAGAGTTGTGGGCTCATCATATGGGAATAGTTGTGGGCTCACCATATGGGAAGAGTTGTGGGATCACCAAATGGGAAGAGTTGGGGGCTCACCATATGGGAAGAGTTGCGAGCTCACCATATGGGAAGAGTTGAGTGCTCATGACATGGTAAGAGCTGCAGGCTCATCATATGGGAAAAGTTGCAGGCTCATCATATGGGAATAGCTGCGGGATCATTATATGGGGAGAGTTGCGGGATCATCATATGGGAAGAGTTGCTGGCTCACCATATGGGAATAGTTGTGGGCTCACCATATGGGAAGAGTTGTGGGATCACCAAATGGGAAGAGTCGGGGGCTCACCATATGGGAAGAGTTGCGAGCTCACCATATGGGAAGAGTTGTAGGATCACCATTTAGTAAGAGCTGCAGGCTCACCATTTGGGAAGAGTTGCAGGCGCCTCATATGGGAAGAGTTGCTGGCTCACCATATGGGAAGAGTTGCAGGGCTCATCATATGGGAAGAGTTGCAGGATCACCATATGGGAAGAGTTGCGGGCTCATCATATGGGAAGAGTTGCTGGCTCACCATATGGGAAGAGTTGCAGGCTCATCATATGGGAAGAGTTGCAGGCTCATCATATGGGAAGTGCTGCGGATCACCATATGGATAGAGCTGCTGGATCATCATATGGAAAGAGTTGCTGGCTCACCATATGGGAAGAGTTGCAGTGTTCACCATATCAGAAGAGTTGCGGGCTCATCATATGGGAAGAGCTGCGGGCTCGTCATATGGGAAGAGTTGAGTGCTCATCACATGGGACGAGCTGCGGGCTCATCATATGGGAAATTTTGCAGGCTCATCATATGGGAATAGCTGCGGGATCATTATATGGGGAGAGTTGCAGGATCATCATATGGGAGGAGTTGCTGGCTCACCATATGGGAATAGTTGTGGGCTCACCATATGGGAAGAGTTGTGGGATCACCATTTGGGAAGAGTTGGGGGCTCACCATATGGGAAGAGATGCAGGCTCACCATTTGGGAAGAGTTGCAGGCTCCTCATACGGGAAGAGTTGCAGGCTCACCATATGGGAAGAGTTGCCGGGCTCATCATATGGGAAGAGTTGCTGGCTCACCAAATGGGAAGAGTTGCAGGCTCATCATATGGGAAGAGTTGCGGGCTCTTCATATGGGAAGCACTGCGGGATCACCATATGGGAAGAGTTGCTGGCTCATCATATGGGAAGTGTTGCAGGCTCACCATATGGGAAGAGTTGCGGGCTCATCATTTGGGAAGAGTTGTGGGCTCATCATATGGGAAGAGTTGCTGGCTCACCATATGGGAAGAGTTGCAGGCTCATCATATGGGAAGAGTTGCGGGCTCATCATATGGGAAGTGCTGCGGGATCACCATATGGGAAGAGTTTCTGGCTCATCATATGGGAAGTGTTGCGGGCTCACCATATCGGAAGAGTTGCGGGCTCACCATATGGGAAGAATTGCAGGCTCACCATGTGGGAAGAGTTGCCGGATCACCATATGGGAAGAGTAAGGGGCTCACTGCATGGGAAGAGTTGCGGCCTCATTATATGGGAAGAGTTGCTGGCTCATCATACGGGAAAAGTTGTGGGATCACCATATGGGAAGAGCTGAGGGCTCAACATATGGGAAGAGTTGCGGAATCACCACATGGGAAATGTTGCGGGCTCACCAAATGGGAAAAGTTGTGGGATCACCATATGGGAAGAGTCGGGGGTGCACCATACGGGAAGAGCTGTGGGCTCACCATATGGGAAGAGTTGTGGGCTCACCATATATGAAGAGTTGTGGGCTCACCATATGGGAAGAGTTGTGGGCACATCATATGGGAAGAGTTGTGGGCTCACCATATGGGAAGAGCTGAGGGCTCACCATATGGGAAGAGTTGCTGGCTCACCATATATGAAGAGTTGTGGGCTCACCATATGGGAAGAGTTGCTGGCTCATCATATGGGAAGAGTTGCTGGCTCATCACATGTGAAGAGTTGCAGGCTCATCATATGGGAAGAGCTGCGGGCTCATCATATGGGGAGAGTTGAGGGATCACCATATGGGAAGAGTTGCGGGTTCTACATATGGGAAGAGTGGCAGGCTCATCATATGGGGAGAGTTGCGGGCTCACCAAATGGGAAGAGCTGCGGCTCATCACATGGGAAGAGTTGAGGACTCACCATATGGGAAGAGCTGCCAGCTCACTATATGTGAAGAGCTGCAGGCTCATTAAATGGGGAGAGTTGCAGGATCACTATATGGGAAGAGTTGCGGGCTCACCATATATGAAGAATTGTGCGTTCACCATATGGGAAGAGTTGCAGGATCACCATATGGGAAGAGCTGCGGGCTCACCATTTGGGAAGCGTTGCGGGCACATCATATGGGAAGAGTTGCAGACTTACCATATATGAAGAGTTGTGAGCTCACCATATGGGAAGAGTTGCTGGCTCATCACATGGGAAGAGTTGCTGGCTCATCACATGGGAAGAGTTGCAGGCTCATCATATGCGAAGAGCTGCGGGATCATTATGTGGGGAGAGTTGCGGGATCACCATATGGGGAGAGTTGCTGGCTCACCATATGGGAAGAGTTGTGGGCTCACCATATAGGAAGAGCTGCGGCTCACCACATGGGAAGAGTTGAGGACTCACCAAATGGGAATAGCAGGATGCTCACCATAAGGGAAGAGTTATGAGCTCACCATAAGGTAAGAGTTGGGGGCTCACCATATGGGAAGAGTTGCAGACTCACCATATGGGAAGATTTGCATGCTCATTAAATGGGGAGAGTTGCAGGTTCACCATATATGAAGAGTTGTGGGTTAACCATATGGGGAGAGTTGCGGGATCACCATATGGGAAGAGTTGTGGGCTCACCATATATGAAGAGTTGTGGGTTAACCATATGGGAAGAGTTGGGGGATCACCATATGGGAAGGGTTGCCGGCTCATTATATGGGAAGAATTGCAGGCTCATCATATGGGAAGAGTTGCAGACTCACCATATGGGAAGAACTGAGGGCTCATCATATGGGAAGAGCTGCCAGCTCACTATATGTGAAGAGCTGCTGGCTCATTAAATGGGGAGGGATGCAGGATCACTATATGGGAAGAGTTGCGGGCTCACCATATATGAAGAATTGTGCGTTCACCATATGGGGAGAGTTGCGGGATCACCATATGGGAAGAGTTGCGGGCTCATTATATGGGAAGAGTTGTGGGCTCACCATATGGGAAGAGCTGAGGGCTCACCATATGGGAAGAGTTGCGGGATCACGACATGGGAAGTGTTGCAGGCTCACCATATGGGAAGAGTTGCGATATCACCATATGGGAAGAGTCGGGGGCTCACCATACGGGAAGAGTTGCAGGATCACCATATGGGAAGAGCTACTGGCTCACCATTTGGGAAGAGCTGAGGGCTCACCATTTGGGAAGAGTTGTGGGCTCACCATATATGAAGAGTTGTGGGCTCACCATATGGGAAGAGTTGGGGGATCACCATATGGGAAGAGTTGCCGGCTCATTATATGGGAAGAATTGCAGGCTCATCATATGGGAAGTGTTGTGGGCTCACCATATGGGAAGAGCTGAGGGCTCACCACATGGGAATAGTTGCGGGATCACCACATGGGAAGAGTTGCGGGCTCACCATATGGGAAGAGTTGCGGGATCACCATATGGGAAGAGTCGGTGGCTCACCATATAGGAAGGGTTGTTTGATCACCATATGGAAAGAGCTGCAGGCTCACCATTTGGGAAGAGTTGCGGGCTCATCATATGGGAAGAGTTGCAAGCTCACCATATGGGAGATCACATGGGAAGAGTTGCAGGCTCACCATATAAGAGCTGAGGGCTCACCATATGGGAAGAGTTGAGTGCTCATCACATGGGAAGAGCTGCGGGCTCATCATATAGGAAAAGTTGAAGGCTCATCATATGGGAATAGCTGCGGGATCATTATATGGGGAGAGTTGCTGGCTCATCATATGGGAAGAGTTGCAGAATCACCGTACGGGAAGAGTTGTGGGCTCATCATATGGGAATAGTTGTGGGCTCACCATATGGGAAGAGTTGTGGGATCACCAAATGGGAAGAGTCGGGGGCTCACCATATGGGAAGAGTTGCGAGCTCACCATATGGGAAGAGTTGAGTGCTCATGACATGGTAAGAGCTGCAGGCTCATCATATGGGAAAAGTTGCAGGCTCATCATATGGGAATAGCTGCGGGATCATTATATGGGGAGAGTTGCGGGATCATCATATGGGAAGAGTTGCTGGCTCACCATATGGGAATAGTTGTGGGCTCACCATATGGGAAGAGTTGTGGGATCACCAAATGGGAAGATTCGGGGGCTCACCATATGGGAAGAGTTGCGAGCTCACCATATGGGAAGAGTTGTAGGATCACCATTTAGTAAGAGCTGCAGGCTCACCATTTGGGAAGAGTTGCAGGCGCCTCATATGGGAAGAGTTGCTGGCTCACCATATGGGAAGAGTTGCAGGGCTCATCATATGGGAAGAGTTGCAGGATCACCATATGGGAAGAGTTGCGGGCTCATCATATGGGAAGAGTTGCTGGCTCACCATATGGGAAGAGTTGCAGACTCATCATATGGGAAGAGTTGCAGGCTCATCATATGGGAAGTGCTGCGGATCACCATATGGATAGAGCTGCTGGCTCATCATATGGAAAGAGTTGCTGGCTCACCATATGGGAAGAGTTGCAGGGTTCACCATATCAGAAGAGTTGCGGGCTTATCATATGGGAAGAGCTGCGGGCTCGTCATATGGGAAGAGTTGAGTGCTCATCACATGGGAAGAGCTGCGGGCTCATCATATGGGAAATTTTGCAGGCTCATCATATGGGAATAGCTGCGGGATCATTATATGGGGAGAGTTGCAGGATCATCATATGGGAGGAGTTGCTGGCTCACCATATGGGAATAGTTGTGGGCTCACCATATGGGAAGAGTTGTGGGATCACCATTTGGGAAGAGTTGGGGGCTCACCATATGGGAAGAGATGCAGGCTCACCATTTGGGAAGAGTTGCAGGCTCCTCATACGGGAAGAGTTGCAGGCTCACCATATGGGAAGAGTTGCCGGGCTCATCATATGGGAAGAGTTGCTGGCTCACCAAATGGGAAGAGTTGCAGGCTCATCATATGGGAAGAGTTGCGGGCTCTTCATATGGGAAGCACTGTGGGATCACCATATGGGAAGAGTTGCTGGCTCATCATATGGGAAGTGTTGCAGGCTCACCATATGGGAAGAGTTGCGGGCTCATCATTTGGGAAGAGTTGCGGGCTCATCATATGGGAAGAGTTGCTGGCTCACCATATGGGAAGAGTTGCAGGCTCATCATATGGGAAGAGTTGCGGGCTCATCATATGGGAAGTGCTGCGGGATCACCATATGGGAAGAGTTTCTGGCTCATCATATGGGAAGTGTTGCGGGCTCACCATATCGGAAGAGTTGCGGGCTCACCATATGGGAAGAATTGCGGGCTCACCATGTGGGAAGAGTTGCCGGATCACCATATGGGAAGAGTAAGGGGCTCACTGCATGGGAAGAGTTGCGGCCTCATTATATGGGAAGAGTTGCTGGCTCATCATACGGGAAAAGTTGTGGGATCACCATATGGGAAGAGCTGAGGGCTCAACATATGGGAAGAGTTGCGGAATCACCACATGGGAAATGTTGCGGGCTCACCAAATGGGAAGAGTTGTGGGATCACCATATGGGAAGAGTCGGGGGTGCACCATACGGGAAGAGCTGTGGGCTCACCATATGGGAAGAGTTGTGGGCTCACCATATATGAAGAGTTGTGGGCTCACCATATGGGAAGAGTTGTGGGCACATCATATGGGAAGAGTTGTGGGCTCACCATATGGGAAGAGCTGAGGGCTCACCATATGGGAAGAGTTGCTGGCTCACCATATATGAAGAGTTGTGGGCTCACCATATGGGAAGAGTTGCTGGCTCATCATATGGGAAGAGTTGCTGGCTCATCACATGTGAAGAGTTGCAGGCTCATCATATGGGAAGAGCTGCGGGCTCATCATATGGGGAGAGTTGAGGGATCACCATATGGGAAGAGTTGCGGGTTCTCCATATGGGAAGAGTGGCAGGCTCATCATATGGGGAGAGTTGCGGGCTCACCAAATGGGAAGAGCTGCGGCTCATCACATGGGAAGAGTTGAGGACTCACCATATGGGAAGAGCTGCCAGCTCACTATATGTGAAGAGCTGCAGGCTCATTAAATGGGGAGAGTTGCAGGATCACTATATGGGAAGAGTTGCGGGCTCACCATATATGAAGAATTGTGCGTTCACCATATGGGGAGAGTTGCGGGATCACCATATGGGAAGAGTTGCGGGCTCATTATATGGGAAGAGTTGTGGGCTCACCATATGGGAAGAGTTGCATGCTCATTAAATGGGGAGAGTTGCAGGCTCACCATATATGAAGAGTTGTGGGTTAACCATATGGGGAGAGTTGCGGGATTACCATATGGGAAGAGTTGTGGGCTCACCATATATGAAGAGTTGCGGGATCACCATATGGGAAGAGTTGCGGGCTCATTATATGGGAAGAGTTGTGGGCTCACCATATGGGAAGAGCTGAGGGCTCACCATATGGGAAGAGTTGCGGGATCAGGACATGGGAAGTGTTGCAGGCTCACCATATGGGAAGAGTTGCGGGATCACGACATGGGAAGTGTTGCAGGCTCACCATATGGGAAGAGTTGCGGGATCACCATATGGGAAGAGTCGGGGGCTCACCATACGGGAAGAGTAGCAGGATCACCATATGGGAAGAGCTGCTGGCTCACCATTTGGAAAGAGTTGCAAGCACATCATATGGGAAGAGTTGCAGTCTTACCATATATGAAGAGTTGCGGGATCACCATATGGGAAGAGTTGCGGGCTCATTATATGGGAAGAGTTGTGGGCTCACCATATGGGAAGAGCTGAGGGCTCACCATATGGGAAGAGTTGTGGGATCACCATATGGGAAGAGTTGCAGGCTCACCATATATGAAGAGTTGTGGGTTAACCATATGGGGAGAGTTGCGGGATCACCATATGGGAAGAGTTGTGGGCTCACCATATATGAAGAGTTGCGGGATCACCATATGGGAAGAGTTGCGGGCTCATTATATGGGAAGAGTTGTGGGCTCACCATATGGGAAGAGCTGAGGGCTCACCATATGGGAAGAGTTGCGGGATCACGACATGGGAAGTGTTGCAGGCTCACCATATGGGAAGAGTTGCGGGATCACGACATGGGAAGTGTTGCAGGCTCACCATATGGGAAGAGTTGCGGGATCACCATATGGGAAGAGTCGGGGGCTCACCATACGGGAAGAGTTGCAGGATCACCATATGGGAAGAGCTGCTGGCTCACCATTTGGGAAGAGTTGCAGGCACATCATATGGGAAGAGTTGCAGTCTTACCATATATGAAGAGTTGTGAGCTCACCATATGGGAAGAGCTGAGGGCTCACCATTTGGGAAGAGTTGTGGGCTCACCATATATGAAGAATTGTGGGCTCACCATTTGGGGAGAGTTGCGGGATCACCATATGGGAAGAGTTGCGGGCTCATTATATGGGAAGAGTTGTGGGCTCACCATATGGGAAGAGTTGCGGGATCACGACATGGGAAGTGTTGCAGGCTCACCATATGGGAAGAGTTGCGGGATCACCATATGGGTAGAGTCGGGGGCTCACCATACGGGAAGAGTTGCAGGATCACCATATGGGAAGAGCTGCTGGCTCACCATTTGGGAAGAGTTGCTGGCTCATCACATGAGAAGAGTTGCAGGCTCATCATATGTGAAGAGCTGCGGGATCATTATGTGGGGAGAGTTGCGGGATCACCATATGGGGAGAGTTGCTGGCTCACCATATGGGAAGAGTTGTGGGCTCACCATATAGGAAGAGCTGCGGCTCACCACATGGGAAGAGTTGAGGGCTCACCATATGGGAATAGCAGGATGCTCACCATAAGGGAAGAGTTATGGGCTCACCATAAGGTAAGAGTTGAGGGCTCACCATATGGGAAGAGTTGCCGACTCACCATATGGGAAGAGTTGCATGCTCATTAAATGGGGAGAGTTGCAGGCTCACCATATATGAAGAGATGTGGGTTAACCATATGGGGAGAGATGCGGGATCACCATATGGGAAGAGTTGTGGGCTCACCATATATGAAGAGTTGTGGGCTCACCATATTGGAAGAGTTGGGGGATCACCATATGGGAAGAGTTGCCGGCTCATTATATGGGAAGAATTGCAGGCTCATCATATGGGAAGAGTTGTGGGCTCACCATATGGGAAGAGCTGAGGGCTCACCACATGGGAAGAGTTGCGGGATCACCACATGGGAAGAGTTGCGGGCTCACCATATGGGAAGAGTTGCGGGATCACCATATGGGAAGAGTCGGTGGCTCACCATATAGGAAGGGTTGCGGGATCACCATATGGAAAGAGCTGCGGGCTCACCATTTGGGAAGAGTTGCGGGCTCATCATATGGGAAGAGTTGCAAGCTCACCATATGGGAGATCACATGGGAAGAGTTGCAGGCTCACCATATATGAAGAGCTGAGGGCTCACCATATGGAAAGAGTTTAGTGCTCATCATATGGGAAGAGCTGCGGGCTCATCATATAGGAAAAGTTGAAGGCTCATCATATGGGAATAGCTGCGGGATCATTATATGGGGAGAGTTGCTGGCTCATCATATGGGAAGAGTTGCAGAATCACCGTACGGGAAGAGTTGCGGGCTCATCATATGGGAAGAGCTGCAGGCTCATCATATGGGAAGAGTTGAGGGATCACCATATGGGAAGAGTTGCGGGCTCATCATATGGGAAGAGTTGCTGGCTCACCATATGGGAAGAGTTGCTGGCTCACCATATGGGAAGAGTTACGGGCTCATCATATGGGAAGAGCTGCAGGCTCATCATATGGGAAGAGTTGAGTGCTCATGACGTAGGAAGAGCAGCGGGCTCATCATATGGGAAAAGTTGCAGGCTCATCATATGGGAATAGCTGCGGGATCATTATATGGGGAGAGTTGCGGGATCATCATATGGGAAGAGTTGCTGGCTCACCACATGGGAATAGTTGTGGTCTCACCATATGGGAAGAGTTGTGGGATCACCAAATGGGAAGAGTCGGGGGCTTACCATATGGGAAGAGTTGCGAGCTCACCATATGGGAAGAGTTGTAGGATCACCATTTAGTAAGAGCTGCAGGCTCACCATTTGAGAAGAGTTGCAGGCACCTCATATGGGAAGAGTTGCTGGCTCACCATATGGGAAGAGTTGCAGGGCTCATCATATGGGAAGAGTTGCGGGATCACCATATGGGAAGAGTTGCGGGCTCATCATATGGGAAGAGTTGCTGGCTCACCATATGGGAAGAGTTGCAGGCTCATCATATGGGAAGAGTTGCAGGCTCATCATATGGGAAGCACTGCGGATCACCATATGGAAAGAGCTGCTGGCTCATCCTATGGAAAGAGTTGCTGGCTCACCATATGGGAAGAGTTGCAGGGCTCACCATATCAGAAGAGTTGCGGGCTCATCATATGGGAAGAGCTGCGGGCTCATCATATGGAAAGAGTTGAGTGCTCATCACATTGGAAGAGCTGCGGGCTCATCATATGGGAAATTTTGCAGGCTCATCATATGGGAATAGCTGCGGGATCATTATATGGGGAGAGTTGCAGGATCATCATATGGGAAGAGTTGCTGGCTCACCATATGGGAATAGTTGTGGGCTCACCATATGGGAAGAGTTGTGGGATCACCATTTGGGAAGAGTTGGGGGCTCACCATATGGGAAGAGATGCAGGCTCACCATTTGGGAAGAGTTGCAGGCTCCTCATACGGGAAGAGTTGCAGGCTCACCATATGGGAAGAGTTGCCGGGCTCATCATATGGGAAGAGTTGCTGGCTCACCAAATGGGAAGAGTTGCAGGCTCATCATATGGGAAGAGTTGCGGGCTCTTCATATGGGAAGCACTGCGGGATCACCATATGGGAAGAGTTGCTGGCTCATCATATGGGAAGTGTTGCAGGCTCACCATATGGGAAGAGTTGCGGGCTCATCATTTGGGAAGAGTTGCGGGCTCATCATATGGGAAGAGTTGCTGGCTCACCATATGGGAAGAGTTGCAGGCTCATCATATGGGAAGAGTTGCGGGCTCATCATATGGGAAGTGCTGCGGGATCACCATATGGGAAGAGTTTCTGGCTCATCATATGGGAAGTGTTGCGGGCTCACCATATCGGAAGAGTTGCGGGCTCACCATATGGGAAGAATTGCGGGCTCACCATGTGGGAAGAGTTGCCGGATCACCATATGGGAAGAGTAAGGGGCTCACTGCATGGGAAGAGTTGCGGCCTCATTATATGGGAAGAGTTGCTGGCTCATCATACGGGAAAAGTTGTGGGATCACCATATGGGAAGAGCTGAGGGCTCAACATACGGGAAGAGCTGTGGGCTCACCATATAGGAAGAGTTGTGGGCTCACCATATATGAAGAGTTGTGGGCTCACCATATGGGAAGAGTTGTGGGCACATCATATGGGAAGAGTTGTGGGCTCACCATATGGGAAGAGCTGAGGGCTCACCATATGGGAAGAGTTGCTGGCTCACCATATATGAAGAGTTGTGGGCTCACCATATGGGAAGAGTTGCTGGCTCATCATATGGGAAGAGTTGCTGGCTCATCACATGTGAAGAGTTGCAGGCTCATCATATGGGAAGAGCTGCGGGCTCATCATATGGGGAGAGTTGAGGGATCACCATATGGGAAGAGTTGCGGGTTCTCCATATGGGAAGAGTGGCAGGCTCATCATATGGGAAGAATTGCAGGCTCATCATATGGGAAGTGTTGTGGGCTCACCATATGGGAAGAGCTGAGGGCTCACCACATGGGAATAGTTGCGGGATCACCACATGGGAAGAGTTGCGGGCTCACCATATGGGAAGAGTTGCGGGATCACCATATGGGAAGAGTCGGTGGCTCACCATATAGGAAGGGTTGTTTGATCACCATATGGAAAGAGCTGCAGGCTCACCATTTGGGAAGAGTTGCGGGCTCATCATATGGGAAGAGTTGCAAGCTCACCATATGGGAGATCACATGGGAAGAGTTGCAGGCTCACCATATAAGAGCTGAGGGCTCACCATATGGGAAGAGTTGAGTGCTCATCACATGGGAAGAGCTGCGGGCTCATCATATAGGAAAAGTTGAAGGCTCATCATATGGGAATAGCTGCGGGATCATTATATGGGGAGAGTTGCTGGCTCATCATATGGGAAGAGTTGCAGAATCACCGTACGGGAAGAGTTGTGGGCTCATCATATGGGAATAGTTGTGGGCTCACCATATGGGAAGAGTTGTGGGATCACCAAATGGGAAGAGTCGGGGGCTCACCATATGGGAAGAGTTGCGAGCTCACCATATGGGAAGAGTTGAGTGCTCATGACATGGTAAGAGCTGCAGGCTCATCATATGGGAAAAGTTGCAGGCTCATCATATGGGAATAGCTGCGGGATCATTATATGGGGAGAGTTGCGGGATCATCATATGGGAAGAGTTGCTGGCTCACCATATGGGAATAGTTGTGGGCTCACCATATGGGAAGAGTTGTGGGATCACCAAATGGGAAGAGTCGGGGGCTCACCATATGGGAAGAGTTGCGAGCTCACCATATGGGAAGAGTTGTAGGATCACCATTTAGTAAGAGCTGCAGGCTCACCATTTGGGAAGAGTTGCAGGCGCCTCATATGGGAAGAGTTGCTGGCTCACCATATGGGAAGAGTTGCAGGGCTCATCATATGGGAAGAGTTGCAGGATCACCATATGGGAAGAGTTGCGGGCTCATCATATGGGAAGAGTTGCTGGCTCACCATATGGGAAGAGTTGCAGGCTCATCATATGGGAAGAGTTGCAGGCTCATCATATGGGAAGTGCTGCGGATCACCATATGGATAGAGCTGCTGGCTCATCATATGGAAAGAGTTGCTGGCTCACCATATGGGAAGAGTTGCAGGGTTCACCATATCAGAAGAGTTGCGGGCTCATCATATGGGAAGAGCTGCGGGCTCGTCATATGGGAAGAGTTGAGTGCTCATCACATGGGAAGAGCTGCGGGCTCATCATATGGGAAATTTTGCAGGCTCATCATATGGGAATAGCTGCGGGATCATTATATGGGGAGAGTTGCAGGATCATCATATGGGAGGAGTTGCTGGCTCACCATATGGGAATAGTTGTGGGCTCACCATATGGGAAGAGTTGTGGGATCACCATTTGGGAAGAGTTGGGGGCTCACCATATGGGAAGAGATGCAGGCTCACCATTTGGGAAGAGTTGCAGGCTCCTCATACGGGAAGAGTTGCAGGCTCACCATATGGGAAGAGTTGCCGGGCTCATCATATGGGAAGAGTTGCTGGCTCACCAAATGGGAAGAGTTGCAGGCTCATCATATGGGAAGAGTTGCGGGCTCTTCATATGGGAAGCACTGTGGGATCACCATATGGGAAGAGTTGCTGGCTCATCATATGGGAAGTGTTGCAGGCTCACCATATGGGAAGAGTTGCGGGCTCATCATTTGGGAAGAGTTGCGGGCTCATCATATGGGAAGAGTTGCTGGCTCACCATATGGGAAGAGTTGCAGGCTCATCATATGGGAAGAGTTGCGGGCTCATCATATGGGAAGTGCTGCGGGATCACCATATGGGAAGAGTTTCTGGCTCATCATATGGGAAGTGTTGCGGGCTCACCATATCGGAAGAGTTGCGGGCTCACCATATGGGAAGAATTGCGGGCTCACCATGTGGGAAGAGTTGCCGGATCACCATATGGGAAGAGTAAGGGGCTCACTGCATGGGAAGAGTTGCGGCCTCATTATATGGGAAGAGTTGCTGGCTCATCATACGGGAAAAGTTGTGGGATCACCATATGGGAAGAGCTGAGGGCTCAACATATGGGAAGAGTTGCGGAATCACCACATGGGAAATGTTGCGGGCTCACCAAATGGGAAGAGTTGTGGGATCACCATATGGGAAGAGTCGGGGGTGCACCATACGGGAAGAGCTGTGGGCTCACCATATGGGAAGAGTTGTGGGCTCACCATATATGAAGAGTTGTGGGCTCACCATATGGGAAGAGTTGTGGGCACATCATATGGGAAGAGTTGTGGGCTCACCATATGGGAAGAGCTGAGGGCTCACCATATGGGAAGAGTTGCTGGCTCACCATATATGAAGAGTTGTGGGCTCACCATATGGGAAGAGTTGCTGGCTCATCATATGGGAAGAGTTGCTGGCTCATCACATGTGAAGAGTTGCAGGCTCATCATATGGGAAGAGCTGCGGGCTCATCATATGGGGAGAGTTGAGGGATCACCATATGGGAAGAGTTGCGGGTTCTCCATATGGGAAGAGTGGCAGGCTCATCATATGGGGAGAGTTGCGGGCTCACCAAATGGGAAGAGCTGCGGCTCATCACATGGGAAGAGTTGAGGACTCACCATATGGGAAGAGCTGCCAGCTCACTATATGTGAAGAGCTGCAGGCTCATTAAATGGGGAGAGTTGCAGGATCACTATATGGGAAGAGTTGCGGGCTCACCATATATGAAGAATTGTGCGTTCACCATATGGGGAGAGTTGCGGGATCACCATATGGGAAGAGTTGCGGGCTCATTATATGGGAAGAGTTGTGGGCTCACCATATGGGAAGAGTTGCATGCTCATTAAATGGGGAGAGTTGCAGGCTCACCATATATGAAGAGTTGTGGGTTAACCATATGGGGAGAGTTGCGGGATTACCATATGGGAAGAGTTGTGGGCTCACCATATATGAAGAGTTGCGGGATCACCATATGGGAAGAGTTGCGGGCTCATTATATGGGAAGAGTTGTGGGCTCACCATATGGGAAGAGCTGAGGGCTCACCATATGGGAAGAGTTGCGGGATCACGACATGGGAAGTGTTGCAGGCTCACCATATGGGAAGAGTTGCGGGATCACAACATGGGAAGTGTTGCAGGCTCACCATATGGGAAGAGTTGCGGGATCACCATATGGGAAGAGTCGGGGGCTCACCATACGGGAAGAGTAGCAGGATCACCATATGGGAAGAGCTGCTGGCTCACCATTTGGAAAGAGTTGCAAGCACATCATATGGGAAGAGTTGCAGTCTTACCATATATGAAGAGTTGCGGGATCACCATATGGGAAGAGTTGCGGGCTCATTATATGGGAAGAGTTGTGGGCTCACCATATGGGAAGAGCTGAGGGCTCACCATATGGGAAGAGTTGTGGGATCACCATATGGGAAGAGTTGCAGGCTCACCATATATGAAGAGTTGTGGGTTAACCATATGGGGAGAGTTGCGGGATCACCATATGGGAAGAGTTGTGGGCTCACCATATATGAAGAGTTGCGGGATCACCATATGGGAAGAGTTGCGGGCTCATTATATGGGAAGAGTTGTGGGCTCACCATATGGGAAGAGCTGAGGGCTCACCATATGGGAAGAGTTGCGGGATCACGACATGGGAAGTGTTGCAGGCTCACCATATGGGAAGAGTTGCGGGATCACGACATGGGAAGTGTTGCAGGCTCACCATATGGGAAGAGTTGCGGGATCACCATATGGGAAGAGTCGGGGGCTCACCATACGGGAAGAGTTGCAGGATCACCATATGGGAAGAGCTGCTGGCTCACCATTTGGGAAGAGTTGCAGGCACATCATATGGGAAGAGTTGCAGTCTTACCATATATGAAGAGTTGTGAGCTCACCATATGGGAAGAGCTGAGGGCTCACCATTTGGGAAGAGTTGTGGGCTCACCATATATGAAGAATTGTGGGCTCACCATTTGGGGAGAGTTGCGGGATCACCATATGGGAAGAGTTGCAGGCTCATTATATGGGAAGAGTTGTGGGCTCACCATATGGGAAGAGTTGCGGGATCACGACATGGGAAGTGTTGCAGGCTCACCATATGGGAAGAGTTGCGGGATCACCATATGGGTAGAGTCGGGGGCTCACCATACGGGAAGAGTTGCAGGATCACCATATGGGAAGAGCTGCTGGCTCACCATTTGGGAAGAGTTGCTGGCTCATCACATGAGAAGAGTTGCAGGCTCATCATATGTGAAGAGCTGCGGGATCATTATGTGGGGAGAGTTGCGGGATCACCATATGGGGAGAGTTGCTGGCTCACCATATGGGAAGAGTTGTGGGCTCACCATATAGGAAGAGCTGCGGCTCACCACATGGGAAGAGTTGAGGGCTCACCATATGGGAATAGCAGGATGCTCACCATAAGGGAAGAGTTATGGGCTCACCATAAGGTAAGAGTTGAGGGCTCACCATATGGGAAGAGTTGCCGACTCACCATATGGGAAGAGTTGCATGCTCATTAAATGGGGAGAGTTGCAGGCTCACCATATATGAAGAGATGTGGGTTAACCATATGGGGAGAGATGCGGGATCACCATATGGGAAGAGTTGTGGGCTCACCATATATGAAGAGTTGTGGGCTCACCATATTGGAAGAGTTGGGGGATCACCATATGGGAAGAGTTGCCGGCTCATTATATGGGAAGAATTGCAGGCTCATCATATGGGAAGAGTTGTGGGCTCACCATATGGGAAGAGCTGAGGGCTCACCACATGGGAAGAGTTGCGGGATCACCACATGGGAAGAGTTGCGGGCTCACCATATGGGAAGAGTTGCGGGATCACCATATGGGAAGAGTCGGTGGCTCACCATATAGGAAGGGTTGCGGGATCACCATATGGAAAGAGCTGCGGGCTCACCATTTGGGAAGAGTTGCGGGCTCATCATATGGGAAGAGTTGCAAGCTCACCATATGGGAGATCACATGGGAAGAGTTGCAGGCTCACCATATATGAAGAGCTGAGGGCTCACCATATGGAAAGAGTTTAGTGCTCATCATATGGGAAGAGCTGCGGGCTCATCATATAGGAAAAGTTGAAGGCTCATCATATGGGAATAGCTGCGGGATCATTATATGGGGAGAGTTGCTGGCTCATCATATGGGAAGAGTTGCAGAATCACCGTACGGGAAGAGTTGAGGGATCACCATATGGGAAGAGTTGCGGGCTCATCATATGGGAAGAGTTGCTGGCTCACCATATGGGAAGAGTTGCTGGCTCACCATATGGGAAGAGTTACGGGCTCATCATATGGGAAGAGCTGCAGGCTCATCATATGGGAAGAGTTGAGTGCTCATGACGTAGGAAGAGCAGCGGGCTCATCATATGGGAAAAGTTGCAGGCTCATCATATGGGAATAGCTGCGGGATCATTATATGGGGAGAGTTGCGGGATCATCATATGGGAAGAGTTGCTGGCTCACCACATGGGAATAGTTGTGGTCTCACCATATGGGAAGAGTTGTGGGATCACCAAATGGGAAGAGTCGGGGGCTTACCATATGGGAAGAGTTGCGAGCTCACCATATGGGAAGAGTTGTAGGATCACCATTTAGTAAGAGCTGCAGGCTCACCATTTGAGAAGAGTTGCAGGCACCTCATATGGGAAGAGTTGCTGGCTCACCATATGGGAAGAGTTGCAGGGCTCATCATATGGGAAGAGTTGCGGGATCACCATATGGGAAGAGTTGCGGGCTCATCATATGGGAAGAGTTGCTGGCTCACCATATGGGAAGAGTTGCAGGCTCATCATATGGGAAGAGTTGCAGGCTCATCATATGGGAAGCACTGCGGATCACCATATGGAAAGAGCTGCTGGCTCATCCTATGGAAAGAGTTGCTGGCTCACCATATGGGAAGAGTTGCAGGGCTCACCATATCAGAAGAGTTGCGGGCTCATCATATGGGAAGAGCTGCGGGCTCATCATATGGAAAGAGTTGAGTGCTCATCACATGGGAAGAGCTGCGGGCTCATCATATGGGAAATTTTGCAGGCTCATCATATGGGAATAGCTGCGGGATCATTATATGGGGAGAGTTGCAGGATCATCATATGGGAAGAGTTGCTGGCTCACCATATGGGAATAGTTGTGGGCTCACCATATGGGAAGAGTTGTGGGATCACCATTTGGGAAGAGTTGGGGGCTCACCATATGGGAAGAGATGCAGGCTCACCATTTGGGAAGAGTTGCAGGCTCCTCATACGGGAAGAGTTGCAGGCTCACCATATGGGAAGAGTTGCCGGGCTCATCATATGGGAAGAGTTGCTGGCTCACCAAATGGGAAGAGTTGCAGGCTCATCATATGGGAAGAGTTGCGGGCTCTTCATATGGGAAGCACTGCGGGATCACCATATGGGAAGAGTTGCTGGCTCATCATATGGGAAGTGTTGCAGGCTCACCATATGGGAAGAGTTGCGGGCTCATCATTTGGGAAGAGTTGCGGGCTCATCATATGGGAAGAGTTGCTGGCTCACCATATGGGAAGAGTTGCAGGCTCATCATATGGGAAGAGTTGCGGGCTCATCATATGGGAAGTGCTGCGGGATCACCATATGGGAAGAGTTTCTGGCTCATCATATGGGAAGTGTTGCGGGCTCACCATATCGGAAGAGTTGCGGGCTCACCATATGGGAAGAATTGCGGGCTCACCATGTGGGAAGAGTTGCCGGATCACCATATGGGAAGAGTAAGGGGCTCACTGCATGGGAAGAGTTGCGGCCTCATTATATGGGAAGAGTTGCTGGCTCATCATACGGGAAAAGTTGTGGGATCACCATATGGGAAGAGCTGAGGGCTCAACATACGGGAAGAGCTGTGGGCTCACCATATAGGAAGAGTTGTGGGCTCACCATATATGAAGAGTTGTGGGCTCACCATATGGGAAGAGTTGTGGGCACATCATATGGGAAGAGTTGTGGGCTCACCATATGGGAAGAGCTGAGGGCTCACCATATGGGAAGAGTTGCTGGCTCACCATATATGAAGAGTTGTGGGCTCACCATATGGGAAGAGTTGCTGGCTCATCATATGGGAAGAGTTGCTGGCTCATCACATGTGAAGAGTTGCAGGCTCATCATATGGGAAGAGCTGCGGGCTCATCATATGGGGAGAGTTGAGGGATCACCATATGGGAAGAGTTGCGGGTTCTCCATATGGGAAGAGTGGCAGGCTCATCATATGGGGAGAGTTGCGGGCTCACCAAATGGGAAGAGCTGCGGCTCATCACATGGGAAGAGTTGAGGACTCACCATATGGGAAGAGCTGCCAGCTCACTATATGTGAAGAGCTGCAGGCTCATTAAATGGGGAGAGTTGCAGGATCACTATATGGGAAGAGTTGCGGGCTCACCATATATGAAGAATTGTGCGTTCACCATATGGGGAGAGTTGCGGGATCACCATATGGGAAGAGTTGCGGGCTCATTATATGGGAAGAGTTGTGGGCTCACCATATGGGAAGAGTTGCATGCTCATTAAATGGGGAGAGTTGCAGGCTCACCATATATGAAGAGTTGTGGGTTAACCATATGGGGAGAGTTGCGGGATTACCATATGGGAAGAGTTGTGGGCTCACCATATATGAAGAGTTGCGGGATCACCATATGGGAAGAGTTGCGGGCTCATTATATGGGAAGAGTTGTGGGCTCTCCATATGGGAAGAGCTGAGGGCTCACCATATGGGAAGAGTTGCGGGATCACGACATGGGAAGTGTTGCAGGCTCACCATATGGGAAGAGTTGCGGGATCACGACATGGGAAGTGTTGCAGGCTCACCATATGGGAAGAGTTGCGGGATCACCATATGGGAAGAGTCGGGGGCTCACCATACGGGAAGAGTAGCAGGATCACCATATGGGAAGAGCTGCTGGCTCACCATTTGGAAAGAGTTGCAAGCACATCATATGGGAAGAGTTGCAGTCTTACCATATATGAAGAGTTGCGGGATCACCATATGGGAAGAGTTGCGGGCTCATTATATGGGAAGAGTTGTGGGCTCACCATATGGGAAGAGCTGAGGGCTCACCATATGGGAAGAGTTGTGGGATCACCATATGGGAAGAGTTGCAGGCTCACCATATATGAAGAGTTGTGGGTTAACCATATGGGGAGAGTTGCGGGATCACCATATGGGAAGAGTTTTGGGCTCACCATATATGAAGAGTTGCGGGATCACCATATGGGAAGAGTTGCGGGCTCATTATATGGGAAGAGTTGTGGGCTCACCATATGGGAAGAGCTGAGGGCTCACCATATGGGAAGAGTTGCGGGATCACGACATGGGAAGTGTTGCAGGCTCACCATATGGGAAGAGTTGCGGGATCACGACATGGGAAGTGTTGCAGGCTCACCATATGGGAAGAGTTGCGGGATCACCATATGGGAAGAGTCGGGGGCTCACCATACGGGAAGAGTTGCAGGATCACCATATGGGAAGAGCTGCTGGCTCACCATTTGGGAAGAGTTGCAGGCACATCATATGGGAAGAGTTGCAGTCTTACCATATATGAAGAGTTGTGAGCTCACCATATGGGAAGAGCTGAGGGCTCACCATTTGGGAAGAGTTGTGGGCTCACCATATATGAAGAATTGTGGGCTCACCATTTGGGGAGAGTTGCGGGATCACCATATGGGAAGAGTTGCGGGCTCATTATATGGGAAGAGTTGTGGGCTCACCATATGGGAAGAGCTGAGGGCTCACCATATGGGAAGAGTTGCGGGATCACGACATGGGAAGTGTTGCAGGCTCACCATATGGGAAGAGTTGCGGGATCACCATATGGGTAGAGTCGGGGGCTCACCATACGGGAAGAGTTGCAGGATCACCATATGGGAAGAGCTGCTGGCTCACCATTTGGGAAGAGTTGCTGGCTCATCACATGAGAAGAGTTGCAGGCTCATCATATGTGAAGAGCTGCGGGATCATTATGTGGGGAGAGTTGCGGGATCACCATATGGGGAGAGTTGCTGGCTCACCATATGGGAAGAGTTGTGGGCTCACCATATAGGAAGAGCTGCGGCTCACCACATGGGAAGAGTTGAGGGCTCACCATATGGGAATAGCAGGATGCTCACCATAAGGGAAGAGTTATGGGCTCACCATAAGGTAAGAGTTGAGGGCTCACCATATGGGAAGAGTTGCCGACTCACCATATGGGAAGAGTTGCATGCTCATTAAATGGGGAGAGTTGCAGGCTCACCATATATGAAGAGATGTGGGTTAACCATATGGGGAGAGATGCGGGATCACCATATGGGAAGAGTTGTGGGCTCACCATATATGAAGAGTTGTGGGCTCACCATATTGGAAGAGTTGGGGGATCACCATATGGGAAGAGTTGCCGGCTCATTATATGGGAAGAATTGCAGGCTCATCATATGGGAAGAGTTGTGGGCTCACCATATGGGAAGAGCTGAGGGCTCACCACATGGGAAGAGTTGCAGGATCACCACATGGGAAGAGTTGCGGGCTCACCATATGGGAAGAGTTGCGGGATCACCATATGGGAAGAGTCGGTGGCTCACCATATAGGAAGGGTTGCGGGATCACCATACGGAAAGAGCTGCGGGCTCACCATTTGGGAAGAGTTGCGGGCTCATCATATGGGAAGAGTTGCAAGCTCACCATATGGGAGATCACATGGGAAGAGTTGCAGGCTCACCATATATGAAGAGCTGAGGGCTCACCATATGGGAAGAGTTTAGTGCTCATCATATGGGAAGAGCTGCGGGCTCATCATATAGGAAAAGTTGAAGGCTCATCATATGGGAATAGCTGCGGGATCATTATATGGGGAGAGTTGCTGGCTCATCATATGGGAAGAGTTGCAGAATCACCGTACGGGAAGAGTTGCGGGCTCATCATATGGGAAGAGCTGCAGGCTCATCATATGGGAAGAGTTGAGGGATCACCATATGGGAAGAGTTGCGGGCTCATCATATGGGAAGAGTTGCTGGCTCACCATATGGGAAGAGTTGCTGGCTCACCATATGGGAAGAGTTACGGGCTCATCATATGGGAAGAGCTGCAGGCTCATCATATGGGAAGAGTTGAGTGCTCATGACGTGGGAAGAGCAGCGGGCTCATCATATGGGAAAAGTTGCAGGCTCATCATATGGGAATAGCTGCGGGATCATTATATGGGGAGAGTTGCGGGATCATCATATGGGAAGAGTTGCTGGCTCACCACATGGGAATAGTTGTGGTCTCACCATATGGGAAGAGTTGTGGGATCACCAAATGGGAAGAGTCGGGGGCTTACCATATGGGAAGAGTTGCGAGCTCACCATATGGGAAGAGTTGTAGGATCACCATTTAGTAAGAGCTGCAGGCTCACCATTTGGGAAGAGTTGCAGGCACCTCATATGGGAAGAGTTGCTGGCTCACCATATGGGAAGAGTTGCAGGGCTCATCATATGGGAAGAGTTGCGGGATCACCATATGGGAAGACTTGCGGGCTCATCATATGGGAAGAGTTGCTGGCTCACCATATGGGAAGAGTTGCAGGCTCATCATATGGGAAGAGTTGCAGGCTCATCATATGGGAAGCACTGCGGATCACCATATGGAAAGAGCTGCTGGCTCATCCTATGGAAAGAGTTGCTGGCTCACCATATGGGAAGAGTTGCAGGGCTCACCATATCAGAAGAGTTGCGGGCTCATCATATGGGAAGAGCTGCGGGCTCATCATATGGAAAGAGTTGAGTGCTCATCACATGGGAAGAGCTGCGGGCTCATCATATGGGAAATTTTGCAGGCTCATCATATGGGAATAGCTGCGGGATCATTATATGGGGAGAGTTGCAGGATCATCATATGGGAAGAGTTGTGGGCACATCATATGGGAAGAGTTGTGGGCTCACCATATGGGAAGAGCTGAGGGCTCACCATATGGGAAGAGTTGCTGGCTCACCATATATGAAGAGTTGTGGGCTCACCATATGGGAAGAGTTGCTGGCTCATCATATGGGAAGAGTTGCTGGCTCATCACATGTGAAGAGTTGCAGGCTCATCATATGGGAAGAGCTGCGGGCTCATCATATGGGGAGAGTTGAGGGATCACCATATGGGAAGAGTTGCGGGTTCTACATATGGGAAGAGTGGCAGGCTCATCATATGGGGAGAGTTGCGGGCTCACCAAATGGGAAGAGCTGCGGCTCATCACATGGGAAGAGTTGAGGACTCACCATATGGGAAGAGCTGCCAGCTCACTATATGTGAAGAGCTGCAGGCTCATTAAATGGGGAGAGTTGCAGGATCACTATATGGGAAGAGTTGCGGGCTCACCATATATGAAGAATTGTGCGTTCACCATATGGGAAGAGTTGCAGGATCACCATATGGGAAGAGCTGCGGGCTCACTATTTGGGAAGCGTTGCGGGCACATCATATGGGAAGAGTTGCAGACTTACCATATATGAAGAGTTGTGAGCTCACCATATGGGAAGAGTTGCTGGCTCATCACATTGGAAGAGTTGCTGGCTCATCACATGGGAAGAGTTGCAGGCTCATCATATGCGAAGAGCTGCGGGATCATTATGTGGGGAGAGTTGCGGGATCACCATATGGGGAGAGTTGCTGGCTCACCATATGGGAAGAGTTGTGGGCTCACCATATAGGAAGAGCTGCGGCTCACCACATGGGAAGAGTTGAGGACTCACCAAATGGGAATAGCAGGATGCTCACCATAAGGGAAGAGTTATGAGCTCACCATAAGGTAAGAGTTGGGGGCTCACCATATGGGAAGAGTTGCAGACTCACCATATGGGAAGATTTGCATGCTCATTAAATGGGGAGAGTTGCAGGTTCACCATATATGAAGAGTTGTGGGTTAACCATATGGGGAGAGTTGCGGGATCACCATATGGGAAGAGTTGTGGGCTCACCATATATGAAGAGTTGTGGGTTAACCATATGGGAAGAGTTGGGGGATCACCATATGGGAAGAGTTGCCGGCTCATTATATGGGAAGAATTGCAGGCTCATCATATGGGAAGAGTTGCAGACTCACCATATGGGAAGAACTGAGGGCTCATCATATGGGAAAAGCTGCCAGCTCACTATATGTGAAGAGCTGCTGGCTCATTAAATGGGGAGGGTTGCAGGATCACTATATGGGAAGAGTTGCGGGCTCACCATATATGAAGAATTGTGCGTTCACCATATGGGGAGAGTTGCGGGATCACCATATGGGAAGAGTTGCGGGCTCATTATATGGGAAGAGTTGTGGGCTCACCATATGGGAAGAGCTGAGGGCTCACCATATGGGAAGAGTTGCGGGATCACGACATGGGAAGTGTTGCAGGCTCACCATATGGGAAGAGTTGCGATATCACCATATGGGAAGAGTCGGGGGCTCACCATACGGGAAGAGTTGCAGGATCACCATATGGGAAGAGCTACTGGCTCACCATTTGGGAAGAGCTGAGGGCTCACCATTTGGGAAGAGTTGTGGGCTCACCATATATGAAGAGTTGTGGGCTCACCATATGGGAAGAGTTGGGGGATCACCATATGGGAAGAGTTGCCGGCTCATTATATGGGAAGAATTGCAGGCTCATCATATGGGAAGTGTTGTGGGCTCACCATATGGGAAGAGCTGAGGGCTCACCACATGGGAATAGTTGCGGGATCACCACATGGGAAGAGTTGCGGGCTCACCATATGGGAAGAGTTGCGGGATCACCATATGGGAAGAGTCGGTGGCTCACCATATAGGAAGGGTTGTTTGATCACCATATGGAAAGAGCTGCAGGCTCACCATTTGGGAAGTGTTGCGGGCTCATCATATGGGAAGAGTTGCAAGCTCACCATATGGGAGATCACATGGGAAGAGTTGCAGGCTCACCATATAAGAGCTGAGGGCTCACCATATGGGAAGAGTTGAGTGCTCATCACATGGGAAGAGCTGCGGGCTCATCATATAGGAAAAGTTGAAGGCTCATCATATGGGAATAGCTGCGGGATCATTATATGGGGAGAGTTGCTGGCTCATCATATGGGAAGAGTTGCAGAATCACCGTACGGGAAGAGTTGTGGGCTCATCATATGGGAATAGTTGTGGGCTCACCATATGGGAAGAGTTGTGGGATCACCAAATGGGAAGAGTCGGGGGCTCACCATATGGGAAGAGTTGCGAGCTCACCATATGGGAAGAGTTGAGTGCTCATGACATGGTAAGAGCTGCAGGCTCATCATATGGGAAAAGTTGCAGGCTCATCATATGGGAATAGCTGCAGGATCATTATATAGGGAGAGTTGCGGGATCATCATATGGGAAGAGTTGCTGGCTCACCATATGGGAATAGTTGTGGGCTCACCATATGGGAAGAGTTGTGGGATCACCAAATGGGAAGAGTCGGGGGCTCACCATATGGGAAGAGTTGCGAGCTCACCATATGGGAAGAGTTGTAGGATCACCATTTAGTAAGAGCTGCAGGCTCACCATTTGGGAAGAGTTGCAGGCGCCTCATATGGGAAGAGTTGCTGGCTCACCATATGGGAAGAGTTGCAGGGCTCATCATATGGGAAGAGTTGCAGGATCACCATATGGGAAGAGTTGCGGGCTCATCATATGGGAAGAGTTGCTGGCTCACCATATGGGAAGAGTTGCAGGCTCATCATATGGGAAGAGTTGCAGGCTCATCATATGGGAAGTGCTGCGGATCACCATATGGATAGAGCTGCTGGCTCATCATATGGAAAGAGTTGCTGGCTCACCATATGGGAAGAGTTGCAGGGTTCACCATATCAGAAGAGTTGCGGGCTCATCATATGGGAAGAGCTGCGGGCTCGTCATATGGGAAGAGTTGAGTGCTCATCACATGGGAAGAGCTGCGGGCTCATCATATGGGAAATTTTGCAGGCTCATCATATGGGAATAGCTGCGGGATCATTATATGGGGAGAGTTGCAGGATCATCATATGGGAGGAGTTGCTGGCTCACCATATGGGAATAGTTGTGGGCTCACCATATGGGAAGAGTTGTGGGATCACCATTTGGGAAGAGTTGGGGGCTCACCATATGGGAAGAGATGCAGGCTCACCATTTGGGAAGAGTTGCAGGCTCCTCATACGGGAAGAGTTGCAGGCTCACCATATGGGAAGAGTTGCCGGGCTCATCATATGGGAAGAGTTGCTGGCTCACCAAATGGGAAGAGTTGCAGGCTCATCATATGGGAAGAGTTGCGGGCTCTTCATATGGGAAGCACTGCGGGATCACCATATGGGAAGAGTTGCTGGCTCATCATATGGGAAGTGTTGCAGGCTCACCATATGGGAAGAGTTGCGGGCTCATCATTTGGGAAGAGTTGCGGGCTCATCATATGGGAAGAGTTGCTGGCTCACCATATGGGAAGAGTTGCAGGCTCATCATATGGGAAGAGTTGCGGGCTCATCATATGGGAAGTGCTGCGGGATCACCATATGGGAAGAGTTTCTGGCTCATCATATGGGAAGTGTTGCGGGCTCACCATATCGGAAGAGTTGCGGGCTCACCATATGGGAAGAATTGCGGGCTCACCATGTGGGAAGAGTTGCCGGATCACCATATGGGAAGAGTAAGGGGCTCACTGCATGGGAAGAGTTGCGGCCTCATTATATGGGAAGAGTTGCTGGCTCATCATACGGGAAAAGTTGTGGGATCACCATATGGGAAGAGCTGAGGGCTCAACATATGGGAAGAGTTGCGGAATCACCACATGGGAAATGTTGCGGGCTCACCAAATGGGAAGAGTTGTGGGATACCCATATGGGAAGAGTCGGGGGTGCACCATACGGGAAGAGCTGTGGGCTCACCATATGGGAAGAGTTGTGGGCTCACCATATATGAAGAGTTGTGGGCTCACCATATGGGAAGAGTTGTGGGCACATCATATGGGAAGAGTTGTGGGCTCACCATATGGGAAGAGCTGAGGGCTCACCATATGGGAAGAGTTGCTGGCTCACCATATATGAAGAGTTGTGGGCTCACCATATGGGAAGAGTTGCTGGCTCATCATATGGGAAGAGTTGCTGGCTCATCACATGTGAAGAGTTGCAGGCTCATCATATGGGAAGAGCTGCGGGCTCATCATATGGGGAGAGTTGAGGGATCACCATATGGGAAGAGTTGCGGGTTCTCCATATGGGAAGAGTGGCAGGCTCATCATATGGGGAGAGTTGCGGGCTCACCAAATGGGAAGAGCTGCGGCTCATCACATGGGAAGAGTTGAGGACTCACCATATGGGAAGAGCTGCCAGCTCACTATATGTGAAGAGCTGCAGGCTCATTAAATGGGGAGAGTTGCAGGATCACTATATGGGAAGAGTTGCGGGCTCACCATATATGAAGAATTGTGCGTTCACCATATGGGGAGAGTTGCGGGATCACCATATGGGAAGAGTTGCGGGCTCATTATATGGGAAGAGTTGTGGGCTCACCATATGGGAAGAGTTGCATGCTCATTAAATGGGGAGAGTTGCAGGCTCACCATATATGAAGAGTTGTGGGTTAACCATATGGGGAGAGTTGCGGGATTACCATATGGGAAGAGTTGTGGGCTCACCATATATGAAGAGTTGCGGGATCACCATATGGGAAGAGTTGCGGGCTCATTATATGGGAAGAGTTGTGGGCTCACCATATGGGAAGAGCTGAGGGCTCACCATATGGGAAGAGTTGCGGGATCACGACATGGGAAGTGTTGCAGGCTCACCATATGGGAAGAGTTGCGGGATCACGACATGGGAAGTGTTGCAGGCTCACCATATGGGAAGAGTTGCGGGATCACCATATGGGAAGAGTCGGGGGCTCACCATACGGGAAGAGTAGCAGGATCACCATATGGGAAGAGCTGCTGGCTCACCATTTGGAAAGAGTTGCAAGCACATCATATGGGAAGAGTTGCAGTCTTACCATATATGAAGAGTTGTGGGATCACCATATGGGAAGAGTTGCGGGCTCATTATATGGGAAGAGTTGTGGGCTCACCATATGGGAAGAGCTGAGGGCTCACCATATGGGAAGAGTTGTGGGATCACCATATGGGAAGAGTTGCAGGCTCACCATATATGAAGAGTTGTGGGTTAACCATATGGGGAGAGTTGCGGGATCACCATATGGGAAGAGTTGTGGGCTCACCATATATGAAGAGTTGCGGGATCACCATATGGGAAGAGTTGCGGGCTCATTATATGGGAAGAGTTGTGGGCTCACCATATGGGAAGAGCTGAGGGCTCACCATATGGGAAGAGTTGCGGGATCATGACATGGGAAGTGTTGCAGGCTCACCATATGGGAAGAGTTGCGGGATCACGACATGGGAAGTGTTGCAGGCTCACCATATGGGAAGAGTTGCGGGATCACCATATGGGAAGAGTCGGGGGCTCACCATACGGGAAGAGTTGCAGGATCACCATATGGGAAGAGCTGCTGGCTCACCATTTGGGAAGAGTTGCAGGCACATCATATGGGAAGAGTTGCAGTCTTACCATATATGAAGAGTTGTGAGCTCACCATATGGGAAGAGCTGAGGGCTCACCATTTGGGAAGAGTTGTGGGCTCACCATATATGAAGAATTGTGGGCTCACCATTTGGGGAGAGTTGCGGGATCACCATATGGGAAGAGTTGCGGGCTCATTATATGGGAAGAGTTGTGGGCTCACCATATGGGAAGAGTTGCGGGATCACGACATGGGAAGTGTTGCAGGCTCACCATATGGGAAGAGTTGCGGGATCACCATATGGGTAGAGTCGGGGGCTCACCATACGGGAAGAGTTGCAGGATCACCATATGGGAAGAGCTGCTGGCTCACCATTTGGGAAGAGTTGCTGGCTCATCACATGAGAAGAGTTGCAGGCTCATCATATGTGAAGAGCTGCGGGATCATTATGTGGGGAGAGTTGCGGGATCACCATATGGGGAGAGTTGCTGGCTCACCATATGGGAAGAGTTGTGGGCTCACCATATAGGAAGAGCTGCGGCTCACCACATGGGAAGAGTTGAGGGCTCACCATATGGGAATAGCAGGATGCTCACCATAAGGGAAGAGTTATGGGCTCACCATAAGGTAAGAGTTGAGGGCTCACCATATGGGAAGAGTTGCCGACTCACCATATGGGAAGAGTTGCATGCTCATTAAATGGGGAGAGTTGCAGGCTCACCATATATGAAGAGATGTGGGTTAACCATATGGGGAGAGATGCGGGATCACCATATGGGAAGAGTTGTGGGCTCACCATATATGAAGAGTTGTGGGCTCACCATATTGGAAGAGTTGGGGGATCACCATATGGGAAGAGTTGCCGGCTCATTATATGGGAAGAATTGCAGGCTCATCATATGGGAAGAGTTGTGGGCTCACCATATGGGAAGAGCTGAGGGCTCACCACATGGGAAGAGTTGCGGGATCACCACATGGGAAGAGTTGCGGGCTCACCATATGGGAAGAGTTGCGGGATCACCATATGGGAAGAGTCGGTGGCTCACCATATAGGAAGGGTTGCGGGATCACCATATGGAAAGAGCTGCGGGCTCACCATTTGGGAAGAGTTGCGGGCTCATCATATGGGAAGAGTTGCAAGCTCACCATATGGGAGATCACATGGGAAGAGTTGCAGGCTCACCATATATGAAGAGCTGAGGGCTCACCATATGGGAAGAGTTTAGTGCTCATCATATGGGAAGAGCTGCGGGCTCATCATATAGGAAAAGTTGAAGGCTCATCATATGGGAATAGCTGCGGGATCATTATATGGGGAGAGTTGCTGGCTCATCATATGGGAAGAGTTGCAGAATCACCGTACGGGAAGAGTTGCGGGCTCATCATATGGGAAGAGCTGCAGGCTCATCATATGGGAAGAGTTGAGGGATCACCATATGGGAAGAGTTGCGGGCTCATCATATGGGAAGAGTTGCTGGCTCACCATATGGGAAGAGTTGCTGGCTCACCATATGGGAAGAGTTACGGGCTCATCATATGGGAAGAGCTGCAGGCTCATCATATGGGAAGAGTTGAGTGCTCATGACGTGGGAAGAGCAGCGGGCTCATCATATGGGAAAAGTTGCAGGCTCATCATATGGGAATAGCTGCGGGATCATTATATGGGGAGAGTTGCGGGATCATCATATGGGAAGAGTTGCTGGCTCACCACATGGGAATAGTTGTGGTCTCACCATATGGGAAGAGTTGTGGGATCACCAAATGGGAAGAGTCGGGGGCTTACCATATGGGAAGAGTTGCGAGCTCACCATATGGGAAGATTTGTAGGATCACCATTTAGTAAGAGCTGCAGGCTCACCATTTGGGAAGAGTTGCAGGCACCTCATATGGGAAGAGTTGCTGGCTCACCATATGGGAAGAGTTGCAGGGCTCATCATATGGGAAGAGTTGCGGGATCACCATATGGGAAGAGTTGCGGGCTCATCATATGGGAAGAGTTGCTGGCTCACCATATGGGAAGAGTTGCAGGCTCATCATATGGGAAGAGTTGCAGGCTCATCATATGGGAAGCACTGCGGATCACCATATGGAAAGAGCTGCTGGCTCATCCTATGGAAAGAGTTGCTGGCTCACCATATGGGAAGAGTTGCAGGGCTCACCATATCAGAAGAGTTGCGGGCTCATCATATGGGAAGAGCTGCGGGCTCATCATATGGAAAGAGTTGAGTGCTCATCACATGGGAAGAGCTGCGGGCTCATCATATGGGAAATTTTGCAGGCTCATCATATGGGAATAGCTGCGGGATCATTATATGGGGAGAGTTGCAGGATCATCATATGGGAAGAGTTGCTGGCTCACCATATGGGAATAGTTGTGGGCTCACCATATGGGAAGAGTTGTGGGATCACCATTTGGGAAGAGTTGGGGGCTCACCATATGGGAAGAGATGCAGGCTCACCATTTGGGAAGAGTTGCAGGCTCCTCATACGGGAAGAGTTGCAGGCTCACCATATGGGAAGAGTTGCCGGGCTCATCATATGGGAAGAGTTGCTGGCTCACCAAATGGGAAGAGTTGCAGGCTCATCATATGGGAAGAGTTGCGGGCTCTTCATATGGGAAGCACTGCGGGATCACCATATGGGAAGAGTTGCTGGCTCATCATATGGGAAGTGTTGCAGGCTCACCATATGGGAAGAGTTGCGGGCTCATCATTTGGGAAGAGTTGCGGGCTCATCATATGGGAAGAGTTGCTGGCTCACCATATGGGAAGAGTTGCAGGCTCATCATATGGGAAGAGTTGCGGGCTCATCATATGGGAAGTGCTGCGGGATCACCATATGGGAAGAGTTTCTGGCTCATCATATGGGAAGTGTTGCGGGCTCACCATATCGGAAGAGTTGCGGGCTCACCATATGGGAAGAATTGCGGGCTCACCATGTGGGAAGAGTTGCCGGATCACCATATGGGAAGAGTAAGGGGCTCACTGCATGGGAAGAGTTGCGGCCTCATTATATGGGAAGAGTTGCTGGCTCATCATACGGGAAAAGTTGTGGGATCACCATATGGGAAGAGCTGAGGGCTCAACATATGGGAAGAGTTGCGGAATCACCACATGGGAAATGTTGCGGGCTCACCAAATAGGAAGAGTTGTGGGATCACCATATGGGAAGAGTCGGGGGTGCACCATACGGGAAGAGCTGTGGGCTCACCATATAGGAAGAGTTGTGGGCTCACCATATATGAAGAGTTGTGGGCTCACCATATGGGAAGAGTTGTGGGCACATCATATGGGAAGAGTTGTGGGCTCACCATATGGGAAGAGCTGAGGGCTCACCATATGGGAAGAGTTGCTGGCTCACCATATATGAAGAGTTGTGGGCTCACCATATGGGAAGAGTTGCTGGCTCATCATATGGGAAGAGTTGCTGGCTCATCACATGTGAAGAGTTGCAGGCTCATCATATGGGAAGAGCTGCGGGTTCATCATATGGGGAGAGTTGAGGGATCACCATATGGGAAGAGTTGCGGGTTCTCCATATGGGAAGAGTGGCAGGCTCATCATATGGGGAGAGTTGCGGGCTCACCAAATGGGAAGAGCTGCGGCTCATCACATGGGAAGAGTTGAGGACTCACCATATGGGAAGAGATGCCAGCTCACTATATGTGAAGAGCTGCAGGCTCATTAAATGGGGAGAGTTGCAGGATCACTATATGGGAAGAGTTGCGGGCTCACCATATATGAAGAATTGTGCGTTCACCATATGGGGAGAGTTGCGGGATCACCATATGGGAAGAGTTGCGGGCTCATTATATGGGAAGAGTTGTGGGCTCACCATATGGGAAGAGTTGCATGCTCATTAAATGGGGAGAGTTGCAGGCTCACCATATATGAAGAGTTGTGGGTTAACCATATGGGGAGAGTTGCGGGATTACCATATGGGAAGAGTTGTGGGCTCACCATATATGAAGAGTTGCGGGATCACCATATGGGAAGAGTTGCGGGCTCATTATATGGGAAGAGTTGTGGGCTCACCATATGGGAAGAGCTGAGGGCTCACCATATGGGAAGAGTTGCGGGATCACGACATGGGAAGTGTTGCAGGCTCACCATATGGGAAGAGTTGCGGGATCACGACATGGGAAGTGTTGCAGGCTCACCATATGGGAAGAGTTGCGGGATCACCATATGGGAAGAGTCGGGGGCTCACCATACGGGAAGAGTAGCAGGATCACCATATGGGAAGAGCTGCTGGCTCACCATTTGGAAAGAGTTGCAAGCACATCATATGGGAAGAGTTGCAGTCTTACCATATATGAAGAGTTGCGGGATCACCATATGGGAAGAGTTGCGGGCTCATTATATGGGAAGAGTTGTGGGCTCACCATATGGGAAGAGCTGAGGGCTCACCATATGGGAAGAGTTGTGGGATCACCATATGGGAAGAGTTGCAGGCTCACCATATATGAAGAGTTGTGGGTTAACCATATGGGGAGAGTTGCGGGATCACCATATGGGAAGAGTTTTGGGCTCACCATATATGAAGAGTTGCGGGATCACCATATGGGAAGAGTTGCGGGCTCATTATATGGGAAGAGTTGTCGGCTCACCATATGGGAAGAGCTGAGGGCTCACCATATGGGAAGAGTTGCGGGATCACGACATGGGAAGTGTTGCAGGCTCACCATATGGGAAGAGTTGCGGGATCACGACATGGGAAGTGTTGCAGGCTCACCATATGGGAAGAGTTGCGGGATCACCATATGGGAAGAGTCGGGGGCTCACCATACGGGAAGAGTTGCAGGATCACCATATGGGAAGAGCTGCTGGCTCACCATTTGGGAAGAGTTGCAGGCACATCATATGGGAAGAGTTGCAGTCTTACCATATATAAAGAGTTGTGAGCTCACCATATGGGAAGAGCTGAGGGCTCACCATTTGGGAAGAGTTGTGGGCTCACCATATATGAAGAATTGTGGGCTCACCATTTGGGGAGAGTTGCGGGATCACCATATGGGAAGAGTTGCGGGCTCATTATATGGGAAGAGTTGTGGGCTCACCATATGGGAAGAGCTGAGGGCTCACCATATGGGAAGAGTTGCGGGATCACGACATGGGAAGTGTTGCAGGCTCACCATATGGGAAGAGTTGCGGGATCACCATATGGGTAGAGTCGGGGGCTCACCATACGGGAAGAGTTGCAGGATCACCATATGGGAAGAGCTGCTGGCTCACCATTTGGGAAGAGTTGCTGGCTCATCACATGAGAAGAGTTGCAGGCTCATCATATGTGAAGAGCTGCGGGATCATTATGTGGGGAGAGTTGCGGGATCACCATATGGGGAGAGTTGCTGGCTCACCATATGGGAAGAGTTGTGGGCTCACCATATAGGAAGAGCTGCGGCTCACCACATGGGAAGAGTTGAGGGCTCACCATATGGGAATAGCAGGATGCTCACCATAAGGGAAGAGTTATGGGCTCACCATAAGGTAAGAGTTGAGGGCTCACCATATGGGAAGAGTTGCCGACTCACCATATGGGAAGAGTTGCATGCTCATTAAATGGGGAGAGTTGCAGGCTCACCATATATGAAGAGATGTGGGTTAACCATATGGGGAGAGATGCGGGATCACCATATGGGAAGAGTTGTGGGCTCACCATATATGAAGAGTTGTGGGCTCACCATATTGGAAGAGTTGGGGGATCACCATATGGGAAGAGTTGCCGGCTCATTATATGGGAAGAATTGCAGGCTCATCATATGGGAAGAGTTGTGCGCTCACCATATGGGAAGAGCTGAGGGCTCACCACATGGGAAGAGTTGCAGGATCACCACATGGGAAGAGTTGCGGGCTCACCATATGGGAAGAGTTGCGGGATCACCATATGGGAAGAGTCGGTGGCTCACCATATAGGAAGGGTTGCGGGATCACCATATGGAAAGAGCTGCGGGCTCACCATTTGGGAAGAGTTGCGGGCTCATCATATGGGAAGAGTTGCAAGCTCACCATATGGGAGATCACATGGGAAGAGTTGCAGGCTCACCATATATGAAGAGCTGAGGGCTCACCATATGGGAAGAGTTTAGTGCTCATCATATGGGAAGAGCTGCGGGCTCATCATATAGGAAAAGTTGAAGGCTCATCATATGGGAATAGCTGCGGGATCATTATATGGGGAGAGTTGCTGGCTCATCATATGGGAAGAGTTGCAGAATCACCGTACGGGAAGAGTTGCGGGCTCATCATATGGGAAGAGCTGCAGGCTCATCATATGGGAAGAGTTGAGGGATCACCATATGGGAAGAGTTGCGGGCTCATCATATGGGAAGAGTTGCTGGCTCACCATATGGGAAGAGTTGCTGGCTCACCATATGGGAAGAGTTACGGGCTCATCATATGGGAAGAGCTGCAGGCTCATCATATGGGAAGAGTTGAGTGCTCATGACGTGGGAAGAGCAGCGGGCTCATCATATGGGAAAAGTTGCAGGCTCATCATATGGGAATAGCTGCGGGATCATTATATGGGGAGAGTTGCGGGATCATCATATGGGAAGAGTTGCTGGCTCACCACACGGGAATAGTTGTGGTCTCACCATATGGGAAGAGTTGTGGGATCACCAAATGGGAAGAGTCGGGGGCTTACCATATGGGAAGAGTTGCGAGCTCACCATATGGGAAGAGTTGTAGGATCACCATTTAGTAAGAGCTGCAGGCTCACCATTTGGGAAGAGTTGCAGGCACCTCATATGGGAAGAGTTGCTGGCTCACCATATGGGAAGAGTTGCAGGGCTCATCATATGGGAAGAGTTGCGGGATCACCATATGGGAAGAGTTGCGGGCTCATCATATGGGAAGAGTTGCTGGCTCACCATATGGGAAGAGTTGCAGGCTCATCATATGGGAAGAGTTGCAGGCTCATCATATGGGAAGCACTGCGGATCACCATATGGAAAGAGCTGCTGGCTCATCCTATGGAAAGAGTTGCTGGCTCACCATATGGGAAGAGTTGCAGGGCTCACCATATCAGAAGAGTTGCGGGCTCATCATATGGGAAGAGCTGCGGGCTCATCATATGGAAAGAGTTGAGTGCTCATCACATGGGAAGAGCTGCGGGCTCATCATATGGGAAATTTTGCAGGCTCATCATATGGGAATAGCTGCGGGATCATTATATGGGGAGAGTTGCAGGATCATCATATGGGAAGAGTTGCTGGCTCACCATATGGGAATAGTTGTGGGCTCACCATATGGGAAGAGTTGCGGGATCACCATTTGGGAAGAGTTGGGGGCTCACCATATGGGAAGAGATGCAGGCTCACCATTTGGGAAGAGTTGCAGGCTCCTCATATGGGAAGAGTTGCGGGCTCATGATATGGGAAGAGTTGGGGGCTCATCATATGGGAAGAGTTCTGGCTCACCATATGGGAAGAGTTGCAGGCTCATCATATGGGAAGAGTTGAGGGCTCATCAAATGGGAAGCGCTGCGGGATCACCATATGGGAAGAGTTTCTGGCTCATCATATGGGAAGTGTTGCGGGCTCACCATATCGGAAGAGTTGCGGGCTCACCATATGGGAAGAATTGCGGGCTCACCATGTGGGAAGAGTTGCGGGATCACCATATGGGAAGAGTAAGGGGCTCACTGCATGGGAACAGTTGCGGCCTCATTATATGGGAAGAGTTGCTGGCTCATCATACGGGAAAAGTTGTGGGATCACCATATGGGAAGAGCTGAGGGCTCAATATATGGGAAGAGTTGCGGAATCACCACATGGGAAATGTTGCGGGCTCACCATATGGGAAGAGTTGTGGGATCACCATATGGGAAGAGTCGGGGGCGCACCATACGGGAAGAGCTGAGGGCTCACCATATGGGAAGAGTTGTGGGCTCACCATATATGAAGAGTTGTGGGCTCACCATATGGGAAGAGTTGTGGGCCCATCATATGGGAAGAGTTGTGGGCTCACCATATGGGAAGAGCTGAGGGCTCACCATATGGGAAGAGTTGCAGGGCTCATCATATGGGAAGAGTTGCGGGATCACCATATGGGAAGAGTTGCGGGCTCATCATATGGGAAGAGTTGCTGGCTCACCATATGGGAAGAGTTGCAGGCTCATCATATGGGAAGAGTTGCAGGCTCATCATATGGGAAGCACTGCGGATCACCATATGGAAAGAGCTGCTGGCTCATCCTATGGAAAGAGTTGCTGGCTCACCATATGGGAAGAGTTGCAGGGCTCACCATATCAGAAGAGTTGCGGGCTCATCATATGGGAAGAGCTGCGGGCTCATCATATGGGAAGAGTTGAGTGCTCATCACATGGGAAGAGCTGCGGGCTCATCATATGGGAAATTTTGCAGGCTCATCATATGGGAATAGCTGCGGGATCATTATATGGGGAGAGTTGCAGGATCATCATATGGGAAGAGTTGCTGGCTCACCATATGGGAATAGTTGTGGGCTCACCATATGGGAAGAGTTGCGGGATCACCATTTGGGAAGAGTTGGGGGCTCACCATATGGGAAGAGATGCAGGCTCACCATTTGGGAAGAGTTGCAGGCTCCTCATATGGGAAGAGTTGCGGGCTCATGATATGGGAAGAGTTGCGGGCTCATCATATGGGAAGAGTTGGGGGCTCACCATATGGGAAGAGATGCAGGCTCACCATTTGGGAAGAGTTGCACGCTCCTCATATGGGAATAGTTGTGGTCTCACCATATGGGAAGAGTTGTGGGATCACCAAATGGGAATAGTTGTGGTCTCACCATATGGGAAGAGTTGTGGGATCACCAAATGGGAAGAGTCGGGGGCTTACCATATGGGAAGAGTTGCGAGCTCACCATATGGGAAGAGTTGTAGGATCACCATTTAGTAAGAGCTGCAGGCTCACCATTTGGGAAGAGTTGCAGGCGCCTCATATGGGAAGAGTTGCTGGCTCACCATATGGGAAGAGTTGCAGGGCTCATCATATGGGAAGAGTTGCGGGATCACCATATGGGAAGAGTTGCGGGCTCATCATATGGGAAGAGTTGCTGGCTCACCATATGGGAAGAGTTGCAGGCTCATCATATGGGAAGAGTTGCAGGCTCATCATATGGGAAGCACTGCGGATCACCATATGGAAAGAGCTGCTGGCTCATCCTATGGAAAGAGTTGCTGGCTCACCATATGGGAAGAGTTGCAGGGCTCACCATATCAGAAGAGTTGCGGGCTCATCATATGGGAAGAGCTGCGGGCTCATCATATGGAAAGAGTTGAGTGCTCATCACATGGGAAGAGCTTCGGGCTCATCATATGGGAAATTTTTTAGGCTCATCATATGGGAATAGCTGCGGGATCATTATATGGGGAGAGTTGCAGGATCATCATATGGGAAGAGTTGCTGGCTCACCATATGGGAATAGTTGTGGGCTCACCATATGGGAAGAGTTGCGGGATCACCATTTGGGAAGAGTTGGGGGCTCACCATATGGGAAGAGATGCAGGCTCACCATTTGGGAAGAGTTGCAGGCTCCTCATATGGGAAGAGTTGCGGGCTCATGATATGGGAAGAGTTGGGGGCTCATCATATTTGAAGAGTTGCTGGCTCACCATATGGGAAGAGTTGCAGGCTCATCATATGGGAAGAGTTGCGGGCTCATCATATGGGAAGCGCTGCGGGATCACCATATGGGAAGAGTTTCTGGCTCATCATATGGGAAGTGTTGCGGGCTCACCATATCGGAAGAGTTGCGGGCTCACCATATGGGAAGAATTGCGGGCTCACCATGTGGGAAGAGTTGCGGGATCACCATATGGGAAGAGTAAGGGGCTCACTGCATGGGAACAGTTGCGGCCTCATTATATGGGAAGAGTTGCTGGCTCATCATACGGGAAAAGTTGTGGGATCACCATATGGGAAGAGCTGAGGGCTCAATATATGGGAAGAGTTGCGGAATCACCACATGGGAAATGTTGCGGGCTCACCATATGGGAAGAGTTGTGGGATCACCATATGGGAAGAGTCGGGGGCGCACCATACGGGAAGAGCTGAGGGCTCACCATATGGGAAGAGTTGTGGGCTCACCATATATGAAGAGTTGTGGGCACATCATATGGGAAGAGTTGTGGGCTCACCATATGGGAAGAGCTGAGGGCTCACCATATGGGAAGAGTTGCAGGGCTCATCATATGGGAAGAGTTGCGGGATCACCATATGGGAAGAGTTGCGGGCTCATCATATGGGAAGAGTTGCTGGCTCACCATATGGGAAGAGTTGCAGGCTCATCATATGGGAAGAGTTGCAGGCTCACCATATGGGAAGAGTTGCGGGATCACGACATGGGAAGTGTTGCAGGCTCACCATATGGGAAGAGTTGCGGGATCACCATATGGGAAGAGTCGGGGGCTCACCATACGGGAAGAGTTGCAGGATCACCATATGGGAAGAGCTGCTGGCTCACCATTTGGGAAGAGTTGCAGGCACATCATATGGGAAGAGTTGCAGTCTTACCATATATAAAGAGTTGTGAGCTCACCATATGGGAAGAGCTGAGGGCTCACCATTTGGGAAGAGTTGTGGGCTCACCATATATGAAGAATTGTGGGCTCACCATTTGGGGAGAGTTGCGGGATCACCATATGGGAAGAGTTGCGGGCTCATTATATGGGATGAGTTGTGGGCTCACCATATGGGAAGAGCTGAGGGCTCACCATATGGGAAGAGTTGCGGGATCACGACATGGGAAGTGTTGCAGGCTCACCATATGGGAAGAGTTGCGGGATCACCATATGGGTAGAGTCGGGGGCTCACCATACGGGAAGAGTTGCAGGATCACCATATGGGAAGAGCTGCTGGCTCACCATTTGGGAAGAGTTGCTGGCTCATCACATGAGAAGAGTTGCAGGCTCATCATATGTGAAGAGCTGCGGGATCATTATGTGGGGAGAGTTGCGGGATCACCATATGGGGAGAGTTGCTGGCTCACCATATGGGAAGAGTTGTGGGCTCACCATATAGGAAGAGCTGCGGCTCACCACATGGGAAGAGTTGAGGGCTCACCATATGGGAATAGCAGGATGCTCACCATAAGGGAAGAGTTATGGGCTCACCATAAGGTAAGAGTTGAGGGCTCACCATATGGGAAGAGTTGCCGACTCACCATATGGGAAGAGTTGCATGCTCATTAAATGGGGAGAGTTGCAGGCTCACCATATATGAAGAGATGTGGGTTAACCATATGGGGAGAGATGCGGGATCACCATATGGGAAGAGTTGTGGGCTCACCATATATGAAGAGTTGTGGGCTCACCATATTGGAAGAGTTGGGGGATCACCATATGGGAAGAGTTGCCGGCTCATTATATGGGAAGAATTGCAGGCTCATCATATGGGAAGAGTTGTGGGCTCACCATATGGGAAGAGCTGAGGGCTCACCACATGGGAAGAGTTGCAGGATCACCACATGGGAAGAGTTGCGGGCTCACCATATGGGAAGAGTTGCGGGATCACCATATGGGAAGAGTCGGTGGCTCACCATATAGGAAGGGTTGCGGGATCACCATATGGAAAGAGCTGCGGGCTCACCATTTGGGAAGAGTTGCGGGCTCATCATATGGGTAGAGTTGCAAGCTCACCATATGGGAGATCACATGGGAAGAGTTGCAGGCTCACCATATATGAAGAGCTGAGGGCTCACCATATGGGAAGAGTTTAGTGCTCATCATATGGGAAGAGCTGCGGGCTCATCATATAGGAAAAGTTGAAGGCTCATCATATGGGAATAGCTGCGGGATCATTATATGGGGAGAGTTGCTGGCTCATCATATGGGAAGAGTTGCAGAATCACCGTACGGGAAGAGTTGCGGGCTCATCATATGGGAAGAGCTGCAGGCTCATCATATGGGAAGAGTTGAGGGATCACCATATGGGAAGAGTTGCGGGCTCATCATATGGGAAGAGTTGCTGGCTCACCATATGGGAAGAGTTGCTGGCTCACCATATGGGAAGAGTTACGGGCTCATCATATGGGAAGAGCTGCAGGCTCATCATATGGGAAGAGTTGAGTGCTCATGACGTGGGAAGAGCAGCGGGCTCATCATATGGGAAAAGTTGCAGGCTCATCATATGGGAATAGCTGCGGGATCATTATATGGGGAGAGTTGCGGGATCATCATATGGGAAGAGTTGCTGGCTCACCACACGGGAATAGTTGTGGTCTCACCATATGGGAAGAGTTGTGGGATCACCAAATGGGAAGAGTCGGGGGCTTACCATATGGGAAGAGTTGCGAGCTCACCATATGGGAAGAGTTGTAGGATCACCATTTAGTAAGAGCTGCAGGCTCACCATTTGGGAAGAGTTGCAGGCACCTCAAATGGGAAGAGTTGCTGGCTCACCATATGGGAAGAGTTGCAGGGCTCATCATATGGGAAGAGTTGCGGGATCACCATATGGGAAGAGTTGCGGGCTCATCATATGGGAAGAGTTGCTGGCTCACCATATGGGAAGAGTTGCAGGCTCATCATATGGGAAGAGTTGCAGGCTCATCATATGGGAAGCACTGCGGATCACCATATGGAAAGAGCTGCTGGCTCATCCTATGGAAAGAGTTGCTGGCTCACCATATGGGAAGAGTTGCAGGGCTCACCATATCAGAAGAGTTGCGGGCTCATCATATGGGAAGAGCTGCGGGCTCATCATATGGAAAGAGTTGAGTGCTCATCACATGGGAAGAGCTGCGGGCTCATCATATGGGAAATTTTGCAGGCTCATCATATGGGAATAGCTGCGGGATCATTATATGGGGAGAGTTGCAGGATCATCATATGGGAAGAGTTGCTGGCTCACCATATGGGAATAGTTGTGGGCTCACCATATGGGAAGAGTTGCGGGATCACCATTTGGGAAGAGTTGGGGGCTCACCATATGGGAAGAGATGCAGGCTCACCATTTGGGAAGAGTTGCAGGCTCCTCATATGGGAAGAGTTGCGGGCTCATGATATGGGAAGAGTTGGGGGCTCATCATATGGGAAGAGTTCTGGCTCACCATATGGGAAGAGTTGCAGGCTCATCATATGGGAAGAGTTGAGGGCTCATCAAATGGGAAGCGCTGCGGGATCACCATATGGGAAGAGTTTCTGGCTCATCATATGGGAAGTGTTGCGGGCTCACCATATCGGAAGAGTTGCGGGCTCACCATATGGGAAGAATTGCGGGCTCACCATGTGGGAAGAGTTGCGGGATCACCATATGGGAAGAGTAAGGGGCTCACTGCATGGGAACAGTTGCGGCCTCATTATATGGGAAGAGTTGCTGGCTCATCATACGGGAAAAGTTGTGGGATCACCATATGGGAAGAGCTGAGGGCTCAATATATGGGAAGAGTTGCGGAATCACCACATGGGAAATGTTGCGGGCTCACCATATGGGAAGAGTTGTGGGATCACCATATGGGAAGAGTCGGGGGCGCACCATACGGGAAGAGCTGAGGGCTCACCATATGGGAAGAGTTGTGGGCTCACCATATATGAAGAGTTGTGGGCTCACCATATGGGAAGAGTTGTGGGCCCATCATATGGGAAGAGTTGTGGGCTCACCATATGGGAAGAGCTGAGGGCTCACCATATGGGAAGAGTTGCAGGGCTCATCATATGGGAAGAGTTGCGGGATCACCATATGGGAAGAGTTGCGGGCTCATCATATGGGAAGAGTTGCTGGCTCACCATATGGGAAGAGTTGCAGGCTCATCATATGGGAAGAGTTGCAGGCTCATCATATGGGAAGCACTGCGGATCACCATATGGAAAGAGCTGCTGGCTCATCCTATGGAAAGAGTTGCTGGCTCACCATATGGGAAGAGTTGCAGGGCTCACCATATCAGAAGAGTTGCGGGCTCATCATATGGGAAGAGCTGCGGGCTCATCATATGGGAAGAGTTGAGTGCTCATCACATGGGAAGAGCTGCGGGCTCATCATATGGGAAATTTTGCAGGCTCATCATATGGGAATAGCTGCGGGATCATTATATGGGGAGAGTTGCAGGATCATCATATGGGAAGAGTTGCTGGCTCACCATATGGGAATAGTTGTGGGCTCACCATATGGGAAGAGTTGCGGGATCACCATTTGGGAAGAGTTGGGGGCTCACCATATGGGAAGAGATGCAGGCTCACCATTTGGGAAGAGTTGCAGGCTCCTCATATGGGAAGAGTTGCGGGCTCATGATATGGGAAGAGTTGCGGGCTCATCATATGGGAAGAGTTGGGGGCTCACCATATGGGAAGAGATGCAGGCTCACCATTTGGGAAGAGTTGCACGCTCCTCATATGGGAATAGTTGTGGTCTCACCATATGGGAAGAGTTGTGGGATCACCAAATGGGAATAGTTGTGGTCTCACCATATGGGAAGAGTTGTGGGATCACCAAATGGGAAGAGTCGGGGGCTTACCATATGGGAAGAGTTGCGAGCTCACCATATGGGAAGAGTTGTAGGATCACCATTTAGTAAGAGCTGCAGGCTCACCATTTGGGAAGAGTTGCAGGCGCCTCATATGGGAAGAGTTGCTGGCTCACCATATGGGAAGAGTTGCAGGGCTCATCATATGGGAAGAGTTGCGGGATCACCATATGGGAAGAGTTGCGGGCTCATCATATGGGAAGAGTTGCTGGCTCACCATATGGGAAGAGTTGCAGGCTCATCATATGGGAAGAGTTGCAGGCTCATCATATGGGAAGCACTGCGGATCACCATATGGAAAGAGCTGCTGGCTCATCCTATGGAAAGAGTTGCTGGCTCACCATATGGGAAGAGTTGCAGGGCTCACCATATCAGAAGAGTTGCGGGCTCATCATATGGGAAGAGCTGCGGGCTCATCATATGGAAAGAGTTGAGTGCTCATCACATGGGAAGAGCTGCGGGCTCATCATATGGGAAATTTTTTAGGCTCATCATATGGGAATAGCTGCGGGATCATTATATGGGGAGAGTTGCAGGATCATCATATGGGAAGAGTTGCTGGCTCACCATATGGGAATAGTTGTGGGCTCACCATATGGGAAGAGTTGCGGGATCACCATTTGGGAAGAGTTGGGGGCTCACCATATGGGAAGAGATGCAGGCTCACCATTTGGGAAGAGTTGCAGGCTCCTCATATGGGAAGAGTTGCGGGCTCATGATATGGGAAGAGTTGGGGGCTCATCATATTTGAAGAGTTGCTGGCTCACCATATGGGAAGAGTTGCAGGCTCATCATATGGGAAGAGTTGCGGGCTCATCATATGGGAAGCGCTGCGGGATCACCATATGGGAAGAGTTTCTGGCTCATCATATGGGAAGTGTTGCGGGCTCACCATATCGGAAGAGTTGCGGGCTCACCATATGGGAAGAATTGCGGGCTCACCATGTGGGAAGAGTTGCGGGATCACCATATGGGAAGAGTAAGGGGCTCACTGCATGGGAACAGTTGCGGCCTCATTATATGGGAAGAGTTGCTGGCTCATCATACGGGAAAAGTTGTGGGATCACCATATGGGAAGAGCTGAGGGCTCAATATATGGGAAGAGTTGCGGAATCACCACATGGGAAATGTTGCGGGCTCACCATATGGGAAGAGTTGTGGGATCACCATATGGGAAGAGTCGGGGGCGCACCATACGGGAAGAGCTGAGGGCTCACCATATGGGAAGAGTTGTGGGCTCACCATATATGAAGAGTTGTGGGCTCACCATATGGGAAGAGTTGTGGGCACATCATATGGGAAGAGTTGTGGGCTCACCATATGGGAAGAGCTGAGGGCTCACCATATGGGAAGAGTTGCAGGGCTCATCATATGGGAAGAGTTGCGGGATCACCATATGGGAAGAGTTGCGGGCTCATCATATGGGAAGAGTTGCTGGCTCACCATATGGGAAGAGTTGCAGGCTCATCATATGGGAAGAGTTGCAGGCTCATCATATGGGAAGCACTGCGGATCACCATATGGAAAGAGCTGCTGGCTCATCCTATGGAAAGAGTTGCTGGCTCACCATATGGGAAGAGTTGCAGGGCTCACCATATCAGAAGAGTTGCGGGCTCATCATATGGGAAGAGCTGCGGGCTCATCATATGGGAAGAGTTGAGTGCTCATCACATGGGAAGAGCTGCGGGCTCATCATATGGGAAATTTTGCAGGCTCATCATATGGGAATAGCTGCGGGATCATTATATGGGGAGAGTTGCAGGATCATCATATGGGAAGAGTTGCTGGCTCACCATATGGGAATAGTTGTGGGCTCACCATATGGGAAGAGTTGCGGGATCACCATTTGGGAAGAGTTGGGGGCTCACCATATGGGAAGAGATGCAGGCTCACCATTTGGGAAGAGTTGCAGGCTCCTCATATGGGAAGAGTTGCGGGCTCATGATATGGGAAGAGTTGCGGGCTCATCATATGGGAAGAGTTGGGGGCTCACCATATGGGAAGAGATGCAGGCTCACCATTTGGGAAGAGTTGCACGCTCCTCATATGGGAAGAGTTGCGGGCTCATGATATGGGAAGAGTTGCGGGCTCATCATATGGGAAGAGTTGCTGGCTCACCATATATGAAGAGCTGAGGGCTCACTATATGGGAAGAGTTGAGTGCTCATCATATGGGAAGAGCTGCGGGCTCATCATATAGGAAAAGTTGAAGGCTCATCATATGGGAATAGCTGCGGGATCATTATATGGGGAGAGTTGCTGGCTCATCATATGGGAAGAGTTGCAGAATCACCGTACGGGAAGAGTTGCGGGCTCATCATATGGGAAGAGCTGCAGGCTCATCATATGGGAAGAGTTGAGGGATCACCATATGGGAAGAGTTGCGGGCTCATCATATGGGAAGAGTTGCTGGCTCACCATATGGGAAGAGTTGCTGGCTCACCATATGGGAAGAGTTGAGGGCTCATCATATGGGAAGAGCTGCAGGCTCATCATATGGGAAGAGTTGAGTGCTCATGACGTGGGAAGAGCAGCGGGCTCATCATATGGGAAAAGTTGCAGGCTCATCATATGGGAATAGCTGCGGGATCATTATATGGGGAGAGTTGCGGGATCATCATATGGGAAGAGTTGCTGGCTCACCATATGGGAATAGTTGTGGTCTCACCATATGAGAAGAGTTGCGAGCTCACCATATGGGAAGAGTTGTAGGATCACCATTTAGTAAGAGCTGCAGGCTCACCATTTGGGAAGAGTTGCAGGCGCCTCATATGGGAAGAGTTGCTGGCTCACCATATGGGAAGAGTTGCAGGGCTCATCATATGGGATTAGATGCGGGATCACCATATGGGAAGAGTTGCGGGCTCATCATATGGGAAGAGTTGCTGGCTCACCACATGGGAAGAGTTGCAGGCTCATCATATGGGAAGAGTTGCAGGCTCATCATATGGGAAGCACTGCGGATCACCATATGGAAAGAGCTGCTGGCTCATCCTATGGAAAGAGTTGCTGGCTCACTATATGGGAAGAGTTGCAGGGCTCACCATATCAGAAGAGTTGCGGGCTCATCATATGGGAAGAGCTGCGGGCTCATCATATGGGAAGAGTTGAGTGCTCATCACATGGGAAGAGCTGCGGGCTCATCATATGGGAAATTTTGCAGGCTCATCATATGGGAATAGCTGCGGGATCATTATATGGGGAGAGTTGCAGGATCATCATATGGGAAGAGTTGCTGGCTCACCATATGGGAATAGTTGTGGGCTCACCATATGGGAAGAGTTGCGGGATCACCATTTGGGAAGAGTTGGGGGCTCACCATATGGGAAGAGATGCAGGCTCACCATTTGGGAAGAGTTGCAGGCTCCTCATATGGGAAGAGTTGCGGGCTCATGATATGGGAATAGTTGCGGGCTCATCATATGGGAAGAGTTGCTGGCTCACCATATGGGAAGAGTTGCAGGCTCATCATATGGGAAGAGTTGCGGGCTCATCATATGGGAAGCGCTGCGGGATCACCATATGGGAAGAGTTTCTGGCTCATCATATGGGAAGTGTTGCAGGCTCACCATATCGGAAGAGTTGCGGGCTCACCATATGGGAAGAATTGCGGGCTCACCATGTGGGAAGAATTGCGGGATCACCATATGGGAAGAGCTGCGGGCTCATCATATGGGAAGAGTTGCGGGCTCATCATATGGGAAGAGTTGCTGGCTCACCATATGTGAAGAGCTGAGGGCTCACCATATGGGAAGAGTTGAGTGCTCATCACATGGGAAGAGCTGCGGGCTCATCATATAGGAAAAGTTGAAGGCTCATCATATGGGAATATCTGCTGGCTCATCATATGGGAAGAGTTGCAGAATCACCGTACGGGAAGAGTTGCGGGCTCATCATATGGGAAGAGCTGCAGGCTCATCATATGGCAATAGCTGCGGGATCATTATATGGGGAGAGTTGCGGGATCACCAAATGGGAAGAGTCGGGGGCTCACCATATGGGAAGAGTTGCGAGCTCACCATATGGGAAGAGTTGTAGGATCACCATTTAGTAAGAGCTGCAGGCTCACCATTTGGGAAGAGTTGCAGGCGCCTCATATGGGAAGAGTTGCTGGCTCACCATATGGGAAGAGTTGCAGGGCTCATCATATGGGAAGAGTTGCGGGATCACCATATGGGAAGAGTTGCGGGCTCATCATATGGGAAGAGTTGCTGGCTCACCATATGGGAAGAGTTGCAGGCTCATCATATGGGAAGAGTTGCAGGCTCATCATATGGGAAGCGCTGCGGATCACCATATGGAAAGAGCTGCTGGCTCATCATATGGAAAGAGTTGCTGGCTCACCATATGGGAAGAGTTGCAGGGCTCACCATATCAGAAGAGTTGCGGGCTCATCATATGGGAAGAGCTGCGGGCTCATCATATGGGAAGAGTTGAGTGCTCATCACATGGGAAGAGCTGCGGGCTCATCATATGGGAAATTTTGCAGGCTCATCATATGGGAATAGCTGCGGGATCATTATATGGGGAGAGTTGCAGGATCATCATATGGGAAGAGTTGCTGGCTCACCATTTGGGAAGAGTTGGGGGCTCACCATATGGGAATAGATGCAGGCTCACTTTTTGGGAACAGTTGCAGGCTCCTCATATGGGAAGAGTTGCAGGCTCACCATATGGGAAGAGTTGCCAGGCTCATCATATGGGAAGAGTTGCTGGCTCACCATATGGGAAGAGTTGCAGGCTCGTCATATGGGAAGAGTTGCGGGCTCATCATATGGGAAGCGCTGCGGGATCACCATATGGGAAGAGTTGCTGGCTCATCATATGGGAAGTGTTGCGGGCTCACCATATGGGAAGAGTTGCAAGCTCATCATATGGGAAGAGTTGCTGGCTCACCATATGGGAAGAGTTGCAGGCTCATCATATGGGAAGAGTTGCGGGCTCATCATATGGGAAGCGCTGCGGGATCACCATATGGGAAGAGTTTCTGGCTCATCATATGGGAAGTGTTGCGGGCTCACCATATGGGAAGAGTTGCAGGCTCACCATATGGGAAGAATTGCGGGCTCACCATATGGGAAGAGTTGCGGGATCACCATATGGGAAGAGTAAGGGGCTCACTGCATGGGAAGAGTTGCGGGCTCATTATATGGGAAGAGTTGCTGGCTCATCATACGGGAAAAGTTGTGGGATCACCATATGGGAAGAGCTGAGGGCTCAACATATGGGAAGAGTTGCGGGATCACCATATGGGAAGAGTTGCGGGCTCATCATATGGGAAGAATTGCAGGCTCACCGTATGGGAAGAGTTGCAGGCTCATCATATGGGAAGAGCTGCAGGCTCATCATATGGGAAGAGCTGCAGGCTCATCATATGGGAAGAGTTGCGGGCTCATCATATGGGAAGAGCTGCAGGCTCACCATATGGGAAGAGCTGCGGCTCACCACATGGGAAGAGTTGAGGGCTCACCATATGGGAAGAGTTGCGGACTCATCATATGGGAAGAGCTGCGAGCTCACTATATGGGAAGAGCTGCAGGCTTATTAATTGGGGAGAGTTGCAGGATCACTATATGGGAAGAGTTGCGGGCTCACCATATATGAAGTGTTGTGGGTTCACCATATGGGGAGAGTTGCGGGATCACCATATGGGAAGAGTTGTGGGATCACCACATGGGAAGAGTTGCGGGCTCACCATATGGGAAGAGTTGCTGGCTCATCATATGGGAAGAGTTGCTGGCTCATCACAAGGGAAGAGTTGCTGGCTCACCATATGGGAAGAGTTGCTGGCTAATCATATGGGAAGAGTTGCAGAATCATTGTGCGGGAAGAGCTGCAGGCTCATCATATATGAAGAGTTGAGTGTTCATCACATGGGAAGAGCAGCGGGCTCATCATATGGGAAAGGTTGCAGGCTCATCATATAGGAAGAGCTGCGGGATCAATATATGGGGAGAGTTGCGGGATCACAATATGGGAACAGTTGCTAGCTCACCATATTGGAAGAGTTGGGGGCTCACCATATGGGAAGAGTTGCAGAATCACCGTATGGGAAGAGTTGTGGGCTCATCACATGGGAAGAGCTGCGGCCTCATCATATGTGAAGAGTTGCAGGCTCATCATATGGGAAGAGCTGCGGGCTCATCATATGGGGAGAGTTACTGGCTCATCATATGGGAAGAGTTGCTGGCTCATCACAAGGGAAGAGTTGCTGGCTCACCATATGGGAAGAGTTGCTGGCTAATCATATGGGAAGAGTTGCAGAATCATTGTGCGGGAAGAGCTGCAGGCTCATCATATATGAAGAGTTGAGTGTTCATCACATGGGAAGAGCTGCGGGCTCATCATATGGGGAGAGTCTGGCTCATCATATGGGAAGAGTTGCTGGCTCATCACAAGGGAAGAGTTGCAGGCTCACCATATGGGAAGAGTTGCCAGGCTCATCATATGGGAAGAGTTGCTGGCTCACCATATGGGAAGAGTTGCAGGCTCGTCATATGGGAAGAGTTGCGGGCTCATCATATGGGAAGCGCTGCGGGATCACCATATGGGAAGAGTTGCTGGCTCATCATATGGGAAGTGTTGCGGGCTCACCATATGGGAAGAGTTGCGAGCTCATCATATGGGAAGAGTTGCTGGCTCACCATATGGGAAGAGTTGCAGGCTCATCATATGGGAAGAGTTGCGGGCTCATCATATGGGAAGCGCTGCGGGATCACCATATGGGAAGAGTTTCTGGCTCATCATATGGGAAGTGTTGCGGGCTCACCATATGGGAAGAGTTGCAGGCTCACCATATGGGAAGAATTGCGGGCTCACCATATGGGAAGAGTTGCGGGATCACCATATGGGAAGAGTAAGGGGCTCACTGCATGGGAAGAGTTGCGGGCTCATTATATGGGAAGAGTTGCTGGCTCATCATACGGGAAAAGTTGTGGGATCACCATATGGGAAGAGCTGAGGGCTCAACATATGGGAAGAGTTGCGGGATCACCATATGGGAAGAGTTGCGGGCTCATCATATGGGAAGAATTGCAGGCTCACCGTATGGGAAGAGTTGCAGGCTCATCGTATGGGAAGAGCTGCAGGCTCATCATATGGGAAGAGCTGCAGGCTCATCATATGGGAAGAGTTGCGGGCTCATCATATGGGAAGAGCTGCAGGCTCACCATATGGGAAGAGCTGTGGCTCACCACATGGGAAGAGTTGAGGGCTCACCATATGGGAAGAGTTGCGGCCTCATCATATGGGAAGAGCTGCGAGCTCACTATATGGGAAGAGCTGCAGGCTTATTAATTGGGGAGAGTTGCAGGATCACTATATGGGAAGAGTTGCGGGCTCACCATATATGAAGTGTTGTGGGTTTACCATATGGGGAGAGTTGCGGGATCACCATATGGGAAGATTTGTGGGATCACCACATGGGAAGAGTTGCGGGCTCACCATATGGGAAGAGTTGCTGGCTCATCATATGGGAAGAGTTGCTGGCTCATCACAAGGGAAGAGTTGCTGGCTCACCATATGGGAAGAGTTGCTGGCTAATCATATGGGAAGAGTTGCAGAATCATTGTGCGGGAAGAGCTGTAGACTCATCATATATGAAGAGTTGAGTGTTCATAACATGGGAAGAGCAGCAGGCTCATCATATGGGAAAAGTTGCAGGCTCATCATATAGGAAGAGCTGCGGGATCAATATATGGGGAGAGTTGCGGGATCACAATATGGGAACAGTTGCTAGCTCACCATATTGGAAGAGTTGGGGGCTCACCATATGGGAAGAGTTGCAGAATCACCGTATGGGAAGAGTTGTGGGCTCATCACATGGGAAGAGCTGCGGCCTCATCATATGTGAAGAGTTGCAGGCTCATCATATGGGAAGAGCTGCGGGCTCATCATATGGGGAGAGTTGAGGGATCACCATATGGGGAGAGCTGCAGGCTCGCTTTATGGGAAGAGTTGGGGGCTCACCATATGGGAAGAGTTGCGGGCTCACCAAATGGGAGGAGCTGCGGGCTCACCAAATGGGAGGAGCTGCGGCTCATCACATGGGAAGAGTTGAGGACTCACCATATGTGAAGAGCTGGGGGCTCATCATATGGGAAGAGTTGTGGGCTCACCACATGGGATGAGTTGAGTGATCACCATATGGGAAGAGTTGTGGGCTCATCATATGGGAAGAGTTGCAGACTCACCATATGGGAAGAACTGAGGGCTCATCATATGGGAAGAGCTGCCAGCTCACTATATGTGAAGAGCTGCAGGCTCATTAAATGGGGAGAGTTGCAGGATTACTATATGGGAAGAGTTGCGGGCTCACCATATATGAAGAATTGTGCGTTTACCATATGGGGAGAGTTGCGGGATCACCATATGGGAAGAGTTGCGGTCTCATTATATGGGAAGCGTTGCGGGCTCATCATATGGGGAGAGTTGTGGGCTCACCATATGGGAAGAGCTGAGGGCTCACCATATGGGAAGAGTTGCGGGATCACGACATGGGAAGTGTTGCAGGCTCACCATATGGGAAGAGATGCGGGATCACCATATGGGAAGAGTCGGGGGCTCACCATACGGGAAGAGTTGCAGGCTTACCATATATGAAGAGTTGTGAGCTCACCATATGGGAAGAGTTGCTGGCTCATCACATGGGAAGAGTTGCTGGCTCATCACATGGGAAGAGTTGCAGGCTCATCATATGCGAAGAGCTGCGGGATCATTATGTGGGGAGAGTTGCGGGATCACCATATGGGGAGAGTTGCTGGCTCACCATATGGGAAGAGTTGTGGGCTCACCATATAGGAAGAGCTGCGGCTCACCACATGGGAAGAGTTGAGGGCTCACCATATGGGAATAGCAGGATGCTCACCGTAAGGGAAGAGTTATGAGCTCACCATAAGGTAAGAGTTGGGGGCTCACCATATGGGAAGAGTTGCAGACTCACCATATGGGAAGATTTGCATGCTCATTAAATGGGGAGAGTTGCAGGCTCACCATATATGAAGAGTTGTGGGTTAACCATATGGGGAGAGTTGCGGGATCACCATATGGGAAGAGTTGTGGGCTCACCATATATGAAGAGTTGTGGGTTAACCATATGGGAAGAGTTGGGGGATCACCATATGGGAAGAGTTGCCGGCTCATTATATGGGAAGAATTGCAGGCTCATCATATGGGAAGAGTTGCAGACTCACCATATGGGAAGAACTGAGGGCTCATCATATGGGAAGAGCTGCCAGCTCACTATATGTGAAGAGCTGCAGGCTCATTAAATGGGGAGGGTTGCAGGATCACTATATGGGAAGAGTTGCGGGCTCACCATATATGAAGAATTGTGCGTTCACCATATGGGGAGCATTGCGGGATCACCATATGGGAAGAGTTGCGGGCTCATTATATGGGAAGAGTTGTGGGCTCACCATATGGGAAGAGCTGAGGGCTCACCATATGGGAAGAGTTGCGGGATCACGACATGGGAAGTGTTGCAGGCTCACCATATGGGAAGAGTTGCGATATCACAATATGGGAAGAGTCGGGGGCTCACCATACGGGAAGAGTTGCAGGATCACCATATGGGAAGAGCTACTGGCTCACCATTTGGGAAGAGCTGAGGGCTCACCATTTGGGAAGAGTTGTGGGCTCACCATATATGAAGAGTTGTGGGCTCACCATATGGGAAGAGTTGGGGGATCACCATATGGGAAGAGTTGCCGGCTCATTATATGGGAAGAATTGCAGGCTCATCATATGGGAAGAGCTGCAGGCTCATCATATGGGAAGAGTTGCGGGCTCATCATATGGGAAGAGCTGCAGGCTCACCATATGGGAAGAGCTGCGGCTCACCACATGGGAAGAGTTGAGGGCTCACCATATGGGAAGAGTTGCGGACTCATCATATGGGAAGAGCTGCGAGCTCACTATATGGGAAGAGCTGCAGGCTTATTAATTGGGGAGAGTTGCAGGATCACTATATGGGAAGAGTTGCGGGCTCACCATATATGAAGTGTTGTGGGTTCACCATATGGGGAGAGTTGCGGGATCACCATATGGGAAGAGTTGTGGGATCACCACATGGGAAGAGTTGCGGGCTCACCATATGGGAAGAGTTGCTGGCTCATCATATGGGAAGAGTTGCTGGCTCATCACAAGGGAAGAGTTGCTGGCTCACCATATGGGAAGAGTTGCTGGCTAATCATATGGGAAGAGTTGCAGAATCATTGTGCGGGAAGAGCTGCAGGCTCATCATATATGAAGAGTTGAGTGTTCATCACATGGGAAGAGCAGCGGGCTCATCATATGGGAAAAGTTGCAGGCTCATCATATAGGAAGAGCTGCGGGATCAATATATGGGGAGAGTTGCGGGATCACCATATGGGAACAGTTGCTAGCTCACCATATTGGAAGAGTTGGGGGCTCACCATATGGGAAGAGTTGCCGGGCTCATCATATGGGAAGAGTTGCTGGCTCACCAAATGGGAAGAGTTGCAGGCTCATCATATGGGAAGAGTTGCGGGCTCTTCATATGGGAAGCAATTCGGGATCACCATATGGGAAGAGTTGCTGGCTCATCATATGGGAAGTGTTGCAGGCTCACCATATGGGAAGAGTTGCGGGCTCATCATATGGGAAGAGTTGCGGGCTCATCATATGGGAAGAGTTGCTGGCTCACCATATGGGAAGAGTTGCAGGCTCATCATATGGGAAGAGTTGCGGGCTCATCATATGGGAAGTGCTGCGGGATCACCATATGGGAAGAGTTTCTGGCTCATCATATGGGAAGTGTTGCGGGCTCACCATATCGGAAGAGTTGCGGGCTCACCATATGGGAAGAATTGCGGGCTCACCATGTGGGAAGAGTTGCTGGCTCACCATATGGGAATAGTTGTGGGCTCACCATATGGGAAGAGTTGTGGGATCACCAAATGGGAAGAGTCGGGGGCTCACCATATGGGAAGAGTTGCGAGGTCACCATATGGGAAGAGTTGTAGGATCACCATTTAGTAAGAGCTGCAGGCTCACCATTTGGGAAGAGTTGCTGGCGCCTCATATGGGAAGAGTTGCTGGCTCACCATATGGGAAGAGTTGCAGGGCTCATCATATGGGAAGAGTTGCAGGATCACCATATGGGAAGAGTTGCGGGCTCATCATATGGGAAGAGTTGCTGGCTCACCATATGGGAAGAGTTGCAGGCTCATCATATGGGAAGAGTTGCAGGCTCATCATATGGGAAGTGCTGCGGATCACCATATGGAAAGAGCTGCTGGCTCATCATATGGAAAGAGTTGCTGGCTCACCATATGGGAAGAGTTGCAGGGTTCACCATATCAGAAGAGTTGCGGGCTCATCATATGGGAAGAGCTGCGGGCTCATCATATGGGAAGAGTTGAGTGCTCATCACATGGGAAGAGCTGCGGGCTCATCATATGGGAAATTTCGCAGGCTCATCATATGGGAATAGCTGCGGGATCATTATATGGGGAGAGTTGCAGGATCATCATATGGGACGAGTTGCTGGCTCACCATATGGGAATAGTTGTGGGCTCACCATATGGGAAGAGTTGTGGGATCACCATTTGGGAAGAGTTGGGGGCTCACCATATGGGAAGAGATGCAGGCTCACCATTTGGGAAGAGTTGCAGGCTCCTCATACGGGAAGAGTTGCAGGCTCACCATATGGGAAGAGTTGCCGGGCTCATCATATGGGAAGAGTTGCTGGCTCACCAAATGGGAAGAGTTGCAGGCTCATCATATGGGAAGAGTTGCGGGCTCTTCATATGGGAAGCACTGCGGGATCACCATATGGGAAGAGTTGCTGGCTCATCATATGGGAAGTGTTGCAGGCTCACCATATGGAAAGAGTTGCGGGCTCATCATATGGGAAGAGTTGCGGGCTCATCATATGGGAAGAGTTGCTGGCTCACCATATGGGAAGAGTTGCAGGCTCATCATATGGGAAGATTTGCGGGCTCATCATATGGGAAGTGCTGCGGGATCACCATATGGGAAGAGTTTCTGGCTCATCATATGGGAAGTGTTGCGGGCTCACCATATCGGAAGAGTTGCGGGCTCACCATATGGGAAGAATTGCGGGCTCACCATGTGGGAAGAGTTGCGGGATCACCATATGGGAAGAGTAAGGGGCTCACTGCATGGGAAGAGTTGCGGCCTCATTATATGGGAAGAGTTGCTGGCTCATCATACGGGAAAAGTTGTGGGATCACCATATGGGAAGAGCTGAGGGCTCAACATATGGGAAGAGTTGCGGAATCACCACATGGGAAATGTTGCGGGCTCACCAAATGGGAAGAGTTGTGGGATCACCATATGGGAAGAGTCGGGGGTGCACCATTCGGGAAGAGCTGTGGGCTCACCATATGGGAAGAGTTGTGGGCTCACCATATATGAAGAGTTGTGGGCTCACCATATGGGAAGAGTTGTGGGCACATCATATGGGAAGAGTTGTGGGCTTACCATATGGGAAGAGCTGAGGGCTCACCATATGGGAAGAGTTTCTGGCTCACCATATATGAAGAGTTGTGGGCTCACCATATGGGAAGAGTTGCTGGCTCATCATATGGGAAGAGTTGCTGGCTCATCACATGTGAAGAGTTGCAGGCTCATCATATGGGAAGAGCTGCGGGCTCATCATATGGGGAGAGTTGAGGGATCACCATATGGGAAGAGCTGCAGGCTCGCTTTATGGGAAGAGTTGGGGGCTCACCATATGGGAAGAACTGCGGGCTCACAATATGGGAAGAGTTGCAGGCTCACCGTATGGGAATAGTTGCGGGCTCACCATATGGGAAGAGTTGCGGGTTCTCCATATGGGAAGAGTGGCAGGCTCATCATATGGGGAGAGTTGCGGGCTCACCAAATGGGAAGAGCTGCGGCTCATCACATGGGAAGAGTTGAGGACTCACCATATGGGAAGAGCTGCCAGCTCACTATATGTGAAGAGCTGCAGGCTCATTAAATGGGGAGAGTTGCAGGATCACTATATGGGAAGAGTTGCGGGCTCACCATATATAAAGAATTGTGCGTTCACCATATGGGGAGAGTTGCGGGATCGCCATATGGGAAGAGTTGCGGGCTCATTATATGGGAAGAGTTGTGGGCTCACCATATGGGAAGAGTTGCATGCTCATTAAATGGGGAGAGTTGCAGGCTCACCATATATGAAGAGTTGTGGGTTAACCATATGGGGAGAGTTGCGGGATTACCATATGGGAAGAGTTGTGGGCTCACCATATATGAAGAGTTGCGGGATCACCATATGGGAAGAGTTGCGGGCTCATTATATGGGAAGAGTTGTGGGCTCACCATATGGGAAGAGCTGAGGGCTCACCATATGGGAAGAGTTGCGGGATCACGACATGGGAAGTGTTGCAGGCTCACCATATGGGAAAAGTTGCGGGATCACGACATGGGAAGTGTTGCAGGCTCACCATATGGGAAGAGTTGCGGGATCACCATATGGGAGGAGTCGGGGGCTGACCATACGGGAAGAGTTGCAGGATCACCATATGGGAAGAGCTGCTGGCTCACCATTTGGAAAGAGTTGCAAGCACATCATATGGGAAGAGTTGCAGTCTTACCATATATGAAGAGTTGCGGGATCACCATATGGGAAGAGTTGCGGGCTCATTATATGGGAAGAGTTGTGGGCTCACCATATGGGAAGAGCTGAGGGCTCACCACATGGGAAGAGTTGTGGGATCACCATATGGGAAGAGTTGCAGGCTCACCATATATGAAGAGTTGTGGGTTAACCATATGGGGAGAGTTGCGGGATCACCATATGGGAAGAGTTGCGGGCTCATTATATGGGAAGAGTTGTGGGCTCACCATATGGGAAGAGCTGAGGGCTCACCATATGGGAAGAGTTGCGGGATCACGACATGGGAAGTGTTGCAGGCTCACCATATGGGAAGAGTTGCGGGATCACGACATGGGAAGTGTTGCAGGCTCACCATATGGGAAGAGTTGCGGGATCACCATATGGGAAGAGTCGGGGGCTCACCATACGGGAAGAGTTTCAGGATCACCATATGGGAAGAGCTGCTGGCTCACCATTTGGGAAGAGTTGCAGGCACATCATATGGGAAGAGTTGCAGTCTTACCATATATGAAGAGTTGTGAGCTCACCATATGGGAAGAGCTGAGGGCTCACCATTTGGGAAGAGTTGTGGGCTCACCATATATGAAGAATTGTGGGCTCACCATTTGGGGAGAGTTGCGGGATCACCATATGGGAAGAGTTGCGGGCTCATTATATGGGAAGAGTTGTGGGCTCACCATATGGGAAGAGCTGAGGGCTCACCATATGGGAAGAGTTGCGGGATCACGACATGGGAAGTGTTGCAGGCTCACCATATGGGAAGAGTTGCGGGATCACCATATGGGTAGAGTCGGGGGCTCACCATACGGGAAGAGTTGCAGGATCACCATATGGGAAGAGCTGCTGGCTCACCATTTGGGAAGAGTTGCTGGCTCATCACATGAGAAGAGTTGCAGGCTCATCATATGTGAAGAGCTGCGGGATCATTATGTGGGGAGAGTTGCGGGATCACCATATGGGGAGAGTTGCTGGCTCACCATATGGGAAGAGTTGTGGGCTCACCATATAGGAAGAGCTGCGGCTCACCACATGGGAAGAGTTGAGGGCTCACCATATGGGAATAGCAGGATGCTCACCATAAGGGAAGAGTTATGGGCTCACCATAAGGTAAGAGTTGAGGGCTCACCATATGGGAAGAGTTGCCGACTCACCATATGGGAAGAGTTGCATGCTCATTAAATGGGGAGAGTTGCAGGCTCACCATATATGAAGAGATGTGGGTTAACCATATGGGGAGAGATGCGGGATCACCATATGGGAAGAGTTGTGGGCTCACCATATATGAAGAGTTGTGGGCTCACCATATTGGAAGAGTTGGGGGATCACCATATGGGAAGAGTTGCCGGCTCATTATATGGGAAGAATTGCAGGCTCATCATATGGGAAGAGTTGTGGGATCACCATATGGGAAGAGCTGAGGGCTCACCACATGGGAAGAGTTGCGGGATCACCACATGGGAAGAGTTGCGGGCTCACCATATGGGAAGAGTTGCGGGATCACCATATGGGAAGAGTCGGTGGCTCACCATATAGGAAGGGTTGCGGGATCACCATATGGAAAGAGCTGCGGGCTCACCATTTGGGAAGAGTTGCGGGCTCATCATATGGGAAGAGTTGCAAGCTCACCATATGGGAGATCACATGGGAAGAGTTGCAGGCTCACCATATATGAAGAGCTGAGGGCTCACCATATGGGAAGAGTTGAGTGCTCATCATATGGGAAGAGCTGCGGGCTCATCATATAGGAAAAGTTGAAGGCTCATCATATGGGAATAGCTGCGGGATCATTATATGGGGAGAGTTGCTGGCTCATCATATGGGAAGAGTTGCAGAATCACCGTACGGGAAGAGTTGCGGGCTCATCATATGGGAAGAGCTGCAGGCTCATCATATGGGAAGAGTTGAGGGATCACCATATGGGAAGAGTTGCGGGCTCATCATATGGGAAGAGTTGCTGGCTCACCATATGGGAAGAGTTGCTGGCTCACCATATGGGAAGAGTTGCGGGCTCATCATATGGGAAGAGCTGCAGGCTCATCATATGGGAAGAGTTGAGTGCTCATGACGTGGGAAGAGCAGCGGGCTCATCATATGGGAAAAGTTGCAGGCTCATCATATGGGAATAGCTGCGGGATCATTATATGGGGAGAGTTGCGGGATCATCATATGGGAAGAGTTGCTGGCTCACCACATGGGAATAGTTGTGGTCTCACCATATGGGAAGAGTTGTAGGATCACCAAATGGGAAGAGTCGGGGGCTTACCATATGGGAAGAGTTGCGAGCTCACCATATGGGAAGAGTTGTAGGATCACCATTTAGTAAGAGCTGCAGGCTCACCATTTGGGAAGAGTTGCAGGCGCCTGATATGGGAAGAGTTGCTGGCTCACCGTATGGGAAGAGTTGCAGGGCTCATCATATGGGAAGAGTTGCGGGATCACCATATGGGAAGAGTTGCGGGCTCATCATATGGGAAGAGTTGCTGGCTCACCATATGGGAAGAGTTGCAGGCTCATCATATGGGAAGAGTTGCAGGCTCATCATATGGGAAGCACTGCGGATCACCATATGGAAAGAGCTGCTGGCTCATCCTATGGAAAGAGTTGCTGGCTCACCATATGGGAAGAGTTGCAGGGCTCACCATATCAGAAGAGTTGCGGGCTCATCATATGGGAAGAGCTGCGGGCTCATCATATGGAAAGAGTTGAGTGCTCATCACATGGGAAGAGCTGCGGGCTCATCATATGGGAAATTTTGCAGGCTCATCATATGGGAATAGCTGCGGGATCATTATATGGGGAGAGTTGCAGGATCATCATATGGGAAGAGTTGCTGGCTCACCATATGGGAATAGTTGTGGGCTCACCATATGGGAAGAGTTGCGGGATCACCATTTGGGAAGAGTTGGGGGCTCACCATATGGGAAGAGATGCAGGCTCACCATTTGGGAAGAGTTGCAGGCTCCTCATATGGGAAGAGTTGCGGGCTCATGATATGGGAAGAGTTGGGGGCTCATCATATGGGAAGAGTTGCTGGCTCACCATATGGGAAGAGTTGCAGGCTCATCATATGGGAAGAGTTGCGGGCTCATCATATGGGAAGCGCTGCGGGATCACCATATGGGAAGAGTTTCTGGCTCATCATATGGGAAGTGTTGCGGGCTCACCATATCGGAAGAGTTGCGGGCTCACCATATGGGAAGAATTGCGGGCTCACCATGTGGGAAGAGTTGCGGGATCACCATATGGGAAGAGTAAGGGGCTCACTGCATGGGAACAGTTGCGGCCTCATTATATAGGAAGAGTTGCTGGCTCATCATACGGGAAAAGTTGTGGGATCACCATATGGGAAGAGCTGAGGGCTCAATATATGGGAAGAGTTGCGGAATCACCACATGGGAAATGTTGCGGGCTCACCATATGGGAAGAGTTGTGGGATCACCATATGGGAAGAGTCGGGGGCGCACCATACGGGAAGAGCTGAGGGCTCACCATATGGGAAGAGTTGTGGGCTCACCATATATGAAGAGTTGTGGGCTCACCATATGGGAAGAGTTGTGGGCACATCATATGGGAAGAGTTGTGGGCTCACCATATGGGAAGAGCTGAGGGCTCACCATATGGGAAGAGTTGCAGGGCTCATCATATGGGAAGAGTTGCGGGATCACCATATGGGAAGAGTTGCGGGCTCATCATATGGGAAGAGTTGCTGGCTCACCATATGGGAAGAGTTGCAGGCTCATCATATGGGAAGAGTTGCAGGCTCATCATATGGGAAGCACTGCGGATCACCATATGGAAAGAGCTGCTGGCTCATCCTATGGAAAGAGTTGCTGGCTCACCATATGGGAAGAGTTGCAGGGCTCACCATATCAGAAGAGTTGCGGGCTCATCATATGGGAAGAGCTGCGGGCTCATCATATGGGAAGAGTTGAGTGCTCATCACATGGGAAGAGCTGCGGGCTCATCATATGGGAAATTTTGCAGGCTCATCATATGGGAATAGCTGCGGGATCATTATATGGGGAGAGTTGCAGGATCATCATATGGGAAGAGTTGCTGGCTCACCATATGGGAATAGTTGTGGGCTCACCATATGGGAAGAGTTGCGGGATCACCATTTGGGAAGAGTTGGGGGCTCACCATATGGGAAGAGATGCAGGCTCACCATTTGGGAAGAGTTGCAGGCTCCTCATATGGGAAGAGTTGCGGGCTCATGATATGGGAAGAGTTGCGGGCTCATCATATGGGAAGAGTTGGGGGCTCACCATATGGGAAGAGTTGCAGGGCTCACCATATCAGAAGAGTTGCGGGCTCATCATATGGGAAGAGCTGCGGGCTCATCATATGGGAAGAGTTGAGTGCTCATCACATGGGAAGAGCTGCGGGCTCATCATATGGGAAATTTTGCAGGCTCATCATATGGGAATAGCTGCGGGATCATTATATGGGGAGAGTTGCAGGATCATCATATGGGAAGAGTTGCTGGCTCACCATATGGGAATAGTTGTGGGCTCACCATATGGGAAGAGTTGCGGGATCACCATTTGGGAAGAGTTGGGGGCTCACCATATGGGAAGAGATGCAGGCTCACCATTTGGGAAGAGTTGCAGGCTCCTCATATGGGAAGAGTTGCGGGCTCATGATATGGGAAGAGTTGCGGGCTCATCATATGGGAAGAGTTGGGGGCTCACCATATGGGAAGAGATGCAGGCTCACCATTTGGGAAGAGTTGCACGCTCCTCATATGGGAAGAGTTGCGGGCTCATGATATGGGAAGAGTTGCGGGCTCATCATATGGGAAGAGTTGCTGGCTCACCATATATGAAGAGCTGAGGGCTCACCATATGGGAAGAGTTGAGTGCTCATCATATGGGAAGAGCTGCGGGCTCATCATATAGGAAAAGTTGAAGGCTCATCATATGGGAATAGCTGCGGGATCATTATATGGGGAGAGTTGCTGGCTCATCATATGGGAAGAGTTGCAGAATCACCGTACGGGAAGAGTTGCGGGCTCATCATATGGGAAGAGCTGCAGGCTCATCATATGGGAAGAGTTGAGGGATCACCATATGGGAAGAGTTGCGGGCTCATCATATGGGAAGAGTTGCTGGCTCACCATATGGGAAGAGTTGCTGGCTCACCATATGGGAAGAGTTGAGGGCTCATCATATGGGAAGAGCTGCAAGCTCATCATATGGGAAGAGTTGAGTGCTCATGACGTGGGAAGAGCAGCGGGCTCATCATATGGGAAAAGTTGCAGGCTCATCATATGGGAATAGCTGCGGGATCATTATATGGGGAGAGTTGCGGGATCATCATATGGGAAGAGTTGCTGGCTCACCATATGGGAATAGTTGTGGTCTCACCATATGGGAAGAGTTGCGAGCTCACCATATGGGAAGAGTTGTAGGATCACCATTTAGTAAGAGCTGCAGGCTCACCATTTGGGAAGAGTTGCAGGCGCCTCATATGGGAAGAGTTGCTGGCTCACCATATGGGAAGAGTTGCGGGATCATCATATGGGAAGAGTTGCGGGCTCATCATATGGGAAGAGTTGCTGGCTCACCACATGGGAAGAGTTGCAGGCTCATCATATGGGAAGAGTTGCAGGCTCATCATATGGGAAGCACTGCGGATCACCATATGGAAAGAGCTGCTGGCTCATCCTATGGAAAGAGTTGCTGGCTCACCATATGGGAAGAGTTGCAGGGCTCACCATATCAGAAGAGTTGCGGGCTCATCATATGGGAAGAGCTGCGGGCTCATCATATGGGAAGAGTTGAGTGCTCATCACATGGGAAGAGCTGCGGGCTCATCATATGGGAAATTTTGCAGGCTCATCATATGGGAATAGCTGCGGGATCATTATATGGGGAGAGTTGCAGGATCATCATATGGGAAGAGTTGCTGGCTCACCATATGGGAATAGTTGTGGGCTCACCATATGGGAAGAGTTGCGGGATCACCATTTGGGAAGAGTTGGGGGCTCACCATATGGGAAGAGATGCAGGCTCACCATTTGGGAAGAGTTGCAGGCTCCTCATATGGGAAGAGTTGCGGGCTCATGATATGGGAATAGTTGCGGGCTCATCATATGGGAAGAGTTGCTGGCTCACCATATGGGAAGAGTTGCAGGCTCATCATATGGGAAGAGTTGCGGGCTCATCATATGGGAAGCGCTGCGGGATCACCATATGGGAAGAGTTTCTGGCTCATCATATGGGAAGTGTTGCAGGCTCACCATATCGGAAGAGTTGCGGGCTCACCATATGGGAAGAGTCGAGGGCGCACCATATGCGAAGAGCTGAGGGCTCACCATATATGAAGAGTTGTGGGCTCACCATATGGGAAGAGTTGTGGGCACATCATATGGGAAGAGTTGTGGGCTCACCATATGGGAAGAGCTGAGGGCTCACCATATGGGAAGAGTTGCAGGGCTCATCATATGGGAAGAGTTGCGGGATCACCATATGGGAAGAGTTGCGGGCTCATCATATGGGAAGAGTTGCTGGCTCACCATATGGGAAGAGTTGCAGGCTCATCATATGGGAAGAGTTGCAGGCTCATCATATGGGAAGCACTGCGGATCACCATATGGAAAGAGCTGCTGGCTCATCCTATGGAAAGAGTTGCTGGCTCACCATATGGGAAGAGTTGACGGGCTCACCATATCAGAAGAGTTGCGGGCTCATCATATGGGAAGAGCTGCGGGCTCATCATATGGGAAGAGTTGAGTGCTCATCACATGGGAAGAGCTGTGGGCTCATCATATGGGAAATTTTGCAGGCTCATCATATGGGAATAGCTGCGGGATCATTATATGGGAAGAGTTGCTGGCTCACCATATGGGAATAGTTGTGGGCTCACCATATGGGAAGAGTTGCGGGATCACCATTTGGGAAGAGTTGGGGGCTCACCATATGGGAAGAGATGCAGGCTCACCATTTGGGAAGAGTTGCAGGCTCCTCATATGGGAAGAGTTGCAGGCTCATGATATGGGAAGAGTTGCGGGCTCATCATATGGGAAGAGTTGGGGGCTCACCATATGGGAAGAGATGCAGGCTCACCATTTGGGAAGAGTTGCAGGCTCCTCATATGGGAAGAGTTGCGGGCTCATGATATGGGAAGAGTTGCGGGCTCATCATATGGGAAGAGTTGCTGGCTCACCATATATGAAGAGCTGCTGGCTCATCCTATGGAAAGAGTTGCTGGCTCACCATATGGGAAGAGTTGCAGGGCTCACCATATCAGAAGAGTTGCGGGCTCATCATATGGGAAGAGCTGCGGGCTCATCATATGGGAAGAGTTGCAGGCTCATCATATGGGAAGAGTTGCGGGCTCATCATATGGGAAGCGCTGCGGGATCACCATATGGGAAGAGTTTCTGGCTCATCATATGGGAAGTGTTGCAGGCTCACCATATCGGAAGAGTTGCGGGCTCACCATATGGGAAGAGTCGAGGGCGCACCATATGCGAAGAGCTGAGGGCTCACCATATATGAAGAGTTGTGGGCTCACCATATGGGAAGAGTTGTGGGCACATCATATGGGAAGAGTTGTGGGCTCACCATATGGGAAGAGCTGAGGGCTCACCATATGGGAAGAGTTGCAGGGCTCATCATATGGGAAGAGTTGCGGGATCACCATATGGGAAGAGTTGCGGGCTCATCATATGGGAAGAGTTGCTGGCTCACCATATGGGAAGAGTTGCAGGCTCATCATATGGGAAGAGTTGCAGGCTCATCATATGGGAAGCACTGCGGATCACCATATGGAAAGAGCTGCTGGCTCATCCTATGGAAAGAGTTGCTGGCTCACCATATGGGAAGAGTTGACGGGCTCACCATATCAGAAGAGTTGCGGGCTCATCATATGGGAAGAGCTGCGGGCTCATCATATGGGAAGAGTTGAGTGCTCATCACATGGGAAGAGCTGTGGGCTCATCATATGGGAAATTTTGCAGGCTCATCATATGGGAATAGCTGCGGGATCATTATATGGGGAGAGTTGCAGGATCATCATATGGGAAGAGTTGCTGGCTCACCATATGGGAATAGTTGTGGGCTCACCATATGGGAAGAGTTGCGGGATCACCATTTGGGAAGAGTTGGGGGCTCACCATATGGGAAGAGATGCAGGCTCACCATTTGGGAAGAGTTGCAGGCTCCTCATATGGGAAGAGTTGCAGGCTCATGATATGGGAAGAGTTGCGGGCTCATCATATGGGAAGAGTTGGGGGCTCACCATATGGGAAGAGATGCAGGCTCACCATTTGGGAAGAGTTGCAGGCTCCTCATATGGGAAGAGTTGCGGGCTCATGATATGGGAAGAGTTGCGGGCTCATCATATGGGAAGAGTTGCTGGCTCACCATATATGAAGAGCTGAGGGCTCACCATATGGGAAGAGTTGAGTGCTCATCATATGGGAAGAGCTGCGGGCTCATCATATGGGAAGAGTTGCGGGCTCATCATATGGGAAGAGTTGCTGGCTCACCATATATGAAGAGCTGAGGGCTCACCATATGGGAAGAGTTGAGTGCTCATCATATGGGAAGAGCTGCGGGCTCATCATATGGGAAGAGTTGAGTGCTCATCATATGGGAAGAGCTGCGGGCTCATCATATAGGAAAAGTTGAAGGCTCACCATATGGGAAGAGTTGTGGGCTCACCATATATGAAGAGTTGTGGGCTCACCATGTGGGAAGAGTTGTGGGCACATCATATGGGAAGAGTTGTGGGCTCACCATATGGGAAGAGCTGAGGGATCACCATATGGGAAGAGTTGCAGGGCTCATCATATGGGAAGAGTTGCAGGATCACCATATGGGAAGAGTTGCCGGCTCATCATATGGGAAGAGTTGCTGGCTCACCATATGGGAAGAGTTGCATGCTCATCATATGGGAAGAGTTGCAGGCTCATCATATGGGAAGCACTGCGGATCACCATATGGAAGGAGCTGCTGGCTCATCCTATGGAAAGAGTTGCTGGCTCACCATATGGGAAGAGTTGCTGGCTCACCATATGGGAATAGTTGTGGGCTCACCATATGGGAAGAGTTGCGGGATCACCATTTGGGAAGAGTTGGGGGCTCACCATATGGGAAGAGATGCAGGCTCACCATTTGGGAAGAGTTGCAGGCTCCTCATATGGGAAGAGTTGCGGGCTCATGATATGGGAAGAGTTGCGGGCTCATCATATGGGAAGAGTTGGGGGCTCACCATATGGGAAGAGATGCAGGCTCACCATTTGGGAAGAGTTGCAGACTCCTCATATGGGAAGAGTTGCGGGCTCATGATATGGGAAGAGTTGCAGGGCTCACCATATCAGAAGAGTTGCGGGCTCATCATATGGGAAGAGCTGTGGGCTCATCATATGGGAAGAGTTGAGTGCTCATCACATGGGAAGAGCTGCGGTCTCATCATATGGGAAATTTTGCAGGCTCATCATATGGGAATAGCTGCGGGATCATTATATGGGGAGAGTTGCAGGATCATCATATGGGAAGAGTTGCTGGCTCACCATATGGGAATAGTTGTGGGCTCACCATATGGGAAGAGTTGCGGGATCACCATTTGGGAAGAGTTGGGGGCTCACCATATGGGAAGAGATGCAGGCTCACCATTTGGGAAGAGTTGCAGGCTCCTCATATGGGAAGAGTTGCGGGCTCATGATATGGGAAGAGTTGCGGGCTCATCATATGGGAAGAGTTGGGGGCTCACCATATGGGAAGAGATGCAGGCTCACCATTTGGGAAGAGTTCCAGGCTCCTCATATGGGAAGAGTTGCGGGCTCATGATATGGGAAGAGTTGCGGGCTCATCATATGGGAAGAGTTGCTGGCTCACCATATATGAAGAGCTGAGGGCTCACCATATGGGAAGAGTTGAGTGCTCATCATATGGGAAGAGCTGCGGGCTCATCATATAGGAAAAGTTGAAGGCTCATCATATGGGAATAGCTGCGGGATCATTATATGGGGAGAGTTGCTGGCTCATCATATTGGAAGAGTTGCAGAATCACCGTACGGGAAGAGTTGCGGGCTCATCATATGGGAAGAGCTGCAGGCTCATCATATGGGAAGAGTTGAGGGATCACCATATGGGAAGAGTTGCGGGCTCATCATATGGGAAGAGTTGCTGGCTCACCATATGGAAAGAGTTGCTGGCTCACCATATGGGAAGAGTTGAGGGCTCATCATATGGGAAGAGCTGCAGGCTCATCATATGGGAAGAGTTGAGTGCTCATGACGTGGGAAGAGCAGCGGGCTCATCATATGGGAAAGGTTGCAGGCTCATCATATGGGAATAGCTGCGGGATCATTATATGGGGAGAGTTGTGGGATCACCAAATGGGAAGAGTTGTAGGATCACCATTTAGTAAGAGCTGCAAGCTCACCATTTGGGAAGAGTTGCAGGTGCCTCATATGGGAAGAGTTGCTGGCTCACCATATGGGAAGAGTTGCAGGGCTCATCATATGGGAAGAGTTGCGGGATCACCATATGGGAAGAGTTGCGGGCTCATCATAAGGGAAGAGTTGCTGGCTCACCATATGGGAAGAGTTGTAGGATCACCATTTAGTAAGAGCTGCAGGCTCACCATTTGGGAAGAGTTGCAGGTGCCTCATATGGGAAGAGTTGCTGGCTCACCATATGGGAAGAGTTGCAGGGCTCATCATATGGGAAGAGTTGCGGGATCACCATATGGGAAGAGTTGTGGGCTCATCATAAGGGAAGAGTTGCTGGCTCACCATATGGGAAGAGTTGCAGGCTCATCATATGGGAATAGTTGCAGGCTCATCATATGGGAAGAGTTGCTGGCTCACCATATGGGAAGAGTTACAGGGCTCACCATATCAGAAGAGTTGCGGGCTCATCATATGGGAAGAGCTGCGGGCTCATCATATCGGAAGAGTTGAGTGCTCATCACATGGGAAGAGCTGCGGGCTCATCATATGGGAAATTTTGCAGGCTCATCATATGGGAATAGCTGCGGGCTCACCATATGGCAAGAGTTGCGGGCTCATCATATGGGAAGCGTTGCGGATCATCATATGGAAAGAGCTGCTGGCTCATCATATGGGAAGAGTTGCTGGCTCACCATATGGGAAGAGTTGCAGGGCTCACCATATCAGAAGAGTTGCGGGCTCATCATATGGGAAGAGCTGCGGGCTCATCATATGGGAAGAGTTGAGTGCTCATCACATGGGAAGAGCTGCGGGCTCATCATATGGGAAGAGTTACTGGCTCACCATATGCGAATAGTTGTGGGCTCACCATATGGCAAAAGTTGCGGGATCACCATTTGGGAAGAGTTGGGGGCTCACCATATGGGAAGAGATGCAGGCTCACCATTTGGGAAGAGTTGCAGGCTCCTCATATGGGAAGAGTTGCAGGCTCACCATATGGGAAGAGTTGCCAGGCTCATCATATGGGAAGAGTTGCTGGCTCATCACATGTGAAGAGTTGCAGGTTCATCATATGGGAAGAGCACCGGGCTCATCATATGGGGAGAGTTGAGGGATCACCATATGGGAAGAGCTGCAGGCTCGCTTTATGGGAAGAGTTGGGGGCTCACCATATGGGAAGAACTGCGGGCTCGCAATATGGGAAGAGTTGCAGGCTCACCGTATGGGAATAGCTGCGGGCTCACCTTATGGGAAGAGTTGCGGGTTCTCCATATGGGAAGAGTTGCAGGCTCATCATATGGGGAGAGTTGCGGGCTCACCAAATGGGAAGAGCTGTGGCTCATCACATGGGAAGAGTTGAGGACTCACCATATGTGAAGAGCTGGGGGCTCATCATATGGGAAGAGTTGTGGGCTCACCACATGGGAAGAGTTGAGTGATCACCATATGGGAAGAGTTTTGGGCTCATCATATGGGAAGAGTTGCAGACTCACCATATGGGAAGAACTGAGGGCTCATCATATGGGAAGAGCTGCCAGCTCACTATATGTGAAGAGCTGCAGGCTCATTAAATGGGGAGAGTTGCAGGATCACTATATGGGAAGAGTTGCGGGCTCACCATATATGAAGAATTGTGCGTTCACCATATGGGGAGAGTTGCGGGATCACCATATGGGAAGAGTTGCGGGCTCATTATATGGGAAGAGTTGCGGGCTCATCATATGGGGAGAGTTGTGGGCTCACCATATGGGAAGAGCTGAGGGCTCACCATATAGGAAGAGTTGCGGGATCACAACATGGGAAGTGTTGCAGGCTCACCATATGGGAAGAGTTGCGGGATCACCATATGGGAAGAGTTGGGGGCTCACCATATGGGAAGAGCTGCGGGCTCACCATTTAGGAAGAGTTGCGGGCACATCATATGGGAAGAGTTGCAGACTTACCATATATGAAGAGTTGTGAGCTCACCATATGGGAAGAGCTGAGGGCTCACCATTTGGGAAGAGTTGTGGGCTCACCATATATGAAGAATTGTGGGCTCACCATATTGGAAGAGTTGCTGGCTCATCACATGGGAAGAGTTGCTGGCTCATCACATGGGAAGATTTGCAGACTCATCATATGCGAAGAGCTGCGGGATCATTATGTGAGGTGAGTTGCGGGATCACCATATGGTTAGAGTTGCTGGCTCACCATATGGGAAGAATTGTGGGCTCACCATATAGGAAGAGCTGCGGCTCACCACATGGGAATCGTTGAGGGCTCACCATATGGGAATAGCAGGATGCTCACCATAAGGGAAGAGTTATGAGCTCACCATAAGGTAAGAGTTGAGGGCTCACCATATGGGAAGAGTTGCAGACTCACCTTATGGGAAGAGTTGAATGCTCATTAATTGGGGAGAGTTGCAAGCTCATCATATATGAAGAGTTGTGGGTTAACCATATGGGGAGAGTTGCGGGATCACCATATGGGAAGAGTTGTGGGCTCACCATATATGAAGAGTTGTGGGCTCACCATATGGGAAGAGTTGGGGGATCACCATATGGGAAGAGTTGCCGGCTCATTATATGGGAAGAATTGCAGGCTCATCATATGGGAAGAGTTGCAGAATCACCGTACGGGAAGAGTTGCGGGCTCATCATATGGGAAGAGCTGCAGGCTCATCATATGGGAAGAGTTGAGTGCTCATGACATGGGTAGAGCTGCGGGCTCATCATATGGGAAAAGTTGCAGGCTCATTATATGGGAATAGCTGTGGGATCATTATATGAGGAGAGTTGCGGGATCATCATATGGGAAGAGGTGCAGAATCACCGTACGGGAAGAGTTGCGGGCTCTTCATATGGGAAGAGTTGCAGACTCACCATATGGGAAGAGTTGCATGCTCATTAAATGGGGAGAGTTGCGGGATCACCATATGGGAAGAGTTGTAGGATCACCATATGGGAAGAGCTGAGGGCTCACCATATGGGAAGAGTTGAGTGCTCATCACATGGGAAGAGCTGCAGGCTCATCATATAGGAAAAGTTGAAGGCTCATCATATGGGAATAGCTGCGGGATCATTATATGGGGAGAGTTCCTGGCTCATCATATGGGAAGAGGTGCAGAATCACCGTACGGGAAGAGTTGCGGGCTCTTCATATGGGAAGAGTTGCAGACTCACCATATGGGAAGAGTTGCATGCTCATTAAATGGGGAGAGTTGCGGGATCACCATATGGGAAGAGTTGGGGGATCACCATATGGGAAGAGTTGCCGGCTCATTATATGGGAAGAATTGCAGGCTCATCATATGGGAAGAGTTGTGGGTTCACCATATGGGAAGAGCTGAGGGCTCACCACATGGGAAGAGTTGCAGGATCACCACATGGGAAGAGTTGCGGGCTCAGTATATGGGAAGAGTTGCGGGATCACCATATGGGAAGAGTCGGTGGCTCACCATATAGGAAGGGTTGCGGGATCACCATATGGAAAGAGCTGCAGGCTCACCATTTGGGAAGAGATGCGGACTCATCATATGGGAAGAGTTGCAAGCCCACCATATGGGAGATCACATGGGAAGAGTTGCAGGCTCACCATATATGAAGAGTTGTGGGCTCACCATATAGGAAGAGCTGAGGGCTCACCATATGGGAAGAGTTGAGTGCTCATCACATGGGAAGAGCTGCGGGCTCATCATATAGGAAAAGTTGAAGGCTCATCATATGGGAATAGCTGCTGGCTCATCATATGAGAAGAGTTGCAGAATCACCGTACGGGAAGAGTTGCGGGCTCATCATATGGGAAGAGCTGCAGGCTCATCATATGGGAAGAGTTGAGTGCTCATGACATGGGTAGAGCTGCGGGCTCATCATATGGGAAAAGTTGCAGGCTCATCATATGGGAATAGCTGTGGGATCATTATATGGGGAGAGTTGCGGGATCATCATATGGGAAGAGTTGCTGGCTCACCATATGGGAATAGTTGTGGGCTCACCATATGGTAAGAGTTGTGGGATCACCAAATGGGAAGAGTTGCAAGCTCACCATATGGGAAGAGTTGTAGGATCACCATATGGGAAGAGTTGCAGGGCTCACCATTTGGGAAGAGTTGCAGGTGCCTCATATGGGAAGAGTTTCTGGCTCACCATATGGGAAGAGTTGCAGGGCTCATCATATGGGAAGAGTTGCGGGATCACCATATGGGAAGAGTTGCAGGCTCATCATAAGAGAAGAGTTGCTGGCTCACCATATGGGAAGAGTTGCAGGCTCATCATATGGGAAGAGTTACAGGCTCATCATATGGGAAGCGCTGCGGATCATCATATGGAAAGAGCTGCTGGCTCATCATATGGAAAGAGTTGCTGGCTCACCATATGGGAAGAGTTGCAGGGCTCACCATATCAGAAGAGTTGCGGGCTCATCATATGGGAAGAGCTGCGGGCTCATCATATGGGAAGAGTTGAGTGCTCATCACATGGGAAGAGCTGCGGGCTCATCATATGGGAAATTTTGCAGGCTCATCATATGGGAATAGCTGCGGGATTATTATATTGGGAGAGTTGCAGGATCATCATATGGGAAGAGTTGCTGGCTCACCATATGGGAATAGTTGTGGGCTCACCATATGGGAAGAGTTGCGGGATCACCATTTGGGAAGAGTTGGGGGCTCACCATATGGGAAGAGATGCAGGCTCACCATTTGGGAAGAGTTGCAGGCTCCTCATATGGGAAGAGTTGCAGGCTTACCATATGGGAAGAGTTGCCAGGCTCATCATATGGGAAGAGTTGCTGGCTCACCATATGGGAAGAGTTGCAGGCTCATCATATGGGAAGAGTTGCGGGCTCATCATATGGGAAGCGCTGCGGGATCACCATATGGGAAGAGTTGCTGGCTCATCATATGGGAAGTGTTGCGGGCTCACCATATTGGAAGAGTTGCGGGCTCATCATATGGGAAGAGTTGCTGGCTCACCATATGGGAAGAGTTGAAGGCTCATCATATGGGAAGCGCTGCGGGATCACCATATGGGAAGAGTTTCTGGCTCATCATATGGGAAGAGCTGCAGGCTCACCATATGGGAAGAGCTGCGGCTCACCACATGGGAAGAGTTGAGGGCTCACCACATGGGAAGAGTTGCGGACTCATCATATGGGAAGAGCTGCGAGCTCACTATATGGGAAGAGCTGCAGGCTTATTAATTGGGGAGAGTTGCAGTCTCATCATATGGGAAGAGTTGCGTGCTCATCATATGGGAAGCGCTGCGGGATCACCATATGGGAAGAGTTTCTGGCTCATTATATGGGAAGAGCTGCAGGCTCACCATATGGGAAGAGCTGCGGCTCACCACATGGGAAGTGTTGAGGGCTCGCCACATGGGAAGAGTTGCGGATTCATCATATGGGAAGAGCTGCGAGCTCACTATATGGGAAGAGCTGCAGGCTTATTAATTGGGGAGAGTTGCGGGATCACCATATGGGAAGAGTTGTGGGATCACCACATGGGAAGAGTTGCGGGCTCACCATATGGGAAGAGTTGCTGGCTCATCATATGGGAAGAGTTGCTGGATCATCACAAGGGAAGAGTTGCTGGCTCACCATATGGGAAGAGTTGAGGGCTCACCATATGGGAATAGCAGGATGCACACCATAAGGGAAGAGTTATGGGCTCACCATAAGGTAAGAGTTGAGGGCTCACCATATGGGAAGAGTTGGGGGCTCACCATATGGGAAGAGTTGCAGGATCACCATATGGGAAGAGCTGCGGGCTCACCATTTAGGAAGAGTTGCGGGCACATCATATGGGAAGAGTTGCAGTCTTACCATATATGAAGAGTTGCAGACTCACCATATGGGAAGAGTTGCATGCTCATTAAATGGGGAGAGTTGCAGGCTCACCATATATGAAGAGTTGTGGGTTAACCATATGGGGAGAGTTGCGGGATCACCATATGGGAAGAGTTGTGGGCTCACCATATATGAAGAGTTGTGGGCTCACCATATGGGAAGAGTTGGGGGATCACCATATGGGAAGAGTTGCCGGCTCATTATATGGGAAGAATTGCAGGCTCATCATATGGGAAGAGTTGTGGGCTCACCATATGGGAAGAGCTGAAGGCTCACCACATGGGAAGAGTTGCGGGATCACAACATGGGAAGAGTTGTGGGCTCACCATATGGGAAGAGTTGCGGGATCACCATATGGGAAGAGTCAGTGGCTCACCATATAGGAAGGGTTGCGGGATCACCATATGGAAAGAGCTGCGGGCTCACCATTTGGGAAGAGTTGCGGGCTCATCATATGGGAAGAGTTGCAAACTCACCATATGGGAGATCACATGGGAAGAGTTGCAGGCTCACCATATATGAAGAGTTGTGGGCTCACCATATGGGAAGAGCTGAGGGCTCACCATATGGGAAGAGTTGAGTGCTCATCACATGGGAAGAGCTGCAGGCTCATCATATAGGAAAAGTTGAAGGCTCATCATATGGGAATAGCTGCGGGATCATTATATGGGGAGAGTTGCTGGCTCATCATATGGGAAGAGATGCAGAATCACCGTACGGGAAGAGTTGCGGGCTCTTCATATGGGAAGAGTTGCAGACTCACCATATGGGAAGAGTTGCATGCTCATTAAATGGGGAGAGTTGCGGGATCACCATATGGGAAGAGTTGCGGGCTCATGATATGGGAAGAGTTGCGGGCTCATCATATGGGAAGAGTTGCTGGCTCACCATATGGGAAGAGTTGCAGGCTGATCATATGGGAAGAGTTGCGGGCTCATCATATGGGAAGCGCTGCAGGATCACCATATGGGAAGAGTTTCTGGCTCATCATATGGGAAGTGTTGCTGGCTCACCATATCGGAAGAGTTGCGGGCTCACCATATGGGAAGAATTGCGGGCTCACCATGTGGGAAGAGTTGCGGGATCACCATATGGGAAGAGTAAGGGGCTCACTGCATGGGAACAGTTGCGGCCTCATTATATGGGAAGAGTTGCTGGCTCATCATACGGGAAAAGTTATGGGATCACCATATGGGAAGAGCTGAGGGCTCAATATATGGGAAGAGTTGCAGTCTTACCATATATGAAGAGTTGCAGACTCACCATATGGGAAGAGTTGCATGCTCATTAAATGGGGAGAGTTGCAGGCTCACCATATATGAAGAGTTGTGGGTTAACCATATGGGGAGAGTTGCGGGATCACCATATGGGAAGAGTTGTGGGCTCACCATATATGAAGAGTTGTGGGCTCACCATATGGGAAGAGTTGGGGGATCACCATATGGGAAGAGTTGCCGGCTCATTATATGGGAAGAATTGCAGGCTCATCATATGGGAAGAGTTGTGGGCTCACCATATGGGAAGAGCTGAGGGCTCACCACATGGGAAGAGTTGCGGGGTCACAACATGGGAAGAGTTGTGGGCTCACCATATGGGAAGAGTTGCGGGATCACCATATGGGAAGAGTCAGTGGCTCACCATATAGGAAGGGTTGCGGGATCACCATATGGAAAGAGCTGCGGGCTCACCATTTGGGAAGAGTTGCGGGCTCATCATATGGGAAGAGTTGCAAGCTCACCATATGGGAGATCACATGGGAAGAGTTGCAGGCTCACCATATATGAAGAGTTGTGGGCTCACCATATGGGAAGAGCTGAGGGCTCACCATATGGGAAGAGTTGAGTGCTCATCACATGGGAAGAGCTGCAGGCTCATCATATAGGAAAAGTTGAAGGCTCATCATATGGGAATAGCTGCGGGATCATTATATGGGGAGAGTTGCTGGCTCATCATATGGGAAGAGATGCAGAATCACCGTACGGGAAGAGTTGCGGGCTCTTCATATGGGAAGAGTTGCAGACTCACCATATGGGAAGAGTTGCATGCTCATTAAATGGGGAGAGTTGCGGGATCACCATATGGGAAGAGTTGCGGGCTCATGATATGGGAAGAGTTGCGGGCTCATCATATGGGAAGAGTTGCTGGCTCACCATATGGGAAGAGTTGCAGGCTCATCATATGGGAAGAGTTGCGGGCTCATCATATGGGAAGCGCTGCGGGATCACCATATGGGAAGAGTTTCTGGCTCATCATATGGGAAGTGTTGCTGGCTCACCATATCGGAAGAGTTGCGGGCTCACCATATGGGAAGAATTGCGGGCTCACCATGTGGTAAGAGTTGCAGGATCACCATATGGGAAGAGTAAGGGGCTCACTGCATGGGAACAGTTGCGGCCTAATTATATGGGAAGAGTTGCTGGCTCATCATACGGGAAAAGTTATGGGATCACCATATGGGAAGAGCTGAGGGCTCAATATATGGGAAGAGTTGCGGAATCACCACATGGGAAATGTTGCGGGCTCACCATATGGGAAGAGTTGTGGGATCACCATATGGGAAGAGTCGGGGGCGCACCATACGGGAAGAGCTGAGGGCTCACCATATGGGAAGAGTTGTGGGCTCACCATATATGAAGAGATGTGGGCTCACCATATGGGAAGAGTTGCGGGATCACCATATGGGAAGAGTCAGTGGCTCACCATATAGGAAGGGTTGCGGGATCACCATATGGAAAGAGCTGCGGGCTCACCATTTGGGAGATCACATGGGAAGAGTTGCAAGCTCACCATATGGGAGATCACATGGGAAGAGTTGCAGGCTCACCATATATGAAGAGTTGTGGGCTCACCATATGGGAAGAGCTGAGGGCTCACCATATGGGAAGAGTTGAGTGCTCATCACATGGGAAGAGCTGCAGGCTCATCATATAGGAAAAGTTGAAGGCTCATCATATGGGAATAGCTGCGGGATCATTATATGGGGAGAGTTGCTGGCTCATCATATGGGAAGAGATGCAGAATCACCGTACGGGAAGAGTTGCGGGCTCTTCATATGGGAAGAGTTGCAGACTCACCATATGGGAAGAGTTGCATGCTCATTAAATGGGGAGAGTTGCGGGATCACCATATGGGAAGAGTTGCGGGCTCATGATATGGGAAGAGTTGCGGGCTCATCATATGGGAAGAGTTGCTGGCTCACCATATGGGAAGAGTTGCAGGCTCATCATATGGGAAGAGTTGCGGGCTCATCATATGGGAAGCGCTGCGGGATCACCATATGGGAAGAGTTTCTGGCTCATCATATGGGAAGTGTTGCTGGCTCACCATATCGGAAGAGTTGCGGGCTCACCATATGGGAAGAATTGCGGGCACATCATATGGGAAGAGTTGTGGGCTCACCATATGGGAAGAGTAAGGGGCTCACTGCATGGGAACAGTTGCGGCCTCATTATATGGGAAGAGTTGCTGGCTCATCATACGGGAAAAGTTATGGGATCACCATATGGGAAGAGCTGAGGGCTCAATATATGGGAAGAGTTGCGGAATCACCACATGGGAAATGTTGCGGGCTCACCATATGGGAAGAGTTGTGGGATCACCATATGGGAAGAGTCGGGGGCGCACCATACGGGAAGAGCTGAGGGCTCACCATATGGGAAGAGTTGTGGGCTCACCATATATGAAGAGTTGTGGGCTCACCATATGGGAAGAGTTGTGGGCACATCATATGGGAAGTGTTGTGGGCTCACCATATGGGAAGAGCTGAGGGCTCACCATATGGGAAGAGTTGTGGGCTCACCATATATGAAGAGTTGTGGGCTCACCATATGGGAAGAGTTGCTGGCTCATCATATGGGAAGAGTTGCTGGCTCATCACATGTGAAGAGTTGCAGGTTCATCATATGGGAAGAGCTGAGGGCTCATCATATGGGGAGAGTTGAGGGATCACCATATGGGAAGAGCTGCAGGCTCGCTTTATGGGAAGAGTTGGGGGCTCACCATATGGGAAGAACTGCGGGCTCGCAATATGGGAAGAGTTGCAGGCTCACCGTATGGGAATAGTTGCGGGCTCACCATATGGGAAGAGTTGGGGGTTCTCCATATGGGAAGAGTTGCAGGCTCATCATATGGGGAGAGTTGCGGGCTCACCAAATGGGAAGAGCTGTGGCTCATCACATGGGAAGAGTTGAGGACTCACCATATGTGAAGATCTGGGGGCTCATCATATGGGAAGAGTTGTGGGCTCACCACATGGGAAGAGTTGAGTGATCACCATATGGGAAGAGTTGTGGGCTCATCATATGGGAAGAGTTGCAGACTCACCATATGGGAAGAACTGAGGGCTCATCATATGGGAAGAGCTGCCAGCTCACTATATGTGAAGAGCTGCAGGCTCATTAAATGGGGAGAGTTGCAGGATCACTATATGGGAAGAGTTGCGGGCTCACCATATATGAAGAATTGTGCGTTCACCATATGGGGAGAGTTGCGGGATCACCATATGGGAAGAGTTGCGGGCTCATTATATGGGAAGAGTTGCGGGCTCATCATATGGGGAGAGTTGTGGGCTCACCATATGGGAAGAGCTGAGGGCTCACCATATGGGAAGAGTTGCGGGATCACAACATGGGAAGTGTTGCAGGCTCACCATATGGGAAGAGTTGCGGGATCACCATATGGGAAGAGTTGGGGGCTCACCATACGGGAAGAGTTGCAGGATCACCATATGGGAAGAGCTGCGGGCTCACCATTTAGGAAGAGTTGCGGGCACATCATATGGGAAGAGTTGCAGACTTACCATATATGAAGAGTTGTGAGCTCACCATATGGGAAGAGCTGAGGGCTCACAATTTGGGAAGAGTTGTGGGCTCACCATATATGAAGAATTGTGGGCTCACCATATGGGAAGAGTTGCTGGCTCATCACATGGGAAGAGTTGCTGGCTCATCACATGGGAAGAGTTGCAGACTCATCATATGCGAAGAGCTGCAAGATCATTATGTGAGGAGAGTTGCGGGATCACCATATGGGGAGAGTTGCTAGCTCACCATATGGGAAGAATTGTGGGCTCACCATATAGGAAGAGCTGCGGCAACCACTTGGGAAGAGTTGAGGGCTCACCATATGGGAATAGCAGGATGCTCACCATAAGGGAAGAGTTATGGGCTCACCATAAGGTAAGAGTTGAGGGCTCACCATATGGGAAGAGTTGCAGACTCACCATATGGGAAAAGTTATGGGATCACCATATGGGAAGAGCTGAGGGCTCAATATATGGGAAGAGTTGCGGAATCACCACATGGGAAATGTTGCGGGCTCACCATATGGGAAGAGTTGTGGGATCACCATATGGGAAGAGTCGGGGGCGCACCATACGGGAAGAGCTGAGGGCTCACCATATGGGAAGAGTTGTGGGCTCACCATATATGAAGAGTTGTGGGCTCACCATATGGGAAGAGTTGTGGGCACATCATATGGGAAGAGTTGTGGGCTCACCATATGGGAAGAGCTGAGGGCTCACCATATGGGAAGAGTTGTCGGCTCACCATATATGAAGAGTTGTGGGCTCACCATATGGGAAGAGTTGCTGGCTCATCATATGGGAAGAGTTGCTGGCTCATCACATGTGAAGAGTTGCAGGTTCATCATATGGGAAGAGCTGCGGGCTCATCATATGGGGAGAGTTGAGGGATCACCATATGGGAAGAGCTGCAGACTCGCTTTATGGGAAGAGTTGGGGGCTCACCATATGGGAAGAACTGCGGGCTCGCAATATGGGAAGAGTTGCAGGCTCACCGTATGGGAATAGTTGCGGGCTCACCATATGGGAAGAGTTGCGGGTTCTCCATATGGGAAGAGTTGCAGGCTCATCATATGGGGAGAGTTGCGGGCTCACCAAATGGGAAAAGCTGTGGCTCATCACATGGGAAGAGTTGAGGACTCACCATATGTGAAGAGCTGGGGGCTCATCATATGGGAAGAGTTGTGGGCTCACCACATGGGAAGAGTTGAGTGATCACCATATGGGAAGAGTTGTGGGCTCATCATATGGGAAGAGTTGCAGACTCACCATATGGGAAGAACTGAGGGCTCATCATATGGGAAGAGCTGCCAGCTCACTATGTGTGAAGAGCTGCAGGCTCATTAAATGGTGAGAGTTGCAGGATCACTATATGGGAAGAGTTGCGGGCTCACCTTATATGAAGAATTGTGCGTTCACCATATGCGGAGAGTTGCGGGATCACCATATGGGAAGAGTTGCGGGCTCATTATATGGGAAGAGTTGCGGGCTCATCATATGGGGAGAGTTGTGGGCTCACCATATGGGAAGAGCTGAGGGCTCACCATATGGGAAGAGTTGCGGGATCACAACATGGGAAGTGTTGCAGGCTCACCATATGGGAAGAGTTGCGGGATCACCATATGGGAAGAGTTGGGGGCTCACCATACGGGAAGAGCTGCATGGATCACCATATGGGAAGAGCTGCGGGCTCACCATTTAGGAAGAGTTGCGGGCACATCATATGGGAAGAGTTGCAGTCTTACCATATATGAAGAGTTGTGAGCTCACCATATGGGAAGAGCTGAGGGCTCACCATTTGGGAAGAGTTGTGGGCTCACCATATATGAAGAATTGTGGGCTCACCATATGGGAAGAGTTGCTGGCTCATCACATGGGAAGAGTGCTGGCTCATCACATGGGAAGAGTTGCAGACTCATCATATGCGAAGAGCTGCAGGATCATTATGTGAGGAGAGTTGCGGGATCACCATATGGGGAGAGTTGCTGGCTCACCATATGGAATGAATTGTGGGCTCACCATATAGGAAGAGCTGAGGCTCACCACATGGGAAGAGTTGAGGGCTCACCATATGGGAAGAGTTGCATGCTCATTAAATGGGGAGAGTTGCAGGCTCACCATATATGAAGAGTTGTGGGTTAACCATATGGGGAGAGTTGCGGGATCACCATATGGGAAGAGTTGTGGGCTCACCATATATGAAGAGTTGTGGGCTCACCATATGGGAAGAGTTGGGGGATCACCATATGGGAAGAGTTGCCGGCTCATTATATGGGAAGAATTGCAGGCTCATCATATGGGAAGAGTTGTGGGCTCACCATATGGGAAGAGCTGAGGGCTCACCACATTGGAAGAGTTGTGGGCTCACCATATGGGAAGAGTTGCGGGATCACCATATGGGAAGAGTCAGTGGCTCACCATATAGGAAGGGTTGCGGGATCACCATATGGAAAGAGCTGCGGGCTCACCATTTGGGAAGAGTTGCGGGCTCATCATATATGAAGAGTTGTGGGTTAACCATATGGGGAGAGCTGAGGGCTCATCATATGGGTAGAGCTGCCAGCTCACTATATGTGAAGAGCTGCAGGATCACCATTTAGTAAGAGCTGCAGGCTCACCATTTGGGAAGAGTTGCAGGTGCCTCATATGGGAAGAGTTGCTGGCTCACCATATGGGAAGAGTTGCAGGGCTCATCATATGGGAAGAGTTGCGGGATCACCATATGGGAAGAGTTGCGGGCTCATCATAAGGGAAGAGTTGCTGGCTCACCATATGGGAAGAGGTGCAGGGTCATCATATGGGAAGAGTTGCAGGCTCATCATATGGGAAGCGCTGCGGATCATCATATGGAAAGAGCTCCTGGCTCATAATATGGGAAGAGTTGCTGGCTCACCATATGGGAAGAGTTGCAGGGCTCACCATATCAGAAGAGTTGCGGGCTCATCATATGGGAAGAGCTGCGGGCTCATCATATGGGAAGAGTTGAGTGCTCATCACATGGGAAGAGCTGCGGGCTCATCATATGGGACATTTTGCAGGCTCATCATATGGGAATAGCTGCGGGATTATTATATGGGGAGAGTTGCAGGATCATCATATGGGAATAGTTGCTGGCTCACCATATGCGAATAGTTGTGGGCTCACCATATGGGAAGAGTTGCGGGATCACCATTTGGGAAGAGTTGGGGGCTCACCATATGGGAAGAGATGCAGGCTCACCATTTGGGAAGAGTTGCAGGCTCCTCATATGGGAAGAGTTGCAGGCTCACCATATGGGAATAGTTGCCAGGCTCATCATATGGGAAGAGTTGCTGGCTCATCACATGTGAAGAGTTGCAGGTTCATCATATGGGAAGAGCTGCGGGCTCATCATATGGGGAGAGTTGAGGGATCACCATATGGGAAGAGCTGCAGGCTCGCTTTATGGGAAGAGTTGGGGGCTCACCATATGGGAAGAACTGCGGGCTCGCAATATGGGAAGAGTTGCAGGCTCACCGTATGGGAATAGCTGCGGGCTCACCATATGGGAAGAGTTGCGGGTTCTCCATATGGGAAGAGTTGCAGGCTCATCATATGGGGAGAGTTGCGGGCTCACCAAATGGGAAGAGCTGTGGCTCATCACATGGGAAGAGTTGAGGACTCACCATATGTGAAGAGCTGGGGGCTCATCATATGGGAAGAGTTGTGGGCTCACCACATGGGAAGAGTTGAGTGATCACCATATGGGAAGAGTTGTGGGCTCATCATATGGGAAGAGTTGCAGACTCACCATATGGGAAGAACTGAGGGCTCATCATATGGGAAGAGCTGCCAGCTCACTATATGTGAAGAGCTGCAGGCTCATTAAATGGGGAGAGTTGCAGGATCACTATATGGGAAGAGTTGCGGGCTCACCATATATGAAGAATTGTGCGTTCACCATATGGGGAGAGTTGCGGGATCACCATATGGGAAGAGTTGCGGGCTCATTATATGGGAAGAGTTGCGGGCTCATCATATGGGGAGAGTTGTGGGCTCACCATATTGGAAGAGCTGAGGGCTCACCATATGGGAAGAGTTGTGGGATCACAACATGGGAAGTGTTGCAGGCTCACCATATGGGAAGAGTTGCGGGATCACCATATGGGAAGAGTTGGGGGCTCACCATACGGGAAGAGTTGCAGGATCACCATATGGGAAGAGCTGCGGGCTCACCATTTAGGAAGAGTTGCGGGCACATCATATGGGAAGAGTTGCAGACTTACCATATATGAAGAGTTGTGAGCTCACCATATGGGAAGAGCTGAGGGCTCACCATTTGGGAAGAGTTGTGGGCTCATCATATATGAAGAATTGTGGGCTCACCATATGGGAAGAGTTGCTGGCTCATCACATGGGAAGAGTTGCTGGCTCATCACATGGGAAGAGTTGCAGACTCATCATATGCGAAGAGCTGCAGGATCATTATGTGAGGAGAGTTGCGGGATCACCATATGGGGAGAGTTGCTGGCTCACCATATGGGAAGAATTGTGGGCTCACCACATAGGAAGAGCTGCGGCTCACCACATGGGAAGAGTTGCGGGATCACCACATGGGAAGAGTTGCGGGCTCACCATATGGGAAGAGTTGCGGGATCACCATATGGGAAGAGTCGGTGGCTCACCATATAGGAAGGGTTGCAGGATCACCATATGGAAAGAGCTGCGGGCTCACCATTTGGGAAGAGTTGCAGGTTCATCATATGGGAAGAGCTGCGGGCTCATCATATGGGGAGAGTTGAGGGATCACCATATGGGAAGAGCTGCAGGCTCGCTTTATGGGAAGAGTTGGGGGCTCACCATATGGGAAGAACTGCGGGCTCGCAATATGGGAAGAGTTGCGGGCTCATCATATGGGGAGAGTTGTGGGCTCACCATATGGGAAGAGCTGAGGGCTCACCATATGGGAAGAGTTGCGGGATCACAACATGGGAAGTGTTGCAGGCTCACCATATGGTAAGAGTTGCGGGATCACCATATGGGAAGAGTTGGGGGCTCACCATACGGGAAGAGTTGCAGGATCATCATATGGGAAGAGCTGCGGGCTCACCATTTAGGAAGAGTTGCGGGCACATCATATGAGAACAGTTGCAGACTTACCATATATGAAGAGGTGTGAGCTCACCATATGGGAAGAGCTGAGGGCTCACCATTTGGGAAGAGTTGTGGGCTCACCATATATGAAGAATTGTGGGCTCACCATATGGGAAGAGTTGCTGGCTCATCACATGGGAAGAGTGCTGGCTAATCACATGGGAAGAGTTGCAGACTCATCATATGCGAAGAGCTGCAGGATCATTATGTGAGGAGAGTTGCAGGATCACCATATGGGGAGAGTTGCTGGCTCACCATATGGGAAGAATTGTGGGCTCACCATATAGGAAGAGCTGCGGCTCACCACATGGGAAGAGTTGAGGGCTCACCATATGGGAATAGCAGGATGCTCACCATAAGGGAAGAGTTATGGGCTTACCATAAGGTAAGAGTTGAGGGCTCACCATATGGGAAGAGTTGCAGACTCACCATATGGGACGAGTTGCATGCTCATTAAATGGGGAGAGTTGCAGGCTCACCATATATGAAGAGTTGTGGGTTAACCATATGGGAAGAGTTGTGGGCTCACCATATATGAAGAGTTGTGGGCTCACCATATGGGAAGAGTTGGGGGATCACCATATGGGAAGAGTTGCCGGCTCATTATATGGGAAGAATTGCAGGCTCATCATATGGGAAGAGTTGTGGGCTCACCATATGGGAAGAGCTGAGGGCTCACCACATGGGAAGAGTTGCGGGATCACCACATGGGAAGAGTTGTGGGCTCACCATATGGGAAGAGTTGCGGGATCACCATATGGGAAGAGTCAGTGGCTCACCATATAGGAAGGGTTGCGGGATCACCATATGGAAAGAGCTGCGGGCTCACCATTTGGGAGATCACATGGGAAGAGTTGCAAGCTCACCATATGGGAGATCACATGGGAAGAGTTGCAGGCTCACCATATATGAAGAGTTGTGGGCTCACCATATGGGAAGAGCTGAGGGCTCACCATATGGGAAGAGTTGAGTGCTCATCACATGGGAAGAGTTGCAGGCTCATCATATAGGAAAAGTTGAAGGCTCATCATATGGGAATAGCTGCGGGATCATTATATGGGGAGAGTTGCTGGCTCATCATATGGGAAGAGTTGCAGAATCACCGTACGGGAAAGTTCCGGGCTCTTCATATGGGAAGAGTTGAGTGCTCATCACATGGGAAGAGCTGCGGGCTCATCATATGGGAAAAGTTGCAGGCTCATCATATGGGAATAGCTGTGGGATCATTATATGGGGAGAGTTGCGGGATCATCATATGGGAAGAGTTGCTGGCTCACCATATGGGAATAGTTGTGGGCTCACCATATGGTAAGAGTTGTGGGATCACCAAATGGGAAGAGTCGGGGGCTCACCATATGGGAAGAGTTGCGAGCTCACCATATGGGAAGAGTTGTAGGATCACCATTTAGTAAGAGCTGCAGGCTCACCATTTGGGAAGAGTTGCAGGTGCCTCATATGGGAAGAGTTGCTGGCTCACCATATGGGAAGAGTTGCAGGGCTCATCATATGGGAAGAGTTGCGGGATCACCATATGGGAAGAGTTGCGGGCTCATCATAAGGGAAGAGTTGCTGGCTCACCATATGGGAAGAGTTGCAGGCTCATCATATGGGAAGAGGTGCAGGCTCATCATATGGGAAGCGCTGCGGATCATCATATGGAAAGAGCTGCTGGCTCATCATATGGGAAGAGTTGCTGGCTCATCATATGGGAAGAGTTGCAGGGCTCACCATATCAGAAGAGTTGCGGGCTCATCATATGGGAAGAGCTGCGGGCTCATCATATGGGAAATTTTGCAGGCTCATCATATGGGAATAGCTGCGGGATTATTATATGGGGAGAGTTGCAGGATCACCATATGGGAAGAGTTGCGGGATCACCATTTGGGAAGAGTTGGGGGCTCACCATATGGGAAGAGATGCAGGCTCACCATTTGGGAAGAGTTGCAGGCTCCTCATATGGGAAGAGTTGCAGGCTCATCACATGTGAAGAGTTGCAGGTTCATCATATGGGAAGAGCTGCGGGCTCATCATATGGGGAGAGTTGAGGGATCACCATATGGGAAGAGCTGCAGGCTCGCTTTATGGGAAGAGTTGGGGGCTCACCATATGGGAAGAACTGCGGGCTCGCAATATGTGAAGAGTTGCAGGCTCACCGTATTGGAATAGCTGCGGGCTCACCATATGGGAAGAGTTGCGGGTTCTCCATATGGGAAGAGTTGCAGGCTCATCATATGGGGAGAGTTGCGGGCTCACCAAATGGGAAGAGCTGTGGCTCATCACATGGGAAGAGTTGAGGACTCACCATATGTGAAAAGCTGGGGTCTCATCATATGGGAAGAGTTGTGGGCTCACCACATGGGAAGAGTTGAGTGATCCCCATATGGGAAGAGTTGTGGGCTCATCATATGGGAAGAGTTGCAGACTCACCATATGGGAAGTACTGAGGGCTCATCATATGGGAAGAGCTGCCAGCTCACTATATGTGAAGAGCTGCAGGCTCATTAAATGGGGAGAGTTGCAGGATCACTATATGGGAAGAGTTGCGGGCTCACCATATATGAAGAATTGTGCGTTCACCATATGGGGAGAGTTGCGGGATCACCATATGGGAAGAGTTGTGGGCTCATTATATGGGAAGAGTTGCGGGCTCATCATATGGGGAGAGTTGTGGGCTCACCATAATGGAAGAGCTGAGGGCTCACCATATGGGAAGAGTTGCGGGATCACAACATGGGAAATGTTGCAGGCTCACCATATGGGAAGAGTTGCGGGATCTCCATATGGGAAGAGTTGGGGGCTCACCATACGGGAAGAGTTGCAGGATCACCATATGGGAAGAGCTGCGGGCTAACCATTTAGGAAGAGTTGCGGGCACATCATATGGGAAGATTGCAGACTTACCATATATGAAGAGTTGTGAGCTCACCATATGGGAAGAGCTGAGGTCTCACCATTTGGGAAGAGTTGTGGGCTCACCATATATGAAGAATTGTGGGCTCACCATATGGGAAGAGTTGCTGGCTCATCACATGGGAAGAGTTGCTGGCTCATCACATGGGAAGAGTTGCAGACTCATCATATGCAAAGAGCTGCGGGATCATTATGTGAGGAGAGTTGCGGGATCACCATATGGGGAGAGTTGCTGGCTCACCATATGGGAAGAATTGTGGGCTCACCATATAGGAAGAGCTGCGGCTCACCACATGGGAAGAGTTGAGGGCTCACCATATGGGAATAGCAGGATGCTCACCATAAGGGAAGAGTTATGGGCTCACCATAAGGTAAGAGTTGAGGGCTCACCATATGGGAAGAGTTGCAGACTCACCATATGGGAAGAGTTGCATGCTCATTAAATGGGGAGAGTTGCAGGCTCACCATATATGAAGAGTTGTGGGTTAACCATATGGGGAGAGTTGCGGGATCACCATATGGGAAGAGTTGTGGGCTCACCATATATGAAGAGTTGTGGGCTCACCATATGGGAAGAGTTGGGGGATCACCATATGGGAAGAGTTGCCGGCTCATTATATGGGAAGAATTGCAGGCTCATCATATGGGAAGAGTTGCTGGCTCACCATATGGGAAGAGTTGCAGGGCTCATCATATGGGAAGAGTTGCGGGATCACCATATGGGAAGAGTTGCGGGCTCATCATAAGGGAAGAGTTGCTGGCTCACCATATGGGAAGAGTTGCAGGCTCATCATATGGGAAGAGTTGCAGGCTCATCATATGGGAAGCGCTGCGGATCATCATATGGGGAGAGTTGAGGGATCACCATATGGGAAGAGCTGCAGGCTCGCTTTATGGGAAGAGTTGGGGGCTCACCATATGGGAAGAACTGCGGGCTCGCAATATGGGAAGAGTTGCAGGCTCACCGTATGGGAATAGTTGTGGGCTCACCATATGGGAAGAGTTGTAGGTTCTCCATATGGGAAGAGTTGCAGGCTCATCATATGGGGAGAGTTGCGGGCTCACCAAATGGGAAGAGCTGTGGCTCATCACATGGGAAGAGTTGAGGACTCACCATATGTGAAGAGCTGGGGGCTCATCATATGGGAAGAGTTGTGGGCTCACCACATGGGAAGAGTTGAGTGATCACCATATGGGAAGTGTTGTGGGCTCATCATATGGGAAGAGTTGCAGACTCACCATATGGGAAGAACTGAGGGCTCATCATATGGGAAGAGCTGCCAGCTCACTATATGTGAAGAGCTGCAGGCTCATTAAATGGGGAGAGTTGCAGGATCACTATATGGGAAGAGTTGCGGGCTCACCATATATGAAGAATTGTGCGTTCACCATATGCAGAGAGTTGCGGGATCACCATATGGGAAGAGTTGCGGGCTCATTATATGGGAAGAGTTGCGGGCTCATCATATGGGGAGAGTTGTGGGCTCACCATATGGGAAAAGCTGAGGGCTCACCATATGGGAAGAGTTGCGGGATCACAACATGGGAAGTGTTGCAGGCTCACCATATGGGAAGAGTTGCGGGATCACCATATGGGAAGAATTGGGGCCTCACCATACGGGAAGAGTTGCAGGATCATCATATGGGAAGAGCTGCGGGCTCACAATTTAGGAAGAGTTGCGGGCACATCATATGGGAAGAGTTGCAGACTTACCATATATGAAGAGTTGTGGGCTCACCATATATGAAGAATTGTGGGCTCACCATATGGGAAGAGTTGCTGGCTCATCACATGGGAAGAGTGCTGGCTCATCACATGGGAAGAGTTGCAGACTCATCATATGCGAAGAGCTGCAGGATCATTATGTGAGGAGAGTTGCGGGATCACCATATGGGGAGAGTTGCTGGCTCACCATATGGGAAGAATTGTGGGCTCACCATATAGGAAGAGCTGCGGCTCACCACATGGGAAGAGTTGAGGGCTCACCATATGGGAATAGCAGGATGCTCACCATAAGGGAAGAGTTATGGGCTCACCATAAGGTAAGAGTTGAGGGCTCACCATATGGGAAGAGTTGCAGACTCACCATATGGGAAGAGTTGCATGCTCATTAAATGGGGAGAGTTGCAGGCTCACCATATATGAAGAGTTGTGGGTTAACCATATGGGGAGAGTTGCGGGATCACCATATGGGAAGAGTTGTGGGCTCACCATATATGAAGAGTTGTGGGCTCACCATATGGGAAGAGTTGGGGGATCACCATATGGGAAGAGTTGCCGGCTCATTATATGGGAAGAATTGCAGGCTCATCATATGGGAAGAGTTGTTGGCTCACCATATGGGAAGAGCTGAGGGCTCACCATATGGGAAGAGTTGTGGGCTCACCATATATGAAGAGTTGTGGGCTCACCATATGGGAAGAGTTGCTGGCTCATCATATGGGAAGAGTTGCTGGCTCATCACATGTGAAGAGTTGCAGGTTCATCATATGGGAAGAGCTGCGGGCTCATCATATGGGGAGAGTTGAGGGATCACCATATGGGAAGAGCTGCAGGCTCGCTTTATGGGAAGAGTTGGGGGCTCACCATATGGGAAGAACTGCGGGCTCGCAATATGGGAAGAGTTGCAGGCTCACCGTATGGGAATAGTTGCGGGCTCACCATATGGGAAGAGTTGTGGGTTCTCCATATGGGAAGAGTTGCAGGCTCATCATATGGGGAGAGTTGCGGGCTCACCAAATGGGAAGAGCTGTGGCTCATCACATGGGAAGAGTTGAGGACTCACCATATGTGAAGAGCTGGGGGCTCATCATATGGGAAGAGTTGTGGGCTCACCACATGGGAAGAGTTGAGTGATCACCATATGGGAAGTGTTGTGGGCTCATCATATGGGAAGAGTTGCAGACTCACCATATGGGAAGAACTGAGGGCTCATCATATGGGAAGAGCTGCCAGCTCACTATATGTGAAGAGCTGCAGGCTCATTAAATGGGGAGAGTTGCAGGATCACTATATGGGAAGAGTTGCGGGCTCACCATATATGAAGAATTGTGCGTTCACCATATGCGGAGAGTTGCGGGATCACCATATGGAAAGAGTTGCGGGCTCATTATATGGGAAGAGTTGCGGGCTCATCATATGGGGAGAGTTGTGGGCTCACCATATGGGAAGAGCTGAGGGCTCACCATATGGGAAGAGTTGCGGGATCACAACATGGGAAGTGTTGCAGGCTCACCATATGGGAAGAGTTGCGGGATCACCATATGGGAAGAGTTGGGGCCTCACCATACGGGAAGAGTTGCAGGATCATCATATGGGAAGAGCTGCGGGCTCACAATTTAGGAAGAGTTGCGGGCACATCATATGGGAAGAGTTGCAGACTTACCATATATGAAGAGTTGTGGGCTCACCATATATGAAGAATTGTGGGCTCACCATATGGGAAGAGTTGCTGGCTCATCACATGGGAAGAGTGCTGGCTCATCACATGGGAAGAGTTGCAGACTCATCATATGCGAAGAGCTGCAGGATCATTATGTGAGGAGAGTTGCGGGATCACCATATGGGGAGAGTTGCTGGCTCACCATATGGGAAGAATTGTGGGCTCACCATATAGGAAGAGCTGCGGCTCACCACATGGGAAGAGTTGAGGGCTCACCATATGGGAATAGCAGGATGCTCACCATAAGGGAAGAGTTATGGGCTCACCATAAGGTAAGAGTTGAGGGCTCACCATATGGGAAGAGTTGCAGACTCACCATATGGGAAGAGTTGCATGCTCATTAAATGGGGAGAGTTGCAGGCTCACCATATATGAAGAGTTGTGGGTTAACCATATGGGGAGAGTTGCGGGATCACCATATGGGAAGAGTTGTGGGCTCACCATATATGAAGAGTTGTGGGCTCACCATATGGGAAGAGTTGGGGGATCACCATATGGGAAGAGTTGCCGGCTCATTATATGGGAAGAATTGCAGGCTCATCATATGGGAAGAATTGTGGGCTCACCATATGGGAAGAGCTGAGGGCTCACCACATGGGAAGAGTTGCGGGATCACCACATGGGAAGAGTTGTGGGCTCAACATATGGGAAGAGTTGCGGGATCACCATATGGGAAGAGTCAGTAGCTCACCATATAGGAAGGGTTGCGGGATCACCATATGGAAAGAGCTGCGGGATCACCATTTGGGAAGAGTTGCGGGCTCATCATATGGGAATAGTTGCAAGCTCACCATATGGGAGATCACATGGGAAGAGTTGCAGGCTCACCATATATGAAGAGTTGTGGGCTCACCATATGGGAAGAGATGAGGGCTCCCCATATGGGAAGAGTTGAGTGCTCATCACATGGGAAGAGCTGCGGGCTCATCATATGGGAAAAGTTGCAGGCTCATCATATGGGAATAGCTGTGGGATCATTATATGGGGAGAGTTGCGGGATCATCATATGGGAAGAGTTGTGGGCTCACCATATGGTAAGAGTTGTGGGATCACCAAATGGGAAGAGTCGGGGGCTCACCATATGGGAAGATTTGCGAGCTCACCATATGGGAAGAGTTGTAGGATCACGTTTTAGTAAGAGCTGCAGGCTCATTATTTGGGAAGAGTTGCAGGTGCCTCATATGGGAAGAGTTGCTGGCTCACCATATGGGAAGAGTTGCAGGGCTCATCATATGGGAAGTGTTGCGGGATCACCATATGGGAAGAGTTGCAGGCTCATCATAAGGGAAGAGTTGCTGGCTCACCATATGGGAAGAGTTGCAGGGTCATCATATGGGAAGAGTTGCAGGCTCATCATATGGGAAGCGCTGCGGATCATCATATGGAAAGAGCTGCTGGCTCATCATATGGGAAGAGTTGCTGGCTCACCATATGGGAAGAGTTGCAGGGCTCACCATATCAGAAGAGTTGCGGGCTCATCATATGGGAAGAGCTGCAGGTTCATCATATGGGAAGAGTTGAGTGCTCATCACATGGGAAGAGCTGCGGGCTCATCATATGGGAAATTTTGCAGGCTCATCATAGGGAATAGCTGCGGGATTATTATATGGGGAGAGTTGCAGGATCATCATATGGGAAGAGTTGCTGGCTCACCATATGCGAATAGTTGTGGGCTCACCATATGGGAAGAGTTGCGGGATCACCATTTGGGAAGAGTTGGGGGCTCACCATATGGGAAGAGATGCAGGCTCACCATTTGGGAAGAGTTGCAGGCTCCTCATATGGGAAGAGTTGCCAGGCTCATCATATGGGAAGAGTTGCTGGCTCATCACATGTGAAGAGTTGCAGGTTCATCATATGGGAAGAGCTGCGGGCTCATCATATGGGGAGAGTTGAGGGATCACCATATGGGAAGAGCTGCAGGCTCGCTTTATGGGAAGAGTTGGGGGCTCACCATATGGGAAGAACTGCGGGCTCGCAATATGGGAAGAGTTGCAGGCTCACCGTATGGGAATAGCTGCGGGCTCACCATATGGGAAGAGTTGCGGGTTCTCCATATGGGAAGAGTTGCAGGCTCATCATATGGGGAGAGTTGCGGGCTCACCAAATGGGAAGAGCTGTGGCTCATCACATGGGAAGAGTTGAGGACTCACCATATGTGAAGAGCTGGGTGCTCATCATATGGGAAGAGTTGTGGGCTCACCACATGGGAAGAGTTGAGTGATCACCATATGGGAATAGTTGTGGGCTCATCATATGGGAAGAGTTGCAGACTCACCATATGGGAAGAACTGAGGGCTCATCATATGGGAAGAGCTGCCAGCTCACTATATGTGAAGAGCTGCAGGCTCATTAAATGGGGAGAGTTGCAGGATCACTATATGGGAAGAGTTGCGGGCTCACCATATATGAAGAATTGTGCGTTCACCATATGGGGAGAGTTGCGGGATCACCATATGGGAAGAGTTGCAGGCTCATTATATGGGAAGAGTTGCGGGCTCATCATATGGGGAGAGTTGTGGGCTCACCATATGGGAAGAGCTGAGGGCTCACCATATGGGAAGAGTTGCGGGATCACAACATGGGAAGTGTTGCAGGCTCACCATATGGGAAGAGTTGCGGGATCACCATATGGGAAGAGTTGGGGGCACACCATACGGGAAGAGTTGCAGGATCACCATATGGGAAGAGCTGCGGGCTCACCATTTAGGAAGAGTTGCGGGCACATCATATGGGAAGAGTTGCAGACTTACCATATATGAAGAGTTGTGAGATCACCATATGGGAAGAGCTGAGGTCTCACCATTTGGGAAGAGTTGTGGGCTCACCATATATGAAGAATTGTGGGCTCACCATATGGGAAGAGTTGCTGGCTCATCACATGGGAAGAGTTGCTGGCTCCTGACATGGGAAGAGTTGCAGACTCATCATATGCGAAGAGCTGCGCGATCATTATGGGAGGAGAGTTGCGGGATCACCATATGGGGAGAGTTGCTGGCTCACCATATGGGAAGAATTGTGGGCTCACCATATAGGAAGAGCTGCGGCTCACCACATGGGAAGAGTTGAGGGCTCACCATATGGGAATAGCAGTATGCTCACCATAAGGGAAGAGTTATGGGCTCACCATAAGGTAAGAGTTGAGGGCTCACCATATGGGAAGAGTTGCAGACTCACCATATGGGAAGAGTTGCATGCTCATTAAATGGGGAGAGTTGCAGGCTCACCATATATGAAGAGTTGTGGGTTAACCATATGGGGAGAGTTGCGGGATCACCATATGGGAAGAGTTGTGGGCTCACCATATATGAAGAGTTGTGGGCTCACCATATGGGAAGAGTTGGGGGATCACCATATGGGAAGAGTTGCCGGCTCATTATATGGGAAGAATTGCAGGCTCATCATATGGGAAGAGTTGTGGGCTCACCATATGGGAAGAGCTGAGGGCTCACCACATGGGAAGAGTTGCAGGATCACCACATGGGAAGAGTTGTGGGCTCACCATATGGGAAGAATTGCGGGATCACCATATGGGAAGAGTCAGTGGCTCACCATATAGGAAGGGTTGCGGGATCACCATATGGAAAGAGCTGCGGGCTCACCATTTGGGAAGAGTTGCGGGCTCATCATATGGGAAGAGTTGCAAGCTCACCATATGGGAGATCACATGGGAAGAGTTGCAGGCTCACCATATATGAAGAGTTGTGGGCTCACCATATGGGAAGAGCTGAGGGCTCACCATATGGGAAGAGTTGAGTGCTCATCACATGGGAAGAGCTGCAGGATCATCATATAGGAAAAGTTGAAGGCTCATCATATGGGAATAGCTGCGGGATCATTATATGGGGAGAGTTGCTGGCTCATCATATGGGAAGAGGTGCAGAATCACCGTACGGGAAGAGTTGCGGGCTCTTCATATGGGAAGAGTTGCAGACTCATCATATGGGAAGAGTTGCATGCTCATTAAATGGGGAGAGTTGCGGGATCACCATATGGGAAGAGTTGGGGGATCACCATATGGGAAGAGTTGCCGGCTCATTATATGGGAAGAATTTCAGGCTCATCATATGGGAAGAGTTGTGGGCTCACCATATGGGAAGAGCTGAGGGCTCACCACATGGGAAGAGTTGCGGGATCACCACATGGGAAGAGTTGCGGGCTCACCATATGGGAAGAGTTGCGGGATCACCATATGGGAAGAGTCGGTGGCTCACCATATAGGAAGGGTTGCGGGATCACCATATGGAAAGAGCTGCTGGCTCACCATTTGGGAAGAGATGCGGGCTCATCATATGGGAAGAGTTGCAAGCCCACCATATGGGAGATCACATGGGAAGAGTTGCAGGCTCACCATATATGAAGAGTTGTGGGCTCACCATATGGGAAGAGCTGAGGGCTCACCATATGGGAAGAGTTGAGTGCTCATCACATGGGAAGAGCTGCGGGCTCATCATATAGGAAAAGTTGAAGGCTCATCATATGGGAATAGCTGCTGGCTCATCATATGGGAAGAGTTGCAGAATCACCGTACGGGAAGAGTTGCGGGCTCATCTTATGGGAAGAGCTGCAGGCTCATCATATGGGAAGAGTTGAGTGCTCATGACATGGGTAGAGCTGCGGGCTCATCATATGGGAAAAGTTGCAGGCTCATCATATGGGAATAGCTGTGGGATCATAATATGGGGAGAGTTGTGGGATCATCATATGGGAAGAGTTGCTGGCTCACCATATGGGAATAGTTGTGGGCTCACCATATGGTAAGAGTTGTGGGATCACCAAATGGGAATAGTCGGGGGCTCACCATATGGGAAGAGTTGCGAGCTCACCATATGGGAAGAATTGTAGGATCACCATTTAGTAAGAGCTGCAGGCTCACCATTTGGGAAGAGTTGCAGGTGCCTCATATGGGAAGAGTTGCTGGCTCACCATATGGGAAGAGTTGCAGGGCTCATCATATGGGAAGAGTTGCGGGATCACCATATGGGAAGAGTTGCGGGCTCATCATAAGGGAAGAGTTGCTGGCTCACCATATGGGAAGAGTTGCAGGCTCATCATATGGGAAGAGTTGCAGGCTCATCATATGGGAAGCGCTGCGGATCATCATATGGAAAGAGCTGCTGGCTCATCATATGGAAAGAGTTGCTGGCTCACCATATGGGAAGAGTTGCAGGGCTCACCATATCAGAAGAGTTGCGGGCTCATCATATGGGAAGAGCTGCGGGCTCATCATATGGGAAGAGTTGAGTGCTCATCACATGGGAAGAGCTGCGGGCTCATCATATGGGAAATTTTGCAGGCTCATCATATGAGAATAGCTGCGGGATTATTATATGGGGAGAGTTGCAGGATCATCATATGGGAAGAGTTGCTGGCTCACCATATGGGAATAGTTGTGGGCTCACCATATGGGAAGAGTTGCGGGATCACCATTTGGGAAGAGTTGGGGGCTCACCATATGGGAAGAGATGCAGGCTCACCATTTGGGAAGAGTTGCAGGCTCCTCATATGGGAAGAGTTGCAGGCTCACCATATGGGAAGAGTTGCCAGGCTCATCATATGGGAAGAGTTGCTGGCTCACCATATGGGAAGAGTTGCAGGCTCATCATATGGGAAGAGTTGCGGGCTCATCATATGGGAAGCGCTGCGGGATCACCATATGGGAAGAGTTGCTGGCTCATCATATGGGAAGTGTTGCGGGCTCACCATATTGGAAGAGTTGCGGGCTCATCATATGGGAAGAGTTGCTGGCTCACCATATGGGAAGAGTTGCAGGCTCATCATATGGGAAGAGTTGCGGGCTCATCATATGGGAAGCGCTGCGGGATCACCATATGGGAAGAGTTTCTGGCTCATCATATGGGAAGAGCTGCAGACTCACCATATGGGAAGAGCTGCGGCTCACCACATGGGAAGAGTTGAGGGCTCACCACATGGGAAGAGTTGCGGACTCATCATATGGGAAGAGCTGCAAGCTCACTATATGGGAAGAGCTGCAGGCTTATTAATTGGGGAGAGTTGCAGGCTCATCATATGGGAAGAGTTGCGGGCTCATCATATGGGAAGCGCTGCGGGATCACCATATGGGAAGAGTTTCTGGCTCATCATATGGGAAGAGCTGCAGGCTCACCATATGGGAAGAGCTGCGGCTCACCACATGGGAAGAGTTGAGGGCTCACCACATGGGAAGAGTTGCGGACTCATCATATGGGAAGAGCTGCGAGCTCACTATATAGGAAGAGCTGCAGGCTTATTAATTGGGGAGAGTTGCGGGATCACCATATGGGAAGAGTTGTGGGATCACCACATGGGAAGAGTTGCGGGCTCACCATATGGGAAGAGTTGCTGGCTCATCATATGGGAAGAGTTGCTGGCTCATCACAAGGGAAGAGTACTGGCTCACCATATGGGAAGAGTTGAGGGCTCACCATATGGGAATAGCAGGATGCTCACCATAAGGGAAGAGTTATGGGCTCACCATAAGGTAAAAGTTGAGGGCTCACCATATGGGAAGAGTTGCAGACTCACCATATGGGAAGAGTTGCATGCTCATTAAATGGGGAGAGTTGCAGGCTCACCATATATGAAGAGTTGTGGGATAACCAAATGGGGAGAGTTGCGGGATCACCATATGGGAAGAGTTGTGGGCTCACCATATATGAAGAGTTGTGGGCTCACCATATGGGAAGAGTTGGGGGATCACCATATGGGAAGAGTTGCCGGCTCATTATATGGGAAGAATTGCAGGCTCATCATATGGGAAGAGTTGTGGGCTCACCATATGGGAAGAGCTGAGGGCTCACCACATGGGAAGAGTTGCGGGATCACCACATGGGAAGAGTTGTGGGCTCACCATATGGGAAGAGTTGCGGGATCACCATATGGGAAGAGTCAGTGGCTCACCATATAGGAAGGGTTGCGGGATCACCATATGGAAAGAGCTGCGGGCTCATCATTTGGGAAGAGTTGCGGGCTCATCATATGGGAAGAGTTGCAAGCTCACCATATGGGAGATCACATGGGAAGAGTTGCAGGCTCACCATATATGAAGAGTTGTGGGCTCACCATATGGGAAGAGCTGAGGGCTCACCATATGGGAAGAGTTGAGTGCTCATCACATGGGAAGAGCTGCAGGCTCATCATATAGGAAAAGTTGAAGGCTCATCATATGGGAATAGCTGCGGGATCATTATATGGGGAGAGTTGCTGGCTCATCATATGGGAAGAGTTGCAGAATCACCGTACGGGAAGAGTTGCGGGCTCTTCATTTGGGAAGAGTTGCAGACTCACCATATGGGAAGAGTTGCATGCTCATTAAATGGGGAGAGTTGCGGGATCACCATATGGGAAGAGTTGAGGGATCACCATATGGGAAGAGTTGCTGGCTAATTATATGGGAAGAATTGCAGGCTCATCATATGGGAAGAGTTGTGGGCTCACCATATGGGAAGAGCTGAGGGCTCACCACATGGGAAGAGTTGCGGGATCACCACATGGGAAGAGTTACGGGCTCACCATATGGGAAGAGTTGCGGGATCACCATATGGGAAGAGTCGGTGGCTCACCATATAGGAAGGGTTGCGGGATCACCATATGGAAAGAGCTGCGGACTCACCATTTGGGAAGAGATGCGGGCTCATCATATGGGAAGAGTTGCAAGCTCACCATATGGGAGATCACATGGGAAGAGTTGCAGGCTCACCATATATGAAGAGTTGTGGGCTCACCATATGGGAAGAGCTGAGGGCTCACCATATGGGAAGAGTTGAAGGCTCATCATATGGGAATAGCTGCTGGCTCATCATATGGGAAGAGTTGCAGAATCACCGTACGGGAAGAGTTGCGGGCTCATCATATGGGAAGAGCTGCAGGCTCATCATATGGGAAGAGTTGAGTGCTCGTGACATGGGTAGAGCTGCGGGCTCATCATAAGGGAAAAGTTGCAGGCTCATCATATGGGAATAGCTGTGGGATCATTATATGGGGAGAGTTGCGGGATCATCATATGGGAAGAGTTGCTGGCTCACCATATGGTAAGAGTTGTGGGATCACCAAATGGGAAGAGTCGGGGGCTCACCATATGGGAAGAGTTGCGAGCTCACAATATGGGAAGAGTTGTAGGATCACCATTTAGTAAGAGCTGCAGGCTCACCATTTGGGAAGAGTTGCAGGTGCCTCATATGGGAAGAGTTGCTAGCTCACCATATGGGAAGAGTTGCAGGGCTCATCATATGAGAAGAGTTGCGGGATCACCATATGGGAAGAGTTGCGGGCTCATCATAAGGGAAGAGTTGCTGGCTCACCATATGGGAAGAGTTGCAGGCTCATCATATGGGAAGAGTTGCAGGCTCATCATATGGGAAGCGCTGCGGATCATCATATGGAAAGAGCTGCTGGCTCATCATATGGAAAGAGTTGCTGGCTCACCATATGGGAAGAGTTGCAGGGCTCACCATATCAGAAGAGTTGCGGGCTCATCATATGGGAAGAGCTGCGGGCTCATCATATGGGAAGAGTTGAGTGCTCATCACATGGGAAGAGCTGCGGGCTCATCATATGGGAAATTTTGCAGGCTCATCATATGGGAATAGCTGCGGGATTATTATATGGGGAGAGTTGCAGGATCATCATATGGGAAGAGTTGCTGGCTCACCATATGGGAATAGTTGTGGGCTCACCATATGGGAAGAGCTGCGGGATCACCATTTGGGAAGTGTTGGGGGCTCACCATATGGGAAGAGATGCAGGCTCACCATTTGGGAAGAGTTGCAGGTTCCTCATATGGGAAGAGTTGCAGGCTCACCATATGGGAAGAGTTGCCAGGCTCATCATATGGGAAGAGTTGCTGGCTCACCATATGGGAAGAGTTGCAGGCTCATCATATGGGAAGAGTTGCGGGCTCATCATATGGGAAGCGCTGCGGGATCACCATATGGGAAGAGTTGCTGGCTCATCATATGGGAAGTATTGCGGGCTCACCATATACGAAGAGTTGCGGGCTCATCATATGGGAAGAGTTGCTGGCTCACCATATGGGAAGAGTTGCAGGCTCATCATATGGGAAGAGTTGCGGGCTCATCATATGGGAAGCGCTGCGTGATCACCATATGGGAAGAGTTTCTGGCTCATCATATGGGAAGAGCTGCAGGCTCACCATATGGGAAGAGCTGCGGCTCACCACATGGGAAGAGTTGAGGGCTCACCACATGGGAAGAGTTGCGGACTCATCATATGGGAAGAGCTGCAAGCTCACTATATGGGAAGAGCTGCAGGCTTATTAATTGGGGAGAGTTGCAGGATCACTATATGGGAAGAGTTGCGGGCTCACCATATATGAAGTTTTGTGGGTTCACCATATGGGGAGAGTTGCGGGATCACCATATGGGAAGAGTTGTGGGATCAACACATGGGAAGAGTTGCGGGCTCAACATATGGGAAGAGTTGCTGGCTCATCATATGGGAAGAGTTGCTGGCTCATCACAAGGGAAGAGTTGCTGGCTCACCATATGGGAAGAGTTGCTGGCTAATCATATGGGAAGAGTTGCAGAATTATTGTGCCGGAAGAGCTGCAGGCTCATCATATATGAACAGTTGAGTGTTCATCACATGGGAAGAGCTGCGGGCTCATCATATGGGAAAAGTTGCAGGCTCATCATATAGGAAGAGCTGCGGGACCAATATATGGGGAGAGTTGCGGGATCACCATATGGGAACAGTTGCTAGCTCACCATATTGGAAGAGTTGGGGGCTCACCATATGGGAAGAGTTGCAGAATCACTGTATTGGAAGAGTTGTGGGCTCATCACATTGGAAGAGCTGCGGCCTCATCATATGTGAAGAGTTGCAGGCTCATCATATGGGAAGAGCTGCGGGCTCATCATATGGGGAGAGTTGAGGGATCACCATATGGGAAGAGCTGCAGGCTCGCTTTATGGGAAGAGTTGGGGGCTCACCATATGGGAAGAACTGCGGGCTCGCAATATGGGAAGAGTTGCAGGCTCACCGTATGGGAATAGTTGCGGGCTCACCATATGGGAAGAGTTGCGGGTTCTCCATATGGGAAGAGTTGCAGGCTCATCATATGGGGAGAGTTGCGGGCTCACCAAATGGGAACAGCTGCGGCTCATCACATGGGAAGAGTTGAGGACTCAGCATATGTGAAGAGCTGGGGGCTCATCATATGGGAAGAGTTGTGGGCTCACCACATGGGAAGAGTTGAGTGACCACCATATGGGAAGAGTTGTGGGCTCATCATATGGGAAGAGTTGCACACTCACCATATGGGAAGAACTGAGGGCTCATCATATGGGAAGAGCTGCCAGCTCACTATATGTGAAGATCTGCAGGCTCATTAAATGGGGAGAGTTGCAGGATCACTATATGGGAAGAGTTGCGGGCTCACCATATATGAAGAATTGTGCATTCACCATATGGGGAGAGTTGCGGGATCACCATATGGGAAGAGTTGCGGGCTCATTATATGGGGAGAGTTGAGTGTTCATCACATGGGAAGAGCTGCGGGCTCATCATATGGGAAAAGTTGCAGGCTCATCATATAGGAAGAGCTGCGGGACCAATATATGGGGAGAGTTGCGGGATCACCATATGGGAACAGTTGCTAGCTCACCATATTGGAAGAGTTGGGGGCTCACCATATGGGAAGAGTTGCAGAATCACCGTATTGGAAGAGTTGTGGGCTCATCTCATTGGAAGAGCTGCGGCCTCATCATATGTGAAGAGTTGCAGGCTCATCATATGGGAAGAGCTGCGGGCTCATCATATGAGAAGAGTTGAGGGATCACCATATGGGAAGAGCTGCAGGCTCGCTTTATGGGAAGAGTTGGGGGCTCACCATATGGGAAGAACTGCGGGCTCGCAATATGGGAAGAGTTGCAGGCTCACCGTATGGGAATAGTTGCGGGCTCACCATATGGGAAGAGTTGCGGGTTCTCCATATGGGAAGAGTTGCAGGCTCATCATATGGGGAGAGTTGCGGGCTCACCAAATGGGAACAGCTGCGGCTCATCACATGGGAAGAGTTGAGGACTCACCATATGTGAAGAGCTGGGGGCTCATCATATGGGAAGAGTTGTGGGCTCACCACATGGGAAGAGTTGAGTGATCACCATATGGGAAGAGTTGTGGGCTCATCATATGGGAAGAGTTGCACACTCACCATATGGGAAGAACTGAGGGCTCATCATATGGGAAGAGCTGCCAGCTCACTATATGTGAAGATCTGCAGGCTCATTAAATTGGGAGAGTTGCAGGATCACTATATGGGAAGAGTTGCGGGCTCACCATATATGAAGAATTGTGCATTCACCATATGGGGAGAGTTGCGGGATCACCATATGGGAAGAGTTGCGGGCTCATTATATGGGAAGAGTTGCGGGCACATCATATGGGAAGAGTTGTGGGCTCACCATATATGAAGAATTGTGGGCTCACCATATGGGAAGAGTTGCTGGCTCATCACATGGGAAGAGTTGCTGGCTCATCACATGGGAAGAGTTGCAGGCTCATCATATGCAAAGAGCTGCGGGATCATTATGTGGGGAGAGTTGCGGGATAATCATATGGGAAGAGTTGCTGGCTCACCATATGGGAATAGTTGTGGGCTCACCATATGGGAAGAGTTGTGGGATCACCAAATGGGAAGAGTCGGGGGCTCACCATATGGGAAGAGTTGCGAGCTCACCATATGGGAAGAGTTGTAGGATCACCATTTAGTAAGAGCTGCAGGCTCACCATTTGGGAACAGTTGCAGGCGCCTCATATGGGAAGAGTTGCTGGCTCACCATATGGGAAGAGTTGCAGGGCTCATCATATGGGAAGAGTTGCGGGATCACCATATGGGAAGAGTTGCGGGCGCATCATATGGGAAGAGTTGCTGGCTCACCATATGGGAAGAGTTGCAGGCTCATCATATGGGAAGAGTTTTAGGCTCATCATATGGGAAGCGCTGTGGATCACCATATGGAAAGAGCTGCTGGCTCATCATATGGAAAGAGTTGCTGGCTCACCATATGGGAAGAGTTGCAGGGCTCACCATATCAGAAGAGTTGCGGGCTCATCATATGGGAAGAGCTGCGGGCTCATCATATGGGAAGAGTTGAGTGCTCATCACATGGGAAGAGCTACAGGCTCATCATATGGGAAATTTTGCAGGCTCATCATATGGGAATAGCTGCGGGATCATTATATGGGGAGAGTTGCAGGATCATCATATGGGAAGAGTTGCTGGCTCACCATATGGGAATAGTTGTGGGCTCACCATATGGGAAGAGTTGCGGGATCACCATTTGGGAAGAGTTGGGGGCTCACCATATGGGAAGAGATGCAGGCTCACCATTTGGGAAGAGTTGCAGGCTCCTCATATGGGAAGAGTTGCAGGCTCACCATATGGGAAGAGTTGCCGGGCTCATCATATGGGAAGAGTTGCTGGCTCACCATATGGGAAGAGTTGCAGGCTCATCATATGGGAAGAGTAGCAGGCTCATCATATGGGAAGCGCTGCGGGATCACCATATGGGAAGAGTTGCAGGCACAATATATGGGAAGAGTTGCAGGCTCACCATATGGGAAGAGTTGTGGGCTCACAATATGGGAAGAGTTGCTGGCTCACCATACGGGAAGAGTTGCGTGCTCACCATTTGGGAAGAGTTGCGGGCACATCATATGGGTAGAGTTGCAGTCTCGCCATATGGGAAGAGTTGTGGGCTCACCATATGGGAAGAGTTGCTGGCTCACCATATGGGAAGAGTTGCTGTCTCATCATATGGGAAGAGTTGCTGGCTCATCATATGGGAAATGTTGCAGGCTCATCATATGGGAAGAGCTGCGGGATCATTATATGGGAAGAGTTGCTGGCTCACCATATGGGAAGAGCTGGGGGCTCACCACATGGAAAGTGTTGGGGTCTCATCACATGGGAAGAGTTGCAGGCTCACTATATCGGAAGAGTTGCGGGCTCACCATATCGGAAGAGTTGCGGGCTCACCATATCGGAAGAGTTGCGGGCTCATCATATGGGAAGAATTGGGGGCTCATCACATGGGAAGAGTTGAGGGATCACCATATGGGAAGAATTGGGGGCTCACCACATGGGAAGAGTTGTGGGATCACCATATGGGAAGAGTAAGGGGCTCACTGCATGGGAAGAGTTGCAGGCTCCACATATGGTAAGAATTGGGGGCTCACCACATGGGAAGAGTTGCGGGATCACCACATGGGAAGAATTGGGGGCTCACCACATGGGAAGAGTTGCGGGATTACCATATGGGAAGAGTAAGGGGCTCACTGCATGGGAAGAGTTGAAGGCTCATCATATGGGAAGAGTAAGGGGCTCACCATATCGGAAGAGTTGCGGGCTCACCATATGGGAAGAATTGCAGGCTCACCATATGGGAAGAGTTACGGGCTCATCATATGGGAAGAGTTGCGGGCTCATCATATGGGAAGAGTTGCGGGCTCACCATATGGGAAGAGCTGAGGGCTCACCATATGGGAAGAGTCGGGGGCTCATCACATGGGAAGAGTTGCAGGCTCACTATATGGGAAGAGTTGCGGGATTACCATATGGGAAGAGCTGGGGGCTCACCACATGGAAAGAGTTGGGGTCTCATCATTTGGGAAGAGTTGCAGGCTCCGCATATGGGAAGAGTTGCAGGCTCATCATATGGGAAGAGCTACGGGCTCATCATATGGGAAGAGTTGCAGGTCTCACCATATGGGAAGAATTGCGGGCTCATCATATGGGAAGAGTTGCTGGCTCACCAAATGGGAAGAATTGCGGGCTCATCATATGGGAAGTGTTGCGGGCTCACCATATGGGAAGAGCTGCGGGCTCACCATATGGGAAGAATTGCGGGCTCACCATATCGGAAGAGTTGCGGGCTCATCATATGGCAAGAATTGGGGTTCACCACATGGGAAGAGTTGAGGGATCACCATATGGGAAGAATTGGGGGCTCACCACATGGGAAGATTTGCGGGATCACCATATGGGCAGAGTAAGGGGCTTACTGCAGGGGAAGAGTTTCAGGCTCCCAATATGGGAAGAATTGGGGGCTCACTGCATGGGAAGAGTTGCAGGATCACCATATGGGAAGAGTAAGGGGCTCACTGCATGGGAAGAGTTGCAGGCTCCCCATATGAGAAGAATTGGGGGCTCACCACATGGGAAGAGTCGCGGGATCACCATATGGGAAGAATTGGGGGCTCACCATATGGGAAGAGTAAGTGGCTCAATGCATGGGAAGAGTTGCAGGCTCATCTTATGGGAAGAATTGCAGGCTCACCATATGGGAAGAGTTACAGGCTCATCATATGGGAAGAGTTGCGGGCTTACCGAATCGGAAGAGTTGCAGGCTCACCATATGGGAAGAATTGGGGGCTCACCACATCGGAAGTGTTAGGGCTCATCATATGGGAAGAATTGCGGGCTCATCATATGGGAAGAGTTGCGGGCTCACCACATGGGAAGAGCTGAGGGCTCACCATATGGGAAGAGTCGGGGGCTCATCACATGGGAAGAGTTGCAGGGTCACCATATGGGAAGAGTTGCGGGCTCACCATATGGGAAGAGTTATGGGATCACCATATAGGAAGAGCTGCAGGCTCACCATTTGGGAAGAATTGCAGGCTCCGCATATGGGAAGAGTTGCAGGGCTCATCATATGGGAAGAGCTGCAGGATCACCATATGGGAAGAACTGCGGGCTCATCATATGGGAAGAGTTGGTGGCTCACCATATGGGAGGAGTTGCAGGCTCATCATATGGGAAGAGGTGCGGGCTCATCATATGGGAAGAGCTGCGGGATCACCATATGGGAAGAGTTGCGGGCTCACCATATCGGAAGAGTTGCGGGCTCACCATATGGGAAGATCTGCCAGCTCACTATATGTGAAGAGCTGCAGGCTCATTAAATGGGAAGAGTTGCGGGCTCACCATATATGAAGAATTGTGCGTTCACCATATGGGGAGAGTTGCGGGATCACCATATGGGAAGAGTTGCGGGCTCATTATATGGGAAGAGTTGCGGGCTCATCATATGGGGAGAGTTGTGGGCTCACCATATGGGAAGACCTGAGGGCTCACCATATGGGAAGAGTTGCGGGATCACAACATGGGAAGTGTTGCAGGCTCACCATATGGGAAGAGTTGCGGGATCACCATATGGGAAGAGTTGGGAGCTCACCATACGGGAAGAGTTGCAGGATCACCATATGGGAAGAGCTGCGGGCTCACCATTTAGGAAGAGTTGCGGGCACATCATATGGGAAGAGTTGCAGACTTACCATATATGAAGAGTTGTGAGCTCACCATATGGGAAGAGCTGAGGTCTCACCATTTGGGAAGAGTTGTGGGCTCACCATATATGAAGAATTGTGGGCTCACCATATGGGAAGAGTTGCTGGCTCATCACATGGGAAGAGTTGCTGGCTCATCACATGGGAAGAGTTGCAGACTCATCATATGCAAAGAGTTGTGGGATCATTATGTGAGGAGAGTTGGGGGATCACCATATGGGGAGAGTTGCTGGCTCACCATATGGGAAGAATTGTGGGCTCACCATATAGGAAGAGCTGCGGCTCACCACATGGGAAGAGTTGAGGGCTCACCATATGGTAATAGCAGGATGCTCACCATAAGGGAAGAGTTATGGGCTCACCATAAGGTAAGAGTTGAGGGCTCACCATATGGGAAGAGTTGCAGACTCACCATATGGGAAGAGTTGCATGCTCATTAAATGGGGAGAGTTGAAGGCTCACCATATATGAAGAGTTGTGGGTTAACCATATGGGGAGAGTTGCGGGATCACCATATGGGAAGAGTTGTGGGCTCATCATATATGAAGAGTTGTGGGCTCACCATATGGGAAGAGTTGGGGGATCACCATATGGGAAGAGTTGCCGGCTCATTATATGGGAAGAATTGCAGGCTCATCATATGGGAAGAGTTGTGGGCTCACCATATGGGAAGAGCTGAGGGCTCACCATATGGGAAGAGTTGTGGGCTCACCATATATGAAGAGTTGTGGGCTCACCATATGGGAAGAGTTGCTGGCTCATCATATGGGAAGAGTTGCTGGCTCATCACATGTGAAGAGTTGCAGGTTCATCATATGGGAAGAGCTGCGGGCTCATCATATGGGGAGAGTTGAGGGATCACCATATGGGAAGAGCTGCAGGCTCGCTTTATGGGAAGAGTTGGGGGCTCACCATATGGGAAGAACTGCAGGCTCGCAATATGGGAAGAATTGCAGGCTCACCGTATGGGAATAGTTGCGGGCTCACCATATGGGAAGAGTTGCGGGTTCTCCATATGGGAAGAGTTGCAGGCTCATCATATGGGGAGAGTTGCGGGCTCACCAAATGGGAAGAGCTGTGGCTCATCACATGGGAAGAGTTGAGGACTCACCATATGTGAAGAGCTGGGGGCTCATCATATGGGAAGAGTTGTGGGCTCACCACATGGGAAGAGTTGAGTGATCACCATATGGGAAGAGTTGTGGGCTCATCATATGGGAAGAGTTGCAGACTCACCATATGGGAAGAACTGAGGGCTCATCATATGGGAAGAGCTGCCAGCTCACTATATGTGAAGAGCTGCAGGCTCATTAAATGGGGAGAGTTGCAGGATCACTATATGGGAAGAGTTGCGGGCTCACCATATATGAAGAATTGTGCGTTCACCATATGCGGAGAGTTGCGGGATCACCATATGGGAAGAGTTGCGGGCTCATTATATGGGAAGAGTTGCGGGCTCATCATATGGGGAGAGTTGTGGGCTCACCATATGGGAAGAGCTGAGGGCTCACCATATGGGAAGAGTTGCGGGATCACAACATGGGAAGTGTTGCAGGCTCACCATATGGGAAGAGTTGCGGGATCACCATATGGGAAGAGTTGGGGCCTCACCATACGGGAAGAGTTGCAGGATCATCATATGGGAAGAGCTGCGGGCTCACAATTTAGGAAGAGTTGCGGGCACATCATATGGGAAGAGTTGCAGACTTACCATATATGAAGAGTTGTGAGCTCACCATATGGGAAGAGCTGAGGGCTCACCATTTGGGAAGAGTTGTGGGCTCACCATATATGAAGAATTGTGGGCTCACCATATGGGAAGAGTTGCTGGCTCATCACATGGGAAGAGTGCTGGCTCATCACATGGGAAGAGTTGCAGACTCATCATATGCAAAGAGCTGCAGGATCATTATGTGAGGAGAGTTGCGGGATCACCATATGGGGAGAGTTGCTGGCTCACCATATGGGAAGAATTGTGGGCTCACCATATAGGAAGAGCTGCGGCTCACCATATGGGAATAGCAGGATGCTCACCATAAGGGAAGAGTTATGGGCTCACCATAAGGTAAGAGTTGAGGGCTCACCATATGGGAAGAGTTGCAGACTCACCATATGGGAAGAGTTGCATGCTCATTAAATGGGGAGAGTTGCAGGCTCACCATATATGAAGAGTTGTGGGTTAACCATATGGGGAGAGTTGCGGGATCACCATATGGGAAGAGTTGTGGGCTCACCATATATGAAGAGTTGTGGGCTCACCATATGGGAAGAGTTGGGGGATCACCATATGGGAAGAGTTGCCGGCTCATTATATGGGAAGAATTGCAGGCTCATCATATGGGAAGAGTTGTGGGCTCACCATATGGGAAGAGCTGAGGGCTCACCACATGGGAAGAGTTGCGGGATCACCACATGGGAAGAGTTGTGGGCTCACCATATGGGAAGAGTTGCGGGATCACCATATGGGAAGAGTCAGTGGCTCACCATATAGGAAGGGTTGCGGGATCACCATATGGAATGAGCTGCGGGTTCACCATTTGGGAAGAGTTGCGGGCTCATCATATGGGAAGAGTTGCAAGCTCACCATATGGGAGATCACATGGGAAGAGTTGCAGGCTCACCATATATGAAGAGTTGTGGGCTCACCATATGGGAAGAGCTGAGGGCTCACCATATGGGAAGAGTTGAGTGCTCATCACATGGGAAGAGCTGCGGGCTCATCATATGGGAAAAGTTGCAGGCTCATCATATGGGAATAGCTGTGGGATCATTATATGGGGAGAGTTGTGGGATCATCATATGGGAAGAGTTGCTGGCTCACCATATGGGAATAGTTGTGGGCTCACCATATGGTAAGAGTTGTGGGATCACCAAATGGGAAGATTCGGGGGCTCACCATATGGGAAGAGTTGCGAGCTCACCATATGGGAAGAGTTGTAGGATCACGTTTTAGTAAGAGCTGCAGGCTCATTATTTGGGAAGAGTTGCAGGTGCCTCATATGGGAAGAGTTGCTGGCTCACCATATGGGAAGAGTTGCGGGGCTCATCATATGGGAAGAGTTGCGGGATCACCATATGGGAAGAGTTGCAGGCTCATCATAAGGGAAGAGTTGCTGGCTCACCATATGGGAAGAGTTGCAGGCTCATCATATTGGAAGAGTTGCAGGCTCATCATATGGGAAGCGCTGCGGATCATCATATGGAAAGAGCTGCTGGCTCATCATATGGGAAGAGTTGCTGGCTCACCATATGGGAAGAGTTGCAGGGCTCACCATATCAGAAGAGTTGCGGGCTCATCATATGGGAAGAGCTGCAGGCTCATCATATGGGAAGAGTTGAGTGCTCATCACATGGGAAGAGCTGCGGGCTCATCATATGGGAAATTTTGCAGGCTCATCATATGGAATAGCTGCGGGATTATTATATGGGGAGAGTTGCAGGATCATCATATGGGAAGAGTTGCTGGCTCACCATATGCGAATAGTTGTGGGCTCACCATATGGGAAGAGTTGCGGGATCACCATTTGGGAAGAGTTGGGGGCTCACCATATGGGAAGAGATGCAGGCTCACCATTTGGGAAGAGTTGCAGGCTCCTCATATGGGAAGAGTTGCAGGCTCACCATATGGGAAGAGTTGCCAGGCTCATCATATGGGAAGAGTTGCTGGCTCATCACATGTGAAGAGTTGCAGGTTCATCATATGGGAAGAGCTGCGGGCTCATCATATGGGGAGAGTTGAGGGATCACCATATGGGAAGAGCTGCAGGCTCGCTTTATGGGAAGAGTTGGGGGCTCACCATATGGGAAGAACTGCGGGCTCGCAATATGGGAAGAGTTGCAGGCTCACCGTATGGGAATAGCTGCGGGCTCACCATATGGGAAGAGTTGCGGGTTCTCCATATGGGAAGAGTTGCAGGCTCATCATATGGGGAGAGTTGCGGGCTCACCAAATGGGAAGAGCTGTGGCTCATCACATGGGAAGAGTTGAGGACTCACCATATGTGAAGAGTTGCTGGCTCACCATATGGGAAGAGTTGCAGGGCTCACCATATCAGAAGAGTTGCGGGCTCATCATATGGGAAGAGCTGCAGGCTCATCATATGGGAAGAGTTGAGTGCTCATCACATGGGAAGAGCTGCGGGCTCATCATATGGGAAATTTTGCAGGCTCATCATATGGAATAGCTGCGGGATTATTATATGGGGAGAGTTGCAGGATCATCATATGGGAAGAGTTGCTGGCTCACCATATGCGAATAGTTGTGGGCTCACCATATGGGAAGAGTTGCGGGATCACCATTTGGGAAGAGTTGGGGGCTCACCATATGGGAAGAGATGCAGGCTCACCATTTGGGAAGAGTTGCAGGCTCCTCATATGGGAAGAGTTGCAGGCTCACCATATGGGAAGAGTTGCCAGGCTCATCATATGGGAAGAGTTGCTGGCTCATCACATGTGAAGAGTTGCAGGTTCATCATATGGGAAGAGCACCGGGCTCATCATATGGGGAGAGTTGAGGGATCACCATATGGGAAGAGCTGCAGGCTCGCTTTATGGGAAGAGTCGGGGGCTCACCATATGGGAAGAACTGCGGGCTCGCAATATGGGAAGAGTTGCAGGCTCACCGTATGGGAATAGCTGCGGGCTCACCATATGGGAAGAGTTGCGGGTTCTCCATATGGGAAGAGTTGCAGGCTCATCATATGGGGAGAGTTGCGGGCTCACCAAATGGGAAGAGCTGTGGCTCATCACATGGGAAGAGTTGAGGACTCACCATATGTGAAGAGCTGGGGGCTCATCATATGGGAAGAGTTGTGGGCTCACCACATGGGAAGAGTTGAGTGATCACCATATGGGAAGAGTTGTGGGCTCATCATATGGGAAGAGTTGCAGACTCACCATATGGGAAGAACTGAGGGCTCATCATATGGGAAGAGCTGCCAGCTCACTATATGTGAAGAGCTGCAGGCTCATTAAATGGGGAGAGTTGCAGGATCACTATATGGGAAGAGTTGCGGGCTCACCATATATGAAGAATTGTGCGTTCACCATATGGGGAGAGTTGCGGGATCACCATATGGGAAGAGTTGCAGGCTCATTATATGGGAAGAGTTGCGGGCTCATCATATGGGGAGAGTTGTGGGCTCACCATATGGGAAGAGCTGAGGGCTCACCATAAGGGAAGAGTTGCGGGATCACAACATGGGAAGTGTTGCAGGCTCACCATATGGGAAGAGTTGCGGGATCACCATATGGGAAGAGTTGGGGGCTCACCATACGGGAAGAGTTGCAGGATCACCATATGGGAAGAGCTGCGGGCTCACCATTTAGGAAGAGTTGCGGGCACATCATATGGGAAGAGTTGCAGACTTACCATATATGAAGAGTTGTGAGATCACCATATGGGAAGAGCTGAGGTCTCACCATTTGGGAAGAGTTGTGGGCTCACCATATATGAAGAATTGTGGGCTCACCATATGGGAAGAGTTGCTGGCTCATCACATGGGAAGAGTTGCTGGCTCCTCACATGGGAAGAGTTGCAGACTCATCATATGCGAAGAGCTGCGCGATCATTATGGGAGGAGAGTTGCGGGATCACCATATGGGGAGAGTTGCTGGCTCACCATATGGGAAGAATTGTGGGCTCACCATATAGGAAGAGCTGCGGCTCACCACATGGGAAGAGTTGAGGGCTCACCATATGGGAATAGCAGGATGCTCACCATAAGGGAAGAGTTATGGGCTCACCATAAAGTAAGAGTTGAGGGCTCACCATATGGGAAGAGTTGCAGACTCACCATATGGGAAGAGTTGCATGCTCATTAAATGGGGAGAGTTGCAGGCTCACCATATATGAAGAGTTGTGGGTTAACCATATGGGGAGAGTTGCGGGATCACCATATGGGAAGAGTTGTGGGCTCACCATATATGAAGAGTTGTGGGCTCACCATATGGGAAGAGTTGGGGGATCACCATATGGGAAGAGTTGCCGGCTCATTATATGGGAAGAATTGCAGGCTCATCATATGGGAAGAGTTGTGGGCTCACCATATGGGAAGAGCTGAGGGATCACCACATGGGAAGAGTTGCGGGATCACCACATGGGAAGAGTTGTGGGCTCACCATATGGGAAGAGTTGCGGGATCACCATATGGGAAGAGTCAGTGGCTCACCATATAGGAAGGGTTGCGGGATCACCATTTGGTGATCCCAACTCTTCCCATATGGAAAGAGCTGCGGGCTCACCATTTGGGAAGAGTTGCGGGCTCATCATATGGGAAGAGTTGCAAGCTCACCATATGGGAGATCACATGGGAAGAGTTGCAGGCTCACCATATATGAAGAGTTGTGGGCTCACCATATGGGGAGAGCTGAGGGCTCACCATATGGGAAGAGTTGAGTGCTCATCACATGGGAAGAGCTGCAGGCTCATCATATAGGAAAAGCTGAAGGCTCATCATATGGGAATAGCTGCGGGATCATTATATGGGGAGAGTTGCTGGCTCATCATATGGGAAGAGGTGCAGAATCACCGTACGGGAAGAGTTGCGGGCTCTTCATATGGGAAGAGTTGCAGACTCACCATATGGGAAGAGTTGCATGCTCATTAAATGGGGAGAGTTGCGGGATCACCATATGGGAAGAGTTGGGGGATCACCATATGGGAAGAGTTGCCGGCTCATTATATGGGAAGAATTTCAGGCTCATCATATGGGAAGAGTTGTGGGCTCACCATATGGGAAGAGCTGAGGGCTCACCACATGGGAAGAGTTGCGGGATCACCACATGGGAACAGTTGAGGGATCACCATATGGGAAGAATTGGGGGCTCACCACATGGGAAGATTTGCGGAATCACCATATGGGCAGAGTAAGGGGCTTACTGCAGGGGAAGAGTTTCAGGCTCCCAATATGGGAAGAATTGGGGGCTCACTGCATGGGAAGAGTTGCAGGATCACCATATGGGAAGAGTTGCGGGATCACCATATGGGAAGAGTCGGTGGCTCACCATATAGGAAGGGTTGCGGGATCACCATATGGAAAGAGCTGCGGGCTCACCATTTGGGAAGAGATGCGGGCTCATCATATGGGAAGAGTTGGAAGCCCACCATATGGGAGATCACATGGGAAGAATTGCAGGCTCACCATATATGAAGAGTTGTGGGCTCACCATATGGGAAGAGCTGAGGGCTCACCATATGGGAAGAGTTGAGTGCTCATCACATGGGAAGAGCTGCGGGCTCATCATATAGGAAAAGTTGAAGGCTCATCATATGGGAATAGCTGCTGGCTCATCATATGGGAAGAGTTGCAGAATCACCGTACGGGAAGAGTTGCGGGCTCATCATATGGGAAGAGCTGCAGGCTCATCATATGGGAAGAGTTGAGTGCTCATGACATGGGTAGAGCTGCGGGCTCATCATATGGGAAAAGTTGCAGGCTCATCATATGGGAATAGCTGTGGGATCATAATATGGGGAGAGTTGTGGGATCATCATATGGGAAGAGTTGCTGGCTCACCATATGGGAATAGTTGTGGGCTCACCATATGGTAAGAGTTGTGGGATCACCAAATGGGAATAGTCGGGGGCTCACCATATGGGAAGAGTTATGAGCTCACCATATGGGAAGAGTTGTAGGATCACCATTTAGTAAGAGCTGCAGGCTCACCATTTGGGAAGAGTTGCAGGTGCCTCATATGGGAAGAGTTGCTGGCTCACCATATGGGAAGAGTTGCAGGGCTCATCATATGGGAAGAGTTGCGGGATCACCATATGGGAAGAGTTGCGGGCTCATCATAAGGGAAGAGTTGCTGGCTCACCATATGGGAAGAGTTGCAGGCTCATCATATGGGAAGAGTTGCAGGCTCATCATATGGGAAGCGCTGCGGATCATCATATGGAAAGAGCTGCTGGCTCATCATATGGAAAGAGTTGCTGGCTCACCATATGGGAAGAGTTGCAGGGCTCACCATATCAGAAGAGTTGCTGGCTCATCATATGGGAAGAGCTGCGGGCTCATCATATGGGAAGAGTTGAGTGCTCATCACATGGGAAGAGCTGCGGGCTCATCATATGGGAAATTTTGCAGGCTCATCATATGGGGATAGCTGCGGGATTATTATATGGGGAGGGTTGCAGGATCATCATATGGGAAGAGTTGCTGGCTCACCATATGGGAATAGTTGTGGGCTCACCATATGGGAAGAGTTGCGGGATCACCATTTGGGAAGAGTTGGGGGCTCACCATATGGGAAGAGATGCAGGCTCACCATTTGGGAAGAGTTGCAGGCTCCTCATATGGGAAGAGTTGCAGGCTCACCATATGGGAAGAGTTGCCAGGCTCATCATATGGGAAGAGTTGCTGGCTCACCATATGGGAAGAGTTGCAGGCTCATCATATGGGAAGAGTTGCGGGCTCATCATATGGGAAGCGCTGCGGGATCACCATATGGGAAGAGTTGCTGGCTCATCATATGGGAAGTGTTGCGGGCTCACCATATTGGAAGAGTTGCGGGCTCATCATATGGGAAGAGTTGCTGGCTCACCATATGGGAAGAGTTGCAGGCTCATCATATGGGAAGAGTTGCGGGCTCATCATATGGGAAGCGCTGCGGGATCACCATATGGGAAGAGTTTCTGGCTCATCATATGGGAAGAGCTGCAGACTCACCATATGGGAAGAGCTGCGGCTCACCAGATGGGAAGAGTTGAGGGCTCACCACATGGGAAGAGTTGCGGACTCATCATATGGGAAGAGCTGCAAGCTCACTATATGGGAAGAGCTGCAGGCTTATTAATTGGGG